>NC_141995.1:39653920-39974829 GCF_049901715.1 Pseudonaja textilis
ATTTCTTAGAGATAATGCTTGATTCTTTCCCGCCCCCAACTAAGAATTCTTTCCACCTAGAAGCAACCCATATACAGATTTTACAAAAAGGGCAGGTTGTTCTATTTTGGGGGATTTGAAAAGTAAAATAAAACTGACAATATTATAATTATATGTAAATAATACATCTAAATTAAAATAGTGCATAGAGTTTGATTGATCCACATTAAAAAGCTAAATAAAAATGGTTATGACATTTGGGGGGGTAATTTAGGGAAAATGTGAGAAAGGAGGGACAATAATGAATGTATATAAAATTATATAGTTTGTGAGGTGGGCAAATATGTAGTAATACTTCTTTATTTGCTAATCAGAATTATAGAACCCTAAGTCAATCATGAAAGTTAAATACTGGCAAATTCTAGATAGATAAAAGGCAGTTCTTCTTCTTGAGAAAGTGTATAGCTAACTGTGAAATATACATAGATTCAGGGACAATAATTAGACAAATTCATGGGGAATAATTATAATGGCTATAGATTACTTTCAGCAATGGAAGCAGTATTTCTCTCAGGATGAATTGCTAGGAATATAAATGGTGAAGTGATATTGCACTTATGTTGTACTTTCAGGCTTCTCATTAAACATTTGCTTAGAGAATTTTTTGTATTTTCAAATTAAGGTACCGGATGCCAGCTTCTTGAATCTTAGTCTGTATCTGAGCTAGATACTGGAAGGAAACTCTGGGAGTGATATCTAGCATTTGGGACACCTCTTTTCCATTATATATGTTATTTGTGCATATACTATTCTTTACTCATTAACGCTGCTGCATTACTTTTCAGCACCAGTAATTCTAAAATAGACTCATTTTATATTTTTCCTATTTCACTTCTATCATAAGCTACTATATGCAATTGAAAACATGTTTAATAGTTTTAAATGAATAAACAAGTCATTTGCCCAATATTAATTCCTACAACCTTTGATAGAATTACAACGTTTGAATAACCTCATGCCAAAATTGTGCATTATATCTGTACACAGATCAATTACCTTCGTCTGATCACTAGTTATTTATTTAAAATGTATGCTAAGGAAAATTTGTATGTATATTTTCCAAACAGACTATTTCTCATAAACAACCCTCTCCTTGCTTTCCATCCTCTCCCTTTCATGTTAAACTAAAGGATGGTTTGAAGTTATACCTTTTGGTTAAGGGAGTGTTTAAAATGCATAGGACTGTCAGCTCTAAATAGAAAATTAACTTGCAGGGTCATGAAACAGCCATCAATAAGTCTGTGATCAGATTTTCATGTAAAAATCCATGAACAGTGGTTAAAATAATTATTTTTATTATCTAGTCATCTTTGTTTAATGCAAACCATTTCCTAACAGTATATATCTCATAACATTATCAATATAAAATAGCTACAAGCTGCTTTTGGGTATCTGAAGATAACAAAACGTGATTACATAAAAGAAAAGCATGAAGTCATATAAATGTAGCTCAATTTGTTGTGTAGTGGAGGCAAAAATCCTGAGGCCATTTAGATGTTAAGGGATTTTCTTTCTGCTTTTGGTTCAATATTTTCAGACTGAAGCAATATAAAAAGCTGTTAGCGTAATGTTTTTTATTACGATGATTGTGTAGAAAATCACATTTTTAGGAGTAGTACAATATATATCTAATATAGAAAATTGTATAGAAAAGATTTTAAAAGTGGTTATAGATAGAGTCATAATCCTTACATATTTAAACAGTGCTAGTTTGGGAAGGTTAGCCAATTTACTGTTAGACAGATTTCATAGCTAGTGGCTTTTTTGCCTCTATATATTTTCCCACTGCACGAGACTTTAGGTTGTATTTAACATTTTGTCCCTCCCTCCCTCCCTCCCCCTCTCAGCCTCCATCTGTCTAATCATCAATAGATTACAAAATTGAGATCTCAGTTTTTCATATACATATCCTTCTATGACCCTAACGTCATTATTTACAGACAATATCAGGATAACAGATGCTGCAGGAATTCAAAATTTCAAAAGGTTAAAAAGCTTTAGGAGGAAAAAAACATGACCAAATAAACATCAAGCATGTTTGATCAGCACAAAAATAGAAGATTGGAGAAAGAATAGAAATGAATGGACTTTTATGAAAGAAGAAATGTCTAGGTGTTGTTGTAGCTCGCCAGTGGCCAGCAGAGCTGGCAGCAGACTTGGACAGTGAGGAGGTTGGCTTGGAACATGGGCCAGTCCTGGAGTCTGGGGAAAGCTCTGATGAGTGCTCTGCTTCAGAAGCAGAGATGAGGCCAGAGCCATCCGGCAGTTATCAGCGGAGTCAGAGATCAGTGGGGCAGAAGAACAGCTGGAACCTGTTCCTGATGTGCGCATGTGCAGAGCTGTCAGGAACAGTTAAGGAACAAGGATCGACTTGGGAGTAAAGGCACAGGTGGACAGTGAATGGCCGCTCCCATAGGGAATAAATAGGAGCGAAAGGGGACTGGTGTTTGCAGGAGACTCCTTGCCAAGTATTTCCCTGTACAGCGCTGCTCTTGGAAGCTATTGGCCTGGCAACTCTCCAAGCCTGATAAGGTCTGTGGTTGCAATTCACCCTTGAAAAGACTGTTTGCCGGGACTTTGCTGGTTGTGAATGATAGGAATTCACATTAGCCAAATAAAAGGGGTTTTATTGGGACAAGGAGTCTGTTTCGTGATTTTGTGAAGTCTAGGTCAGAACAGGTGTCTAAAAAAACAAAGAAGAGTAATATGTATACTGAACCATATCACATTTTTAATTAAATGTTTACTGTCTATTCATGTATAAAGAAAATAGGAGTCGGAACAATGATGAACACCAAATGAGGGTCTGGTTTCAGAAAGTTTTATAAGGGAGTGGAAACAGTTGCTGGAAATAATGTTATTTTCCATCACATTGCACTTTCATAGTGGAATCTGAGATCCTGAACTCTTTTCCTGGATAAAACAGTCTTCACTTAAACTGTGACTACCTTCTAGATATTTGGGCCTGTGAACTGCCTTGAGTAACTGTTCAGTTTGTTAGGGTGACTCTCATTTTCCTTCTTATTTATTCCATCCCTATTATATGAACTCCTCTGCCTTTACTTTGACATTTTGTTCAGCACCAATCACATCTCTAGCTTTGCTTGCATTTCTTTAATCATATTTTTGGCATCAAATGTATTTGAAGAAAAATAACATTCATCTCTAAACGTATTAATCAAATGTATTTTTAAATGCTTAAGAAGTTGACATTTTGCCAATTGCTCAGAGGAGATAACATGAAATATCAATTTATTTCCCTCATTAAATAAACTGGTGTTGGATTATTAATTCTGTGATATGTCAGCAGGATATACAAATACATGCTATCCATCCAAAATAAATATTTTTAAGCTCCTAATGAACAACTTGGAACTGATTTCCTAGATCACTCTAGTACATGTTTTTGCCCATCGTTCTTCAGGGATGCATAAAAAAACATTATTCATATATAATTGTTGTAATTATTATGACATTAATGATTCTGACAAAGTATAAATGTGTGAAATTAAGCTGATAAAGTGTAAGTATTTGAAGCAATAAAATCAATGAAAGGTCATTTACTCTTTTTCAGTATGACAAATGAAAATATATATATTTGGTTTGAATACATAGAACAGAAAAAAACACTGTCTAATTTTATATTTTCCCTAAACAATTTATGAGGTATTTTTTCTCTTTATACCAAATTCTTTATATCTGTAGAATATCATTTAACTTTCACTGTATCAAGTGACATTTCGAGCAAGGTCTTATCAGTAGATGTCAAAGTCAATACTAGATTTGGCAACTCAACTGTTGCCAAATAAAGCTCAAAGAATATGGTCTCAGGCTGTTTTCTTTAGTGTCATGTCCAAGACGTCCTGGACCAAGGAAACATGCCTTCTCTGTTGTAGTCCCAGCCCTCTGAAAAAGCATCCACCAAAGTTACAAAAACAGTGTCTTCTTCCTTGGGGTTCCAAACATTTCCAGCAGCATATTAAGGGATTCTGGCTATAGAGTTAATTCTGTTTATTTTGGTGTAACTTCATTGATTTAAGAGAATGCAGGAACATTTCCTATAAAATTATCAAATATATAGGAAATATATATCACAACACTGTAAAATAATATGGCAATAAGAAACTTTCAAATGCTTGCCAAAGGATTAAGAATAAATGTTCTTTCTCATATGGCTATTGTTATTTTTTTTATTTAAGCTTTATTTGAATATTACCAAAGACTTTCCATCAATATATTTATTTGCTACAAAAAAAAAAAAGATGAAGTTTACATAAATGGTAGAAGACTGGGGATTGGGGGATGGAACACCTCTTTTGATAGAACTCTTTGTGATGGGGCATCCAAATATTAAATTGTCTTATAAGAGTTTCAGTTTACAATTTATATGTGACACAGTATTATATGAATCAGAGCATTCTGACTGCAGAGCATTTTAACTACATCACAAAGTTCTCTGATATCTATTTTGGTCCTATCTATTCAATGTATAAGGTCATTCTACTCAGTAAAAGGTTGAAGATTAAGGGGGGAAATGCCTATATCTCCTTCTAATTCATGTCTAGATATCCTTTAATATCCTGAAAGAATAGATCTAATAACTGAGTATAAGGTCAAAATGAAGTGTGGAACTGCTTCAATTACCCATTTTTCCTTTTTAAGGAACCTATTCTTTTTTTAGTATTATTATTGGTGGTGAACAATCAAGCAATTTAGAACAGAACAATAGAATAGAATAGAATAGAATAGAATAGAATAGAATAGAATAGAATAGAATAACAGAGTTGGAAGGGACCTTGTAGGTCATCTAGTCCAACCCCCTGCTCAAACCGGAGACCCCATACCATTTCTGACAGATGGCTGTCCGGTCTCTTCTTGAAAGCTTCTGATGATGAAGCACCCACAACTTCTGAAGGCAAGCTGTCCCATTGGTTGATTGTTCTTACTGTCAGTAAATGTCTCTTTATTTCTAGGTTGAATTACTCCTTGATCAGTTTCCATCAGGGGTGGGATTCAAATTTTTTAACAACCAATTCTGTGGGTGTGGCTTAGTTGGTGGGTGTGGCTTCATGGTCATGTTATTGGCATGGCCAACTCAATATCGCTCACATCGAGGCACCCATCTCCTTGCCTGGCCTCTCATGATTGTGGAGATGTTGCAACAGTCGTAAGTGTGAAAAACGGTTATAAGTCACTTTTTTCAGTGCCATTGTAACTTTGAATGGTCACTCCACACAAGCAAAGTACCAGCAAAGGAGGGAAAAAAGCTCCAGAGAAGTTCATGAGACAGGAAGTCTAGTCCTGCCAAGAATGTAATAAGGATTAATGGAGAGGCAGTTTCTGTAAGCAACACCAGAATGTTTCCTTCCTGCCTTCCTTACAGGATTAGGCCAGTAATTTCTTCTAACAACGGGTTCTCTGAACTGCTTAGAATGTTAACAACCGGTTCTAGCGAATAGCCACAAACTGGTAGAATCCCACTCCTGGTTTCCATCCATTATTCCTTGTCTGGCCTTTAGAAGCTTTGAAAAATAGGTTGACCCCTTCCTCTCTGTGACAGCCCCTCAAATATTGGAACACTGTTATCATGTCATCCCTGGTCCTAGATTCACTAGACTAACCATGCCCAGTTCCTGCAACCATTCTTCATATGTTTTAGCCTCCAGTCCCCTAATAATCTTTGTTGTTCTTCTTTGCACTCTAGAGTCTCAACATCTTTTTTATAGTGTGGTGACGAAACTGGATGCAGTATTCTGGGTGTGGTCTTACTAAGGTTTTATAGAGTAGTATTAGCACCTCAGGTGATTTTGATTGTATGCCTCTGTTAATGCAACTTGGATGCTATTGGCTTTTTTGGCTGCTGCTTCACACTGCTGGCTCATATTTAATTGATTGTCCATTAAGACTCCAAAATCCCTCTCATAGTTACTGCTATTAAACCAGGTTTCATGCAGTCTATATGTGTAGTTTATATTTGTACATCTCAGATAAATTTGTATCACTCAGCTAAATGTATGATGTTATTCAATGAATGATGACAGCTTCCTTTAATGACCATGGACGTTTACTATTGCTTTTTATTTTTTCTCAGAATTCAAGGTTGTTCTTTAACATCTGTTGATGTCAGTGAAAATAATGTGCTGGGATTAGTAGAACTATGAAAAGAATTAATCGAAAGTGTGATCCTCTCTACTGAAATAGATGAGAACACTGACGCTTCCTGTAATAATGCCACTAATCAATGATTCAAAAAGCTCTGAAGAAAGCATACATAATTTTGGAGCAAGGTATATTACTGCCACATGTAACTATATACTGTGAACTAACTCGCTCTAATGTTATTTGATATAGTTCTAGTTATCTTCACTTCCATTCATGCTCTCTGGACACTTAATATTTCTCTTCTCTTGAGTCCTTCTAATTTGTAAAGATATTGACATGTAATTGATCTCATTACTCTCATCCTCTGTTAACACAATTTAAAATGTCTACACATATTTAAAAATGCACTGGCCATTTCAGCACTGTTGAATGTCCCTCCTACTCCATAGTAAAAAACGGCTGAATTTTGATTTGAAAATGTTAGACCATTTTATTTTTTTTGCTGAGAAGAATTGTTAATTTTGATTGTTTAATAAATCACAAGGAAAGCAAAAAATACTTGTGTATTACTAGAGATATTCAGACATATTTATTATACCATGATCAGCCAGGGATTTTATAACTGAGAGAAGAAAAAATAATAATGCTATCTCTAATTCAGTCTGTGATTTTTCCAAGAATATTTTGTATCTTTAGTCAGAGACAGACAAGTGAAGTAACTTTTTAAAAAAGATACTATGCATTGGCTTATTATTTTTTTCTAATCCCTTTCTTTGGGAATGCTTTGCTGCAATGAGTGGAGTTATAAAGTGAGGCATGTAGAACAACATGATACAAGTGGATAGGCCCAGGATTATTTCTCTTTTGGGGGGAAATTGCTATTCTAAAGTTTGAATAGTAATTGTACTTCATTTTCTGCTTTTATGATTAAATTTTTTGGTGGAAAGAAAAAAGCATGTGAGTTATATCACTCTCATCAACATGTGTTTCAATTTTCATATTGCTGTAGGAAAATAATAATACCCTAAAAGAATTTCATTACCATAGCTCACCGATCTTGAAAAATTTGGATATACTGTATTTAAAACACACCCATCAAGGAAATGTTTTTTTTGTGGTAGCTACGTTATTGCTTCAAAAGCTTTTCATTAATCTCAGCACAATCAAAGGAAAGGAAACTAGCTGCCATTTAGTTTAGCCAAAGCAATCCATGCAATAAACCCATCAAATTGTCATAGAGTCCAGCTGTGAAGAAAAGGGTATGGTGATTACATGCAATAGTTTCCTTCAGTGGTTTCATAATTTCAATTTCTGTAACTTTTCAAGAATTCCAATACTTCTGGTAAGAATATAGATGTGCAGAATATTTTCCCAGGGAGTTTACTATCAACAACTTAGTATATTGGGTTTCCCCATCAATGAATCAAGAAGGCAAGCCCCTCAAGCAAGAAAACTCAAGATTATATCCATATATATAATATTTAAGGGTCTTCGGCCAATGAAAATACAGATATACCTATCTATTTTCTGAGTACCAAATAAATAAACCATTAAATTGACTCAGACAGATTTGAAATTGAACCTTCTATCTGGATATAGAAAAAATTATCACATAATTTTTTATTTGGGAAGGGTTCAATTTCAAGTCTATTAATTATGAATCTGTCCATTCAATAGGATTAGGTGCACCACATCACAGAAAAAGAGTTTCACGTGCAACTTAGCAATTATGTAAAAAATATTATTCTTCAGATATGTGAAGTTTTTGAATATAAGTTCAAATAAAACGAATTTTCAGAAGTATCATAAAACCCACTTGACCAGTAAGAACTCGTTAATAAATAAGCCCACTGTATAGCTCCTTGAATTTTCAAGTACATTTTCAGTCTTATTATGCTCCAGGCTGTAGTTTGCATATCATTACTTATAATAAACAATGAAGTAATGAAACTGAAGAATATAATAGAGATCAATAACAACCATAACAGCAAAATGATGCAACTCTGAAAGTAAAATTCTCCCATTGTCACCTTTATAGTCTGAGAAACTTAGGGAGGATGCATTCTGAGACTTTTGCTCTACCCACTATGCACTGCAAGCTATGCTGTTTCCATACCTTAGACAGCATTTCTCTGTCTTGCCTCCCAAGATCTCTCCCATATACTACTACATGTTATTATATAGAGTAATTCACATAAACATCCGATAGGATATAGCTCCTACATATTGGAATTGTTTCCCTAGTGTTCTTACCAGTATCACAATAGGTACAAAGAAGTGGAACAGGTTAGGTGGTTGTGGTTTCTTGATAAAGTTCTATGAACCTGCTTTAAAGATTATACATTATCATTAGCTAACCACTATCTAAGTATGAGACAACTAAAGATGACAGTAGTCAGTGACTGGAATCTGTGGACTTAAATTCATTTCTAGTTTTCCAGATTAAAGTAAAAAAATCAGTATTATTTGTTCTCATAAGTCACTTCATGTTTTCCATCTAATAATCAACAAAAACTGGTTTTGAAGCTCACCACAAATATAACCAGTATCAGAGTAATACTTTTGCAACCGTGTGTTCCTATAAGCCTATAAAATTGTCAGAACTGCTGCATCCTATTTTCTTTTGAGTACATATATATGTGCTGAATTTCAGAATAACTAAAACCCTTAATTAACAATATTTTGCAATAAAAAATAAGAAATAAAGGAAATATGAGGAAGAAATAGACAATCCATCTTTCTGCTCCCCCTCATTTGAAACTACATCTCCTAGCAGCCTGTAAATTTTGGAAATGTCCTTCTATTCTGAGTTGTAAAGAGTTTCCATCAATGGTGGGATTCAAAGAATTTAACAACCGGTTCTCTGTCCTAATGATTTCTTCTAACAACCAGTTCACCAAATTGCTCAGAAAGTTAACAACCGGTTCTCCCGAACTGGTGTGAGCTGGTTGAATCCCACCACCGGTTTCCATACATAATGGAGTAATGACAGAGATCAAGGGTTAAACTTGTTTGATTTGAGTTGTAGGCACACACTGAGTTTCCATAGCAGTACAACTACTAACAGTATCAATGTATACAGTGTTACATGTTCTAAGGAACATCTGACTAGGGAGCTATCAACTTCTTGCAAAAATAGTGACTATGTTCTGTTGAATCTCTGAAATTTTTCACAACTGCAATAAGACTTAGATTCATTTGAGTACTTCAGAAGACTCCAATTTCCCTTCAGCCCACTGATGCATATCCCTAAGAGAACCTCAGACCATAGTACAGAAATTGGGTGCCGGAGGACTGCCAACTGAAATGTTCTTAATTCAAAAGTGAATTGGGTTGAACCAAGTTTTCAAGAATTGAAGCACAAGCACAATAAATTTTCATTGTGAATGTAAATGCTGGTGTTATTCAGCAGATACAGGCAACGTATCAAATGAATTATTTTTTTACTTGCATAACATTTCTACCTGCCATAGATCAGAAACTGGCAGCAGATGAAGAAGTTAAAGCTAGCTTCATTTGCCATGAACGCTGCCATCATCAGTTATAAACTGGAACAGATATAGGGATCAACGTTTTAATTTTCATAAAAAGTAACTGACACAAAAAGTCCTTATTTAATGACTACCTCATATAGCAACTGTTTAGTTACAACAGTGATGAAAAAGTAACCTTGTGACCCACTCCTCATTTTTATATTTTCAGGTGTGTAAAGCAAAGGAAAGCATAGTCACAGTTTCACTTAATAACCACTTTGCTTAGTTGCTGGTCCTAATTGTGGTTACTAAATGAGGACTACATGTAAATATGTCTCAGGTAAATTCATATAGTTTTATGTTTTATATATAGTTTTATAGTTTTACTTAATGCACAGGGGCAATAGTTACAATGTAATATTACATTAACTCTATTAAGAAAGCAAGGCCATGATAGAAATTGCATCTGCCCAACTCACTTTAGATTCAGAGATAAAGATACAAAACAAAACAGAGATCATTGAAAGCTTAAAAAGAACATTCCTTACCAGCTTCTCTTATCGTTAAATGCTTTTCCTAAAAATTCTCACCATAGAAATTCTTTGTTTCTTTTCCTTTTAATTACAATAGTCCTCAACCTACAACAATTGAGCCCAAAATTTCTGCTGCTGGGACCTTGGTTAAGTGAAGTTTGCCCCATTTTACAAACTTTCTTGCCATAGTTGTTAAGTGAATCCCTGCAGTTTAATTAGTAACATGGTTGTTAAGTGAATCTGGCTTCCCCATTGAATTTGCTTGTGAGAAGGTAGCAAAAGCTGATTACATGATCCTGGGATACCGCCACCATCATAAATATGAGTCAGTTGGCAAGCATCTGAATTTTGATCAGATGATGCTGCAACAGACATAATGTGAAAAATGGTCATAAGTCATTTTTTTCAGTGCCATTGTAACTTGAATGGTCACTAAATGAACTGCTGTAAGTCGATGACTACGCTATATGGACAGTGGGACCAATATACTGTTCACTGTTCTGTATATCACCATTAACAGTAACAATGCTGAAGAACAACATAGCACAAAATGACCCTCTGATACTCTGAGATACTCTGTCCCCATGTGAATTGTTCTTGTTACGAGAGGTAAACATCTACAGTCATTCTCTTCTATGTCCTCATTTCTTATTCTGATCTTGTTGATGCTGCTATCTCCAGTTTGTATTTTAAAATCTAGGATATTGGGACACTAGACTAGGATGCCTAAAATATAAGTGATAAATCACAGCTCTCTGACATTTCAGAATGGAGCCATAAGTAAAAATGGAGTCATGAGTGTCCTATGAAATACATATATAAATTAAATATATAATATTTAAGTATAGATGCATCTTAATATTTTATTGTGAGCAACAATGCCTAACTAAAAAAAAGGGTGGGGGTGGGTGGGTGGAGAGAGTAGTGATTTATTTTTCTACACTTATTAAAAAACATGCAATACACACCCAGCTTCCCATGCTTATTTCAAAATGAACTTATTGATATATTTTGTATCTTCATAGCTTCTAGCAACAGTGGATCTGAGCACATATGTTCCATAAGATAAGCGGGCATTTACAAAATAATAGAAATGAAAATATTAAAAAAGCATCATTTGTGAAGCCAACTAAAACATTTATGCTCTTTAACCAGTGTCATCAATATATGGTGCTCCTAGGCCATATTGTCTAAGGCTGCTACTTCTTGCTTATGTGAAGATTTGTGCATTTTCAGACGAATAATTTGAAAGGAAGGAAAGCATGGAAGATGGGACAGCATTGATAAAACCTAAGTTTTGGTACTCTAGGCCAGTGCCTATTTAGCCTTATCCTATAAAAAAGATAGCTACAACTGCCATAGATTAAGTGTCCCCTATTGAGTTCTTAGATAAGCTTACAAAGAAGATAAGATATTTCAGCTGTAACCAAACATATGTTTGTAGTCTCTTCTCTACAGGTATCCAAGTAAGTAGTAATAATGTTTCTGTTTAAAGTTTCCTACAATTGTATAATCCACTTGAGTACTCAGAGTAGCTTAATACATCTTCTATATTTGCTTTGCAATTATTATGTACTATCTATGCTTTTGCAACTACATTGTGAGAATGCAGCCTTTACTGATTTCTTATGTATTGTATTGACACATTAATATTTTTTAAATCAGAAAAGAATGAATGTTCTGGATTTCTTGACTTTAAGCAGACCTGTTTTGTGTCTAATAGTTCATGAATATATAAAGCATCTTGTTTTTTTCCCAAAAACTCCAACAACCAGTTGAAGGAGTTGACCCAACAAAAAATTGATGGCTAATCCATTGATGAATTATAATTGCATTATTAACCCATTGACAGTTTAGGGTATAGATGAAAGCCTATATTGAGATGACATTGTATGCATATGAAAGATGTATTTTATAATTCCATGAAATGGCACCCACAGCATGTGATTTTCTCCTCATCCTAAGGAGTATTAATAGCACTGAGATATCTATATACTACTAAACTCTCACTGTTATTACCTCTAACTGGGCAAAATGGTGCATAACAGGGCAACTATTTTTTGAACCAAGGTACCTCAAATATAGTAACATATGGAATTTGTCCAAAATCCAGGACCCATTTCTCCCAAGGGAATGAAATTGGGAAACGTCATGGCTGCTTCAGTGCTACTGGCTGCTGCCGCCATACTGTTATGATCATGTATTCTTTACTTTCTATGTTCTGTGACAGTTTTCCAACCAGTCTTACAATTCCTTGCTTCCTCTTCCACCCAGCAGCAGCAGCTTACCTGCCTGCTGGAAATGGAGAGAGGAAGGAAGGAAGGAAGGAAGGAAGGAAGGAAGGAAGGAAGGAAGGAAGGAAGGAAGGAAGGAAGGAAGGAAGGAAGGAAAATTTCTGATGTTCCTTGACAGATTCCCACAAGGATAGATAAATCAAAACTTCTCTCCTCTTATGCCACCTGCCCCTGTTCAGAGGGGTATTAGCAACCTGGACTAAGATCTGCAAGACCAGCATCTCCACCACATCTTCTTTGCCCTGAGACCCCCAGTCCACACAGGCTGGCAGAACATCATGGGTAAGCTTTGGAATGTGAGCTTTGCTGTTTACTTCTTCAGCTAGCTTATTGACGTGTTTTCTCATTAGAGACATTAACTCTTTAATCCCTCCATTTGCTTCCAGGAACTGGTCAAATATGGCAGGGAAGGGAACTCAATGGGGAAGCTGGCAAGAAGTTGGAAGTTACTCCAGCTTCCACAGTTATTTTGCCCTGCCTTTGTCATTCTGCTTTCCTGTTTAGGTAAGGCAATAACCTATTAAGGTAATAACCCAATGGGGCACAGGTTGCCTACTAGCAAATTAAATAGTTTCAGTCTACCTTAGAACAAATTATTTGATTTGTAGTATAGAAAACAATTTAAAAGAAAGAAAGTTAAGCATTATAAGTGTGATATTTGGTAAATTAATGTTATGATTTAAGTGTGTGTGTATATATGTGGGTACGTATACATGTGTGATTAGGGAAAGTTCCACTCCACTACCATTTGTCCTGAAACAGAAATAATTATAATTTTTTATCATCTAAGCAAATGTGTGCTTGTTGCTATTCCCTTTGCAGCTTACTCTGTAGAGTATATGAGTCTCTTTCAGTTTCTGTCTTTGTAAAGTATCTGTTTAAGAAACTAATCACTGGAACCACTCATGTGATAAACTGGCAGTTGAAATACTTAAATGTCAAGTTGTTTTCATCAGTCACATCGACAGCAGGTCCTAGTTGGAATATGTTCTGGATACGTGTATGACAAGCCTTTTCTTTGGTGCTACAACAAAATACAGAATTGTCTTGTATGCTAATATTAATCACTTGGCTTCTTAATGCACCAATTTTATCAGAATTGCCATTTACCTATTTGTGCTTGTAGCAGAACTGCAATTTTCTCCTTGATATATCTTTTAATAGACAGGACAAATTAAATACAAAATGAGACTGAGAATGCCATTAATGATTACAAACGAATGGTTGTTTTAAGTAAGGCATCAAAATGTGGTTTGTAATTCAGACTGTAATCTAAAATTCAATAAATATGGTTAATTTTGCAGCCTCCCAAATTGTAAAACATTTTTGCTAGTGCATTTTAAGTAGTTTCTGAATGGAACAATTCTATATAAGACACATTTTTGTTGATTCTCAATTTTATATAACAAGAAAACATGGTTTTAATAAGCTATTACTATAAAATCTCTCAAGCAACTCCTGAAATAAAATGTTGAAGTGCATTTGCACTTAACAGAAATGTTCTATCTGGAGGTCAGCATACTAAATTAAAGTTTCAACAGGATACTCCATTCCACCACTGCTACCATTTTCCTATATTTGACAATAAAAGTTTCCTGTCAATTTATAATGATCCCTTTTCGCTCCAAAATTGTTCATAACAGTAAATATAACATTTTTTTAAAAAAATTAGAACTTTCAAATTTCTGCAGTGTCGATGCCACAAAGAACCCCTTTCTAAGGAATATGTTTTACAATGGCTGAATTACATGTATCATTTTATAGGATATTACTTTTTAGTATTGTATTTAAAATTATTATAAGATTATACTTTTTTTCTTTTCATATTTTTGTTGTTTTCTTGGTTTGGTTTGGTTTACAGCATATACATTTTTAAACAAATCAATATCAAGGCAAATCTATGTATATGATAAATGCAAGTGTGACCAGTTGCCGCTTCAAATCTGTCTGTAAAGAAAGCTAAACCTTATTACCAATCAGTTGCACATCTCTGGATGCTTTCCAATGCACTAGATCCTGCTGTAATGGCAAGATTTAATGCAAAGTGAAATTTGTGTTTCCATAGAAAACCATTAACACCGTAGAAGAAAGCTGTGAGAAATATAGCAAAGCAATTTTGTTATCAACTGCCAGTAAAGCATGGATAGTATTGTACAAGATTATACTTTCATGGCATGCTGTAGCTTAGGAAATAAAATCATTACTTTCTGAAGCCAGCAATTTCTTTTTTTAAAAAAAAAACCTTTTCTCATGAGGATTATTATTATATATCACTCTGAAGCAGTTGTTATATAGACTAGTGCTTCTTAAAGTGGATTTCAAGGACCCCCGGAATCCCCCAAGACCTCTCAATTCAAGATAAGCCAGATATGGATGATATTTGCAAAAAAATTAAACACTGTCACTCTTTTCATTGTTTTTTATTTGTTAAAAATAGAGTTTCTTCATGAAAACATTTTATGATTATCAAATAGATTTAATCTTATTTTGCCATAAATAAATATTCAATGAATAAATATTCTACAGATGTCCATTTTAATTTTTAATATGATAAATATTGGTAAACACTGCCCATATCAATAAAAGCTCTTTTGGGGTCCTCTATAATTTTTAAAAGTAGGAAGGGCACCCAAAAGCAAAAAAAAAAATAATAATAATTAAGAAACACTGTCATAGGCAATAGATTTTTATTGAATTGTTTTTTATCCTTTTTTATCTTTTATCAAAGTAAGAAACCAATAGATATTTTTACATGGTAAGGCTTTCTTATTTAGGAAAAACATTTGTCCAGTACTGAATTATATACACAACTACTGTATGATCCTCAGATAAATTTAGCATGGTAATAGGTATATTCAAGAAAGTTGTTGACAGTTTGTTGCTAAAAAAGCCATATTGTAAAATGATTCTCCCTGGGGGTGTATTTTCTACAACTGTGAATCTAAGAGCTGATATCCATATATCACATACATATATTATGACTAACTTACAAATAATGTATGCATAGAGAGTTGAAGGTTTTTCCTTTCTGGAGTAAATGCAGCCAACTTTAATGCAAATAAGTAGGTTGACTATGAAGAATAATTGTGACATTCTGTCTTAGAAATAAATATATGCTACTTTGAGTTCAAAATGGAAGGAAAGGGAAGAAAAATGCAATGTAATTGAATAGATAAAGGCAATTGGGAAAGAAGTAGTGCCCATTTTAAGCATTCTGAAAATTCTGTTTGTGCAGTCCTTTGAATTTGAAGTGTTTTAGAGTACATGTATGATGCCTATTGCCAAATCCTGGAATTAAATATATCTACTCCGAGGATTGTGCCACGGTTACAGAGTCCCACAATCTCAGAATAAGATGCAGTTGTCAACAGATAAGAGTGTCAATAGTTTTAGATTTGCTGGAAACACTTTTTAAAATAAAATCTGAAGGGCAACGGTTGGGGCTTATTAGAACATATATGCAGAATAAAATTGGATGTGATACGCTAAAAACATACAAACAAAAAAATACAATACAATACAATTCAACCCAAATAAAATACTTTTTACCTAATATTTTGAGAAAAAATACTGAAATAAGTAAAATGATTGTTTAATTGACAATTGTTCGATTTTACACCAACTCTTTGTGACCAGATAGTGATCTGACCCCATCCTGGTCCTTGAGGCCTTCCAATGGCAAACCAATTGCCATTATAAGTGGACCTTTTGCTCTGTTCTTCTTGTCTTCCATTACTTGAGCTTGTAGATCATTTGCATTTCTAGCTATTAGAGCAGTATCAGAATAATGTTTAGACATCACACATATTTATACTGTTTACTCTATTGCTGTTAGTTGTTATAGGCTGTTTCTGCCCTTGATTTTATTGTGAGATGACTGGCTGTGAAAACAAATTTTCCTCCTCCAATGCATTTTTTCCCATCTATTCAGCATAAAGGTTGAATAAATAAGGAATTAGTGTGGAGGCTTGCCTCACTCAAGCTTATTGTCTTCTAAGCTACCCTGAGTCACTTGTGTGAAATGGGCAGATATAAAAATCACATAAAATAATAACAGCAGCAACAACAGATAATTTCATCTAAATTTTGCCTTGTTCTAGGAGTGTATTGGGTGGTCTGTGAAAGGATTTGATTATTTGGATTTAAAGTTCTCAGCACTTCAGCTATAGCCCTGATTCTTATTCTCTAATGTCTAAAAGAGGGGTGCAATATCAGATATTCCCAATTCAGTGGTCTTGGTCAAGAAATTAGTCAATCTATTTTATTGTTCTAGACTTCTAGATTTCTTTCTTGGTGTTTTGCTTACAGTAAAAAAAAATGGATATAGAGATCATCTGCTTACAAACTTCTAATTGTAAAAATAACTGATTTTAATAAAGAGCATAATTTATCAGAACATTAAGCCAGATTATTTTTCAGAAGCCTGCTAAGGTATGCAACATAGTACGAGATATAGACTTAATTGTATTTATTCATTTAAAGACTTGGGTTAATGCAAAAAAAATATTTTGTTTCTTTTTTTAAAGATACCTTAAAGTCATTGCTATTGATTTAGAATGGGAATGGTTTGCACTGGGGATATGTACTGAGGCGTAATAAAAGAACAGCCTGAGTACATTATGTTAAATCTTCCCAGGCCTATCAGGATCCGTCTCCTGAAGTATGATGATCATGGGCTGATATGGTAAACAACTGGTTCAATAACAAGCAATTTGTGGACAGCAACATGCAAATAATCTTACAGCAAGCCTAGAGTACAAGAATCTGCTTTCTGATGTATGTTTTGTGTTAGCTGCTTAACAGCAGACATGCTGTGTAATTTTTCTAAACACGACTAGAAGGAAGTAAGATTGGATTATAATGTCTCAATTCCACATTGTGATAATAGAAGCTGGATGTACTTTATAGTAAAAAAAAAAATCCAAATTGCAAGAAATTGGATCAGGCTTCAGTTTAGTTCCCTGTCCTTGTTTCACTGTTCTGTCATGGGCCCTTTCTATTTTCAACAGATCTAGCCTCAAAAGCCACAAAGGGCCATGTACACAGCTTAGCAATTTTGCAAGTTTGTTAGATGTACTTCTTGAGGTAAGGATCCTGTCAAGAAGCTAAACTGAAGAGGAAGCAGTCTCAGAGCCTTATTTCTTTTGCCAAATAATGATAAGTAAGCTTGTGACCTGTTTTTATTAGATCTGCTCATGGCCTGCCAGTTTGATTGTTGCTAGCTGCAAGCAGGAAGATGTCTGTCAGGATTTTGGATTTTGGCCTGATGCTATATCCAACCTTAGGTTTACTAAAATGGTGAAAGCTGGGCCAAGAATGTCTTGTTGCTTTGGGTCTTACTGATACCACTTTGATCTGCTTCCTAATACTTCATTTAGTATGGATAGTAAATGTACTCCTCTGATACAGCCATTCACATAGTTCTTGACTAATGACCAGTCGCTTAGTGATTGTTCAAAGTTACAACCTACTTGAAAAAGGGGACTTATGACCCAGATCCAATGTTCTGATGATTACCCCCCATGGTCACATGACTGTACTTCAGGTGCTCAGCAACTTGGCTGCATTTACGCTTATTTATGGTTTTCATCAAAACTGTGCCATAGAGAACAATATATTTGCTTAACTACTGCTGTATTTGCTTAATGACTGCAGTGTTCACTTAACAACTGTGGTGTTTTCCTAATGACCATTGCAAAAAACATCCAAAATCATGTTAGTTACATGACTGACCTGTTTTACAACCAATACTACATGACTGAAATGGGCAAGCTCCGTTATGGTTGTAACTCAAGTTTACCTCTATGTTCTGATTTCCTTTTTTCAGCCTACAGCTTCTTTCAAAAGTATTGAACTTTAGAGGAAACAAAGGTGGCACTGATCTTAATCAAGTAGTCCAATTACTTTTTCTTGCTCTCTTGGTGATGGCAATGCAAGCCAGAATTATAGGACAGAAATGGAACAAGTGGAAAACTGAAACATGTATGCATAGAAATATTGCAGCCATATAAAATTTTCACATGGTGTTTCAGATATGACACATTGATTTAAAAGTTACCAAATTGGACAATGGTTTTTTTGCTGCACAAATCTGTGCCGGCTTCAAATCAATATACAGGTAGTCCTCAAGGTATGATCATAATGGAAACTGCCCATTATGGTTGCATGTCACAATGATTGTTAAGTGGAGCAGCCTCACTTAACAACACACCCCTCCTCTCCCTAATCATTAAATGAATCAAGGGTTGTTAAATAGAGCATAGGGTTCCTCATGAGTAGGAGATTTATGCAGTCTCAGGGTCACCTGCCCTGGTCTATCCCCACCCTCTGCGATACTATGTGCTTTACTTCTTGCCAGGGAAGAAGTAGACCCTGCAGACCTTCAGCTTCCTTTCCATGCAGTGAAAACAGGAGATCAGATCAGCTGAAACTTGCAAGTCTCCAGGGAACAAGGGTAAATCCCCACCCCAAGAACTTGCAGGACTCAGCCTGCTCAGGGCTCTAACAAGTCCCAATTTATCCTTTTGATTTCTGCAGCTTCTGAAGAGAGGAAACTGGCCTGATGATACCAGAGCAATTTCTTATAGATCCAGCCTTGTGGCAAACTCCTGTTTTGCAATAGGGTCTATTCTCATGATATTTTTTTTAAAGAAGGCTCCTAATTTTTAGGAAGCTTTATTTGTGGCGTCTATCAAACCTTCTTAAAAAGGTTTGATCAAAGGAGCCCCTAGAAGTCTGTAGAATAACATGTGTTTTACCACGAAGCTAGATCTTGAAGAAAGCTGATTTTATATTGATTAGATGCCTCTCTTAGAAGGTGCAAAAAAAATCCAGAATGGTAAGTTGGGTGTGGTTGGGCTTGGAGCAGGCTGAGTCCTGCAACTCTTGAGTGGGAAGCTGGAGACTTGTAACCTCCGCTTGCTTGCTGAAGTTTGCACACTCCAGTTAGCTGACTTCCCCTTGTTTGTTAGAATTTTCAAATTCCAGATGGTCCGATCTCCCCTTTTTTGATGAGTGGAAAGGAAGATGGAGGCTTACAAACAGGGGTGGGATTCAAAATTTTTAACAACTGGTTCTGTGGGTGTGGCTTAGGTGGTGGGTGTGGCTTGGTGGTCATGTGACTGGGTGGACATGGCTTGGTGGTCATGTTATTGGATGGGTGTGGCCAACTCAATATCATTCATATCGAGGCATGTATCTCCTCGCCTGGCCTCTCATGACTGTGGGGATGCTGCAACAGTCGTAAGTGTGAAAAATGGTCATAAGTCACTTTTTTCAGTGCCATTGTAACTTTAAATGGTCACTCCACACAAACAAAGTACCAGCAAAGGAGGTGAAAAAAACCCGGAGAAGTTCCTGAGACAGGAAGTCTAGTCCTACCAAGAATGTAATAAGGGTTAATGGAAAGGCAGTTTCTGTAAGCACCACCAGAATGTTTCCTTCCTGCCTTCCTTACAGGATTAGGCCAGTAATTTCTTCTAACAACTGGTTCTCCAAACTGCTTAGGATGTTAACAACCGGTTCTAGCAAATAGATGCGAACTGGTAGAATCCTACCCCTGCTTACAAGTCTCAGCTGATTCACACCTATTATAACTGCTTGATCTCCTTTGGAAGGATAGGTGGCTGTAGGGACCCCGTGGGGTGAGATGGATGAGTGGATGAGTTCTGTAGTATCCCCACAGTTGGTTGTAAAGGTTAATGACTGTGGAGGTGCTGCAGCCACCATAACTTTGAATGGGTTATAAGTAACTTTTGGGATGTCTGTAGTAATCAAATGGTCTCTAAGCAACCTAGTGTATGTTGAAGACTACCTATAAAAGTGTCTAAAGTGTCTAAAATGTGTCTACATTTTTTCACATTGAAATGAATGGTTAGTAGGACTGTAGATGTTAAGAATGAATATTGCCTTAAGAGCACCATAACTAGATGACCTCTAGAGGATTTTATGGGCTCTTTTAAATACAACATTTAAACTGATAGAAAAGTGGCATTTTTATTTCCTATTAATGGTTGATGGATTGATAGATTAATAGATTTCTATATTGGTGACATTTTACTATGCAACATAGTATTTTTATTGAATATAGATGGGAAAGATTCTAATTACTTGTACACCTGTTATGTAATGGGAGGGAGAAGAACATATCAGATATTTTAGATATACTTTTCAGCATTCAACCAGGGTAGACATTTTATGTTTAACGTGTTAGTGATATATTTGTTATCTGTTATATTTTTGTACACCTGTTTTCTATTTTTATGTCAACATTCAAGGTTGGTTTGCTTGGTTTTTTTCTCCCCCCACCGCCCAAGTTTATATTTTAACTTTAGAGATAAATAAAAAATATTTAAAAATATTTAAAAAATTATTGCCAGTTTAAGAAATCTTCAACTGGAAGGGAAAAGCTGATGGAGGTTCCAATCTCAATTCTCATTTCCAGAAAAATAATTGGGGAGGGTGGGAAAAAGGAGTGAGGGAAAAAAAAAAAAGAGATGTCCCAATTACAGCATTTACACAATCTCAGCTTGGTCCATTCCAACTTAGGTCATGCAAGTGTCTATATTGCAGTTAATATTTGAGACATTTATAAATGCAGGAGAATCAGGCAATCTACTTACACTATAAAACCAACTGAAATTAGATGCAGGGCAATCTGAGTTTTTCCTTTTCTTTCAGGAACACGTAGGGAAATTAACGTTCCATTATATGCATTGCAATGGCTACTGCAACACATTAAAGACACTGACCAAAATAGCAATGTAAAAAGAGTACACAACAAAACAGAACAACTGCTCAAATTAATTTTTTACTGCCTTGATTTAGAAATTGCACTTGCTAAACTGGGCATGAGATTTGCCATATATTCAATGTAAAACATGGATACGGAAGAAAAACCAATCTGGTTTAAAAGAGAGCAAACTTCAGAGTATGCATCAGCAATAAGGAAACTTCACTACTGCCCAGTGAAGAATTCTGGAGAATTTTTTTTTAAAAAAGCATATTCTTTTATTGACATTTTTGTAAAAGTATTGCTCTCCTTTTGCTGTTTCATTTTTTGTCCTGTAGTAAATCATTGAAATATCTAGTCACAGTAAGTCTAAATATTTCACATCATAGCTCTTATGAGGATGTACAGACAGTATTTCAATCCCCAGAAGATACATTGGCCATGAAGAAGTGATAAGGCATTATGATAATAAATGGTTATAATAGTATTAGGGCTTTTAGAATTATGGAAGACAGATGTTTGAAAAACCAAATCTCATGCAAATAGAACATGATATCTTTTGCTACCTTTCAGACATATTTTAATTTTTTAAAAAGTAGATTTTCATCAATAATTGATACAGGCTTATAGGCTGGAAATAATGGATTGAAAAATGCAAATTTTACAATAGTCCAATATTTATTTCTAATATGCTTTGTTGTTCATAGAAATATGTTGTATACAAATATAATATGGACTCTAATAAACATGGTACATTATGATTTGTGGGTTGATAATACTAAATATCACCATGACATGAAAAATCAAATTTTTGACAGAGCAAGAGTGAATAAAGAAATAACCCTGTTAAACTGCATCAGTAAGCAATATCTTGACCTAAGTTAATTTGGGGGTGACATTTAATGGTTAAAAGTAAGGTAAAGGTTCCCCTCGCACATACATGCTAATTGTTTCCGGCTCTAGGGGCAGTGCAAAGCCAAAGAGCCAGCACTGTCCAAAGACATCTCCATGGTCATGTGGCTGGCATGA
Organism: Pseudonaja textilis; assembly: GCF_049901715.1. Lineage (NCBI taxonomy): Eukaryota > Metazoa > Chordata > Lepidosauria > Squamata > Elapidae > Pseudonaja > Pseudonaja textilis. Next base: position 39,676,122 of record NC_141995.1, read on the forward strand.
CTAAATGCTGAAGGTGCACAGAACAGTGTTACCTTTCCACCAAAGTGGTCCCTAGTTTTCTACTTGCATTTTTTACATGCTTTCGAACTGTTACGTTGGCAGAAGCTGGGACAAGTAACGGGAGCTCAATCCATTACTAGGGGTTCAAACCACTGAACTGCCGACCTTTCTGATCGACAAGCTCAGCGTCTTAGCCACTGAGCCACCACATCTCAAAAATAATTGTTATTTCTACAGTCCATTCTATGCTTGAATCTAAATAGTGATAACCATAAAATCTACAAAGATACAAACAATATTCTAAGGTTTATATCTTGTGTGTAATTTTAAGAGACATTTTGTACAAATTCCAGTAGTGTCTTAGATTCCACTTCACACAATGGCTATAATAATACTCATCAATGAAACTATTCTCAATTGTATAGCCACAGAGAAACCATGGGGCCAAAACTGCACTAAAAGTGGTTTTAAAACTTCAGTCGATAAGAACTGCTTGTACCATAATTTAACAACAAATGGCCAGCCCGGTGTCAAGATAGCATGCCAAGACAACGAAAGCTGCAGCTGGAAAACTTACCAGTTTTCATTTAAGATAAAGACTACATAAATAACTCTGAATGTTTTTCTATGATATGCAAACGGTATTAAACATAAAGCCAAAATGTTCACTTCCCTGATCAAGGTGAAAATGCTCTCAAGTTATCTAGAAAATACAAATGTGGATGTCTCTGTGTATTTGATATATAAGAATTCCAGATAATATTATTACTAATTTCTTCAGCTGGATTTTCACTCTCTACCTGGGAAATCTTTTACGTTGGACACTGTTGCAAAAAGCAAGTATTGAGTGACCAGGACAAGAGCAGATTTGCTGGTTTGCATTTTCCTGCTCAATGTTATCACAGATCATACCAACTGAGGCAGTAATGTCTCTCTTTTCCTGAGTAATGCAGCAACCATGCTGTCTCCAAAGGTGTTTAATATCTTTTGGCTTGCCAAGAATCTCATGCTGGGAATGGGGTCTTAGCTATTCATACTGCTGGGAGCTGAATGTCTACTGGACATATCAACCTGTTTCTCCTAGGTATGACATCTCTTCTTTAACAAGAACCATCTACAATCAGGCATATTCTCTAAATAAATTATTTTATTTATGATCCCCTTTACGCTTGGGTCACATAGACTGATATGCATAATGTTTATTAATTAGCCAATAGTTTCATCCATCACATTATTACAATGTAAAAGTATGTTGCCAGGACTTGGTTGTCCTTTAAGTCTATTTTTTTTTCCTGGAGATCATCCATGAACTTTTCTAAAAAAAGAAGTAAGGGTATAATATGGTTGTCTTAGCAGTTAAAAAACTGCTAACAAGATCAAATCCCTTGTCATGTCTTATAGTAAACTCAAACAGGTTGGGCCATTTCTGTAAGTGAAGTCATAATATCAGAACATTAGTTGGTTGAAATCAATCTAGAATTAGTCTAGAATCCACTTCATCTACATAATATAATAGAAATAACAACTGAATCTATGACATTTGTTAATAAGGCCACTGGAGGCTATTTATTAATAGAATAAATATGGTGTAGGCCTGCCCATGTCAATGCTATTTCACATGATGAAGTACAATTCATGAACAATTGCAACAGATATTGAAGAACTGTGTTTGACAGATTGCTTTTGTGAGTTTTTCCACGAAACAATTATTTTGCTATAGTTCATGTTTTCAATTACTGTTAATTGTCCAGAGTCATAATGATGAAATGACCATATAAATTGAAGCAAATAGTTGGGCTCCTATGATAACCAGCTTTATACATGTGTAAACAAGATTGAGCAGCTCAGTATGATTTGAAAAACAATGGAAAGTAGGAATTTATCTCTTTTCTTTCCAACTACCAACCAGTATAGTATTAAACTACAACCGAGCAGTAGAATTATAATCGAGATGTTGTTTCAGAGGTGAGCAATCTCCAGATACACTTACCATAGCAGCAGCAGCAGCAGGAAGAGTATTGGCCTAGTCACAACTATTTATCGCAGCAGTTTCCTTTTTTTTCTCTCTGCAGCACAGAATGAATCCAGAATGTCTCTTCATCTCCTCTAAATGCTGACTGCTTTACTCCAGCACTTTACCCTCCTCTCAGTCATCTCATCTAGCCTAAGCCAATAGCAACAGGGACAAAAACAATTTCCTACTGGTATGCTGGCCCAGGCAGGATTTGTTTTAAGAATCTTAAGTCAGAAGACACAAATCACATTACTCAGAATAGTACAAAACATTTCTGAGGGTAGCACTCTTTAGAAAGTATATTTTGTTCCTAAGGGGGAACAAAAACTGTGTGTTTTTCTTTACCTTGAAATAAAATTCTAACAACTGTGTTCATTTTGAAATCAGAACATTAAAATATTCATTCTGAATTAAAAGCATTTTGCACACTCTAAGCAAGCACTTATAGCTTATTTCTGAATAAAGAATTCTATCAGTTCTGTTTCTTCTTTATTCAACCGTAGGTTTTTATCATAATTGTGACAGAATTCTTGCCCAGGACTACTTTGTAGGTTTAAGTGCTGCTTTCACTTTTGAATGTGTAAATTCTGTAATGGTGCCAACTATGTTCAAGCCACATTTTTTTTCTTTTTTCTCCCAGTCCAAAAACATTTTGCTATTCTTCAACCCTATAGTTGGGAGAATTTATAAAATGGCTGATCACTGTTACAATGAACAGATTACCTGATTTGACTTTTTGTCCTATTAGAGCCAGGGCACACATGGCAGGACATTAAGAATAGAATCTTTTTTCATTGACTGAGAACTTTCACTGTAGAAGAAATAGTCATTGACCACAACAATAATTCTGAGAAAGGACTAAGACCAAAACATATTCTATTCTAGCAAATATAACTTACATCAAATCGTTTATTCGGTCTGTTTATTTAGTTAGAGAAGAACCCAAGGATGTTGAACAGAGAAAGGAACCACTACTGTAACTTATACTGTATAAGCCTACTTTTTATTTATTTACATTTCATATTTGTTAAACATCCATCTCCCTCCCTCCCTCCCTCCCCCCCTCCCTCTCTCCCTTCCTTCCTTCCTTCCTTTCTTCCTTCCTCAATTTTACTTGCTTATTCCCAAAATCATTATATTTCCACAATTTTAAATACTCTCAGCAGTGTAACAGTTTGTTAAAATCACTAAACCTCTACAGTAAGTAGAAGTAAAGCATCCACAGTAGATATTAGTAGCGGATGATCTAGAATAAAAACAGGATCTATTCACCCAGTTGATCTTTTTTCTTTTATTTTTCTTATATGTACCCATTTCATGTATTCATAACTATGTATACACTTATACTTATTATCTTGTAAACAATTGACAAATCAAATAAATAAATAAATAAATAAATCTTGCATGCACATTAAAGATGCAGGGCTTTCACTGACTGCTTCCCCTCCCCCAGGGACATCACTAATGGTTCTGTAAATACTTCAGCAACAAGTCATATAGAGTTTTTATAAGTCCAAGCCACAACTTTATGTACCTATAAATCTACTTGTAAGCATTCCGGATCCAAATCATAGGTTTAATGTAGGCATCAAGTTCCAATTAATATGTAGGCAACTACATTTGTACAAACTAGTTTTTGAGTCAACCCTATGCAGAATAGATGGCAGGTGTTCATAATGATGAAAATGTAATTGTTTAGAAAATTGTTGAGCTACTCTAGTACATTGAAGATTCTGTTAAGTACCTCCCAATGAGAAATCTCCATCTCTTTCCAGAAGGACTTCCCAAGTCACTGAGTATTACTTCTTCAAGAAAGAACTCCAGAGCAAACTGTTGATAACAAGCAAAAACCTTACTTTCATTTGGATTCAAGATCTTCACTACGTAACCGGCAGGGTCCATGCTGTGATGTACCTTTTAGAATTATTAACATATTGGAAATACTGTAACCTGAAATTATGGATAACCTCACCAGTAGTTTCAGGTAGGTATTGAAAAGGGTATTGAATCTAGTGATGTTTAAAAATAATGGTCATGAGTTAGATATCTCCTTCCGGATTATCGCCAACTATCAATTCTGGCAGATTGCAGATTGCAATGTCCCTATTCCTTATAAGCATCTCAGAAAGATACCATAGTTAATGATATAAAAAGCAACCAAGAGATGTGACTGATATATACTTCATCTAGATCCTAACTAAGTTCATCTTCCAGGTTGACAAATGATAGAAATGATACCTTGATTGCATGCTCAGGCATGAATTTTCATTGAAAAGCATCTAGATAATCTGCTTTCTTTACAGCACTTTATAACTGGTTCCCCTACTTCCCTGTCAACAATCTTCTCACAGAAGGGAGGACTGTATATTTGAATACAAGGCAAAATTCTTTGAGAAGAGACCACATCATAATTTCATTCAAAGCCACACGCAACTCAACCTTCTAAAGTGATACATAGACCATTTCTGGATCCAGCCAGTTACAGTGTCACTTGTCCCTATGCAAGAATTAGAACAGATATATGCAATGATCAAAGGTGGCAGACATCATGCTACAGACCACCCTAATTATAGCATTGGTGCACAAGGAAGACATTTACAAGATGAACACCATGAATTCCACCAAGTGACAACCTTTGGTAACTCTGAGCAACTTTGGCAGCAAAATGTTTACAAATAGTCACGAGTGCTAAATAGCTTTACTATTCAGCCCTGCAGAGTTGCCCAGCTTAAAAATGGAAAGTTGGTCATCTTGAAAAAAGCAATTGGCTTCTAAGATAGTAATGCAGAATGGGAGAAGAAATATAGCTGCTGCTCTCTTATTACCATGGACTAAGTTTGAAATCGAGTTTATAATAATGTTTGTTAGAACCAATAATAGACAAGAAGGAAAATAAGAGTATTACAGAAACCTAGTTAATGTTTTGGTCCATGCATGTTAATTTGCAGGGACAGTCTATATTAGAGAAAATCCATACATTTTCTGTAGTTAAACCTTTTCCCTCAATTCTTTTACTGTCTGTGGATTCTTGCAATTGGAATTCTTCCCCATGACTTAGATTAGTTAAACTTTAATTCCGTCATGTACTTCAGTGGTATTATTTTCTTACTACAGCAAATTTCTTTTAAATTCTTTAAGTCCTCTGGATAGCAGTACAGGATTATCATTTGCCTGCCTAGCTTAGCTAATACACATGAAAAATAATATCTACCACATTTTCATGGAACTTTGTAAAAGTGATTGTCAAACAATGATAATTCGTTTATTAAGTAAATATGACATTATTAAGCTGGATAGTTTGTAATTTAAATGTGACATAATTTGTTAGAATATTTGCTGTCCGATACAAGTTGATTTAAACTGTGAATACATTTATTGAAAAAATCTTTCTTCTTTAAATATTTGGCCATTAGCTGCTTATTATTTCTTATTGTTTAATTCCATCATGCTTACAAAGTAGTTCTTATTAAATAATTACTGGAAATAGCTACAAGAACAGTATTTATTTGTCATTTTTATTTTAGAATACTAGGCTATTTATCCCACCCTGAGAATTATAGTTATCCCTTCAAAGTTTATTTAATTGTAGGTACTGAAATGAATGAATGAATGAATAAATAAACGATCATTTCATTCCAAAATATCTAAGTAGTTTTGTCTTTTTTGTATTGGAAAGACAGATCGCTGACACCATTGCATTCCTTTTTTATAAAAAAAAAGCAATGTTCATATTCAGAAAGCCTTAAGATTAATACAAAAATTGGGAAATGTTAAAGCAAATTCACCCAACTCAAAGGGCATGATACTGGGTCCATCTATTTTTTTCTCTCTCTTTGCAGATCATTAATCATTTATTTGTACAAAGGTATGCTGGAAAACCTGTAGGATACCTGAGCTTCCTGAGCATCAGCTTCTTCCTTTTAACAAATTCCAGTGTGCTTTCTGCATTGGATAGATACAAAGATTAATGGGTACTATTTTGAACATGGCCATGAAAGACAAATGAAATTGTATGGAAAAGTCAGTCCTGTTTCTGTGATATACTATAGGGACGAACAACCTTTTTAGCCAGCAATTTGTCTTCATGCTGTATTTGAAGGTCATAGAGGGCATGGCTGGTGACACTGTGGCCCTGTAAAGACTTCAAGCATCTATTTTATTACCTACCTAAGCTCACCTAAAATGAGAAAAAAATGAGACTTGGAGAGGAAGTGGGTTTTATTAGGGGTGCAAATTATGCTTTAAAATTCTGCAAGGCTTAATGTACCAGTTTTTGATTTTAACTTCCCAACCATTATTAAAGATATATCGTGCGACCAGTTGCTGGTGACAATATGAACTTAATTATGCTTATTCAGTTTTAATGCAAAAAATTGTCATATATCCACTTTTCCACTTTCATTGAATACCACTAGCATACAAAATCAGATGTTGTACTATACTATTGTATAAATATAGGTAAGATACATTGTCTTGATATAATTGTAAATGGAATTTTAGAGAAGAAACGGATACAACAAAGTTTGAGTATTATATTTTTGCAGATTCCAATACAAACTGACCCATTCCTAATCTCTGGGAATCATAAAAGGATTATATGACATATTTGGCCAGATATTGAATCCTCAGAAAACTGTTTGCATTGGACAATGCTGTGGTGTTACAAGTTAACAGAACTGAGCTGTTCATAAGGATTTTGTGCTTTTTTTTTTTTATAGGTGATTTGTAGCAATGTAGTCAGGCAAATTCTTAAAAACAAGCACTAGTTATAGCTTCTGTGGTTGGGTTTTTTTGGGGGAAGGTAAATTTTAAAGTGAAGAGTTGAAGAAGTAAGAGCAATAGCTAACGCAGACTGGCAGATCTACCTTGAAAACAGAGGGAAAAATTAATCAGTTTGCCCACTCACAGTGCTTTGAGAGAGTGAATTCTGATTGGGAGCAGAAAACTCAAAGGTAGTTTCCCTAAAATATATAAGCTTACTAACTAACCAACCAGAAAAGCTATTAAAAGAATAAAGCTAAACTTGAAAGATTAGTGAATAATTCTTTTACAGGATACAGTAGCAATTAAATCACATGAGAGAATGTAACATTTTTAATATCTGCTCCTACATTAAATTAAATATGTCTATGTATTTGTGTGTGTGTGTTTCTGGTGTGCGTGCGTAAAGTAAATAATAGACATAACTGAGGGAAAATAACAGGTTCAGAAATGGGCAGTGAAAGAAAGCATGATTCACAGGACAGCTACATCACGAATCATCCATTAAACTAGAGCACGGTTTGCATCTTGCCTTCGCATTTCACGATTGTCTTAGAGCTTTGTATATTGCATGTTTTGGTGTTGAAAGAAATGTACATTGAATAACAGTGATTCATATTTTTTTTCCATTGCAGAAATATAGATAGCAAAAACCTTGTAACTATATAAAAATCCTGTCAGAGGCAAAATACATTTTTTATATAAGTTAGCCACCTAATAATCTGAACCCTGTGGCTCAGATTCAGGTACAGATGCTGAAGCTTATTTTTTTCCTTGACAAATATCTTTCTCATTAATGTAAGTTATGGTCAGTAAACAGAAGGTGTTACATATATATGATGTACAGCCCAAATTTCATGCAGCATTACATATACTTATGGGAAAAGAACCTACACTTAGGTATCTTCAATAGAAATGCATATGTCTCTAGAGGCAGATGAACTAACGCTAGTGAAAAGTGGGCCTTCATATTAAATGCTAATTTCAAATATAATAACATTCTCTAATTAGAATAACTTGTACTCAGGCAACGTGTTCAGGCAGTAACATATATTATGGGTGAGCAAATCCATTTCTAATCTGGCCCTCGCTCCCCCCCCCCACAGAGATTATAATGGACGCAACATTGTTGGCCTTTCATAAACCTTTAAAAATCTGGCTGTGTTCCTAAGCCTGAGGTGCTAAAAATGTTAAGGGCCCTATTTCTTGGTTTTACTATTAACTGGCTAAGTATCTTGGCAACTGTATATATTTATTTGGGATGTTTTTATTGTTTTTAAAATGATCTTTATTGTTTTTGTTTTTGGGACTGTAATCAAGGTGATTGATTAAGATGGATGTCTATAGAAATTGAATGAATGAATAAATAAATAAAGGAAGTTGGTGTAAAATGTCTGACTTGTTTGATGTATTGTCCAACATCTTTGTTAATCAATATAAAAACAGTGATTGTTAAAAATTGATTGGGCTGAAATCTAATGAATCTTAACAAAAACCATAAATAAGCATAATGATTTTAGAATATATGCAGAGGACCTATTCCGAAATTCTATACAGGTGTTATAGAGTTGCCAACAAGATTGCTATAGGCTAAGAGATAATGCTTTTCTGTAGCAATGAAAGATACATTCGTTTATTACCAAGGCACAGATATGTACACCAATATGCCTATATTTGTAGAAAACAAATATATATATTTGTATTCTCTCTGCTCAGAGGGTTTTCAATCCTTAATTTAGCACAAGGGTAAAGAAGGAAAACATGTTTTTCAATAACTTATTTCTAAATAAGTGTAAATGGGGAACCTTAGCTATGGGCCGGGGACTATTTCTCTGATCATGTACTTAAAATGACATCTAATTGAGAAAAGAGGGATTTGCATTGGCATCCAGGGATAGAAGCTTGAAATTAAAAGAAATCAGATTTGAACTTCTTTATACCACTTAATGTTCAGCCTGGTGAAATAAAAACTTCTTCCCTATAATAGCTAGGCTCATGCACAGGTCTTCCGTTAACACTGCTTTCTGTTTCATATTGACTACAACATTGGATGTTTATTTTTCATCTTGTTTATGTCATATGCCAACTACCATTTGTCCTATTCCACTTAATGGGAAGCCTCCTCTGTATGTGTAGACAGAAATCTGTGCAATAGTTTATATCCAGTATGATCCAGATGATACTGATTTGGTAAGGCATGCACACAGCCATGATTCCTTCCTTCAAAATCTGCAATTGCTTATATAATACCATATTCCCAAACATAATGCTTCTCGTGAAAATGGAAACTAGCATTACATGCCTATTCATATCATGATGGATTTGATTTTGGTAGATAATACATATAACTAAAAAACTGGGACAGGATGCTTTTATATTCCTGTAGAAAGATGAAGCCTAATACTTTAAACAGGGTCTGATAAACTGTGGAATGCATGTACTTTTTGATCTGAACAGGTCTTTTTTTAAAAAAAAATGCACCAGAAATCATACACAGAACTTTGGTAGCAATTCACCAGGAAACAGTAGCATAATTTCCCATTATTTTTGTCATAAAATTAACATCCTGAGATGGCTAAATTGATTCTTTCATGAGAGAAAAGACAATATCTGCATTTATGGCTGACTGGAAATCCCTTATGGAGTCCTGTTTGGAGTAAAACAGGAAAAAATCAACTTATGATTTTGATGAGTACACAGAATAGATTATAGAATAGAGACAGTTATGTTGTAAGTATGGAGTAAGAGACAAATTTCTAATTGCACTTATAATTGCTACGAAGATGAAAGTATCCATCTTCTCTGAAGGACTGCCAACTCTTAATCTTTCCTCCTATAATACGTCTGTGTTGCACAAGAGAAAAGAACCAACAAATACAAATTAGCATCACTCCTTATATAAGGGGACACTCCAAAAACGTTTTCATGGTAATCAAACTTCCTCACATTTCTGACTCTTTTAATCAGTGCTGAGTTGTATTAAATTACAAACATTTGTTCAGTTATCCTAATTTCCCCTGTGATATAATGAAAAGTTTGTTTGCTAATGTCTGCTTAGTATTAATGTATAACATGAATTAATGCATAACTGGATTTTTGGGCTGTGCTCAGACACTTTTCACAAGATGCTTATGGACAAATTTCAACACAAAACTAAATTCAATTGAATTTTCTCGTCGTTTTTAACTGCAAATATTCTATGCTAATTCAGCACATGATGTGTGTATATATGCAACCCAGCCTGTGGCAACATGGCTGGAAGCTATCTCAGGCTGCCTAAAAAGTGTTGTTGCCAAAGGGCTGAATTGGTCAAAAGAATAGGCCCTAAGTGTAAACATAATGCTATCTTGTAACTTCCATTGGCTGCTTTCCAGAAGGACTTATATCTGACTACACAGTGGATCACAGGCATTCATTCTGAGTATAGTTGCACACTGTGACAGCATTATGTTATCTTTAGACAAAATTGAATTTGTAACATAATCACACCGCAAGTGTCAAATAGCTGTTCCTGTTAATCAAAACAGTTATGCATCCAGTTTTAAAACAAATTATGTATTGCACATGAAGACTATTATTTCTAAGCATCTTCAAAATATACACACAATGAGTTTTAGTAAGTAGTTTTCACCCCCACTCTCATGTAACTTTTTAAAGGAGAGGTGAGAAATATCAAATATTAAAAACTGGTAGGATTTGAATAAACAAAAAGCAATATCTAAAATTGATTGTTGTTAATAAAGCAGGATTCATAGTTCAAATGCTAGTATAAGGGAAAATCTTGAGTCATTGTAATGAAATATCTATGAACAACTGTAAATAAGAATTCCCCGCATATTCTTTCAGCAGATAAGAGACATTTCTTTAAATAACATATTGCCTTCTAAAATTTCTGATATTAATTTCAAACTTTTTAACATAAGCAGAGTTCATTTGTGTGTGAGTGAAATAGAGTAAACACTGCATTTATTAAATCTCAAAAATGGATTATTTATCTTTCTACCAAGTGAAAATATTAAGCATTTTCTGGTATCTGCTCTGCAAGCTAAGTTCCCTACTGTGCCTTCAAATCCACAGTGAATAAACGATATTTGGAACTGCTTATCAGAAGGAGACATTTAGAAAGACAATGAGTCTGTCCTGCTAGACAGAGGCTCCTGATGCTTTTAGATAGGCCTGTGGTGAACTGCAAAATGGGCCCTAAAATCAGTCTGACATGGTCGCTTAACAAGCAGTGGCATTAGGTCTTGGCTCACAGAATTTCTACTGTCACCCACAGGGCTGATGATGGCAACCATCATGATTAGAATGCATGAATAAAAAACACCAGGTGAAGATTTTGCCTTCGAAGAAAGAAAAAGCAGAAGGAGGGAATTACCATGCCCTTTTGAGTACTAAGCTGATGCATGCAGCTGGATCAGTGACCAACAGCGACTGGATGGATTAGGCTATGGGGTTGCTTGCTGCAGTCTTACATTTCTCACAACCAGTGGCTGTCAAAGTATATACTGTGAACTGCTTCAAAGGAAGTGATAAAGCAAGCTGCAGGGGGGAAAAAGACAGAAAATAAACACTATTAAACATGGAAAATAAGATTTGAGGCTCTTCCTTAGATTTAGGAATCATCTTCTGCAAGTTGACTCTATTCTATTAATTTGATCTTTCCAAATTAGCACCTAGAAAAGACCAAAACTGCAATGCCTACTGAAGTAGAAAATCTCTATAATCTTTACTGATATGACCTTGAAGGGGATTTGTTGAACTTTTCTAAGGCTGGTTCCCCCTCCCCCCAATCCTTTGTAGCCTCTTGATTTTAAAATCTGCCTAACAAAAGATCTGCCAGGAAAGCTGTTATTACAAAGATGCTTCTCAATAGGAAGAAGTGGGCTAATTGCAAGCTCTTTGGTGAAATAAAGGAAGGCTTTGCAAACAAGTGCAAAATTGACAAAATGCTCTACAATGCTCTTAGCAGAAAACAATGGGGAAGAAATATGTGAAATGGCAAAGATGTCTAATATAAACAGGTGCTATAAAACTGGAAAAAGCTATAAAAGATTTCAAATAATTCATAAACAGTAATTGCTCCTCTGACCTTGATGTGCCTACAAAAAGTCCATTAGCTACCAAATCTTGTCATATAATTACACATTGAAAAATATTTTCCTATTTATTTTGACAGGTCTTACAATAATCCCATGTTCAAATTCTTATAGATAATCTTTCCATTTATAGTTTTTATTTTTTATTTTTTTGTGAAAGGCCTCAAATGAAGCCATAATATAAAATTTTAAACCTCTAAGCACTCCTCTTTAATTTTCCTTTTAAACATACACATACAATTGTTATGTCAGATTAGCAGTGGCTATTGTTCATTTAGAAATTCAAACTACTTCTGACAGAATCCCAAAGATTCAGAGCAAAGTTAGCAGTTACAGAATAAGAGAAGTCTTGTTTTAGAGAAATAAGTAGTATAAGGAAAGCAAAGTAAGACTAAGTGGAGAATTTTCACAATGGAAAAATATAAACAGAGGAGTCCCTCATATACAGCACAATTGACACATTACTCCATCTGCACAAATAATTGTGTAGAAAGGTTTATTGTGTTTGTTTATTTATAGCTGCCCTTCACAAATTAGTGAGTCTGTGTGGTAAGCAATCATAAAATCAATTAAACCAATTAAAACACAATACAGAAAAACCACAAATACATATAACAGCCGAGAAATATTATAATCTGTAAATGTGACCCTTCATCAGGATCCCATGACCAGATCCATAATCATTTTTTCCAGATCTTCCAAAAGGCCAACAGGGTCATTGGATCATTACCTTAGGAAGGGGGATTCCGTTGGGCAGGTGCAAATAAGGCTTGTCTCTCAATCTCTGCAAGCTAATATTTCTTGTCTAATAGGACTGGAGCATACTGATGATATTTCATCTCAAACCATTGATCAACTCTTATAGCAGTCTCATCTAGATGTTAAATAAAAAAGGGGAAAGGACTAAACCTTATGGCACCCCTCAAAGCAGGAATTGTGGGCTGGGCCTCTCCCTACCCTCAACAACAACTGATACTGACCCCAGAAGAAGGAGAACCAGTATAACACTGCTACCCACTCCCAACTCTCAAAGCTGGTCCAGAGGATACCATGGTGGATGGTAATGAAGGCTATCAAAAGGTCAAGAAGAACAAGGATGGATACATTACTCCACCCAACTCTTACCAGAGGTAATTCAAGAGTGAGATTAATGCCATCTCAGTTGTATATCCTGATGTGAATCCTGATTGAAAGGGATCCAGATAAACTATTTCATCAGAATCTTTTGAAGATGCCATATGATCACTTTCTCTAAATTTTCACTAAAAAAGGGAAAGCTGGGCACTGAACAAGAACTATCCAAATTAGTTGGATTGAGAATGGCCCATGAAGGAATGGGTACACCACTAATTGTTAGTGTGACTCTTCCTCTCTCAAGGAAGAATTAAGTACTGCTCAGACCCAATCACACATTTTCTCCTGACTAGTGTGGAAAGGTACAGATCTTACACAGAAGTGGCTGCACTAACAGCTACAAGTACCATGTCCTCAGATTCATTGAGATCAAACTCCTTTAAGATTGTTAGCTCCTGTAATCTTCACTGGTTTTGCACCAAGGCTAGAGTCCAAAATAAAGCAAATACAAGTGACTTTATCTGCCAGATGCTCTGCATATTATCACAGTGAGCCTGAAGACGAACCACAGAACTATGTCTTCCAAGGAGGGTCCAAGTCACCTGAAACAGGGCCACTGAGAAGCTAACTGCAGATGTGATAAGGACAGAGAAATAATTACATTTCATCACCCTTATCATCATGAGATAGGATTTAATTGTGGTTCTAGTCCATGTCCAATCATCTTTATGTTGTTCTTTGATGTTACTCTTTGGTGCTCTAGGTCTCTTGGCCCTCTTCAATTCCCTTTGCTCTTCTGTATACCATGGATAATTCTGGGAACCATGGGCATGGAGAGGCTGTTCAGGGATGACTCAGTCCAAAGCCATAGTCACTCTCCCATTCTGGAGGGAAACCTAGGGCTTAGCTGAATCATGTATCAAACTTTGTGGAACAATCCCAATCTAATAGACGCAGGCTTCCTATAGAAGTGGAGTGGTAGCAGAAAACTGTAGGCTCATCAAAGAGTAATTCAACCATGACAGGGCAGACACCAATAACTTTTACAAATTCAGAACATCTTTCCACTGCTCTGACAGGAATATCAGTCCAAGTGGATGACCACTATTATGTGTTGGACCATGGATGACTTGGGAAAGGCCCATGGCTATCACAGTTGCTGAGCTGAGTTATCTCTGACTCAGCAAGCTGAAGCAAGAGAAAGCTAGTTGAGATCTCCCCAATTCTGTGGAATTCCACCATCAAATTGAACACAAAATCAAGAAGCTCAGTCAGAGAGGTTACTAGTACATATCAGATGACCACTGCCATCCTATCACCCGCTACCCTGTTGTCTTGGTTGATGCCACATCAATTCAGCTGGGTACATCTCAGAAATGGGAACCTTTTTATCCTCTCAGTCAGGTCTCAGTAATACATGCTAGGTCTCATTGACAATCAGATAATAAATGCAGATGGCCTTATTACAGACTGACTTGGCATCCAGAAACAGTAGCCAATAGCCATCACCTTGAACATTTGTTATCTAGGGCCCAGGAATGAGTTTGCCAAGGCAAGTGCTAGTAACCTCTGCCCCCGATCATCCTACAACCTTCGCTTGAGACCATGACGAAGCAGCTCAATGTCATCTCTATCTGCCATCATTGAATAATCTGCACCTGAGCTATGGAGGCACAATGCCATTTGCAAGCACCCGCCTGCATAAGAAAAGGCCTGATGGCCAATAGTTGTGTTGCTTTTGCTTAATAGCTCTTTACATTTTTATTGGGCATTACAACCTATAGGCGACAAACCAGGGCCAATGAGACACCTGCTTTGCCTGAGCCACCTGGTGCACCATGATTGTCATAACCAAGCGTCGTCACTGAGCAAGCCAAGGGCAGTTGTACAAAAGCCCCTAACTGAAGATCTCACTAAAAATACTTATTTGAACCTGGTTGAATCCTGTCAAGCTGCACATGCCACACATAAATTAACTGAATGTTGGGTTTGCAATTATGCTATGGAAAGTGATAACATGGTATCTATGTTTGCAACATCAATGGCAAAAGCATGGTACACCCAGAAAGTGGCTAGTAGCCTTCTCCAACTTATGCTGGAAAAGTTTATCCCCTTTGCAATGCATGACAATCACAACTCATGCCACTATGGGAGAATCTCGTAGCTCTTCCCTGCCAGAGGTCAGTAGAGTGCCCTCTGCAAAGTCTGTTGCCTCTCAGGTCTCTGGACCATCCTCCCATTCTACTCAAGGATACAGGACCTTATCCATTGCATCTATGACCCCCAGTGACTATGGCTATACCACTATGAGAAAGAGCAACTGTTTCCAGCCAAATTAAATGCAGGTCCTGCTGCTCTAATGCTGCAAATTAAAGTAGATTTATCTTTCATCTTACATGAAGGATGAACATTTAACACACATAATGATTATACGCTTCAGCATATGTCTTAATCTTTATCAACTTAGTGTTGTCCTATAAGGACAAAGAGGTGCAACTGTGATAAGAGGACCACTAGGCCCTAAAGTTGATGTAGGCCTTTGCTTAATTGAAGGCCTCAAATTAACAATATATAATAATGCCGGCTGAGCTGATTTTGCAAGCATGGCATAATATTTGCAACCTGCCGAGCTGAATTTGCAGGAACAGCAACATGTTTGCTAACATCATCTATTTGCTGGACAATCAAAAATAGAGCTATTTTGGATCATGAATGTCTGGGGCATCAAGAAAAAGGGGAACTGAAAGTAGCAGATGGGAAGCGTGGCATATACCTACAAGTGGGTATATGGAGAGTATGAGGGAATAGTTAAGTAATACTACTGGATGGATTTCAGAAGAAGAAGGGGATAAAAGAAGGGGATAAATCTCAAATTGGGGCTACTGATGGTAGCTATTCCTCACTGGACTTAGCTGCTATCTCTGGACCTCATTGCAATGAGTTGTTAGTAAGTACTCTTACTGAAATGTTGTTTTGTCATGATGGCTTTTCATGTTCCAAATTGCTCATGAAATAAATCACTGATCTCAAAGTAAGATTTATTGCTTGTGGTTTGTCTGTGTTCCTCTTTTACTGAATTATTTCTATAACAAACCATACCTCACCACCTATCCATTCTCACCCATGCAACTAACACCAGATAACTAAGAGTGAATCAATCCCCTTCTCACCTATAGAAAAGGAAACAGCTCCTATTCAGGGGACAAACATTCTTTCCCACCACAAACCCTATCTATCCTAGTCCATAGATTTGTACAGTCTGTCTTCAGTTGGTTCTCCAGTCATGAAAGAGGGCAAGCTGGTTGCACAGGTGGACAGGAGAAGAAATGTAAAGCCACAAAGACAATGTCAAAAATTGCACCTTGACCTGTTCTTGGGTCTGCTGCAGCCCATTAACTATCCCTAAATGCCACTTTATATTGATTCCCAAGGGGCAACCAACCTGGAGCTCACCATCTTTGCACAAGTCAGCTAAAGGAGTCCTCTATTGCCCAAGGCACCCTTCTCCATTGTTGCATAGCCTAATGCTACTCAGCTGTTCAACATGCCTGGTGCACCCAACAATCCAATCATCCAACTGCTGCTCCAAGGGAGAAAACAATCCAACCAACAGTCCAGCCAGCAACAGTCCAAACAAGAGGAGAGTTCCAGGCACTGCATGCAATTCTGTTCCAAGACACTACATAATCTAACAAGGGAGACAATTTGTGGCAACAAACAGCAGCAGCAGCCAGGCTTGATTAGAAGAAAAACTCAAATCCACATAAACTCCATCACTTGTTAGTCTAACTTTCTACATCACCAGCCTGCTGCAACATACTAAAACAAACTACCATTGACATTTGCTTTGCAACACATCCAGTTACTTTATAAGATAGCCTCTATTTAAAGAATAATTTGGGTTATATACAAAAATAATTATATGTTTTTTAAAAAATGCATAAATGTCAGCATTCCCTTTTTAAATGCATGAAATCCATTAAAATTTCTCTTTCTTAAGGTACATTTTCCTAATACAGTCACCCTGGAATTTTCTAGGAGTAGCCAACTGGTGGATTATTGGCTGAATATAATGCACGTAAGTTTTTCAACCCCCCTTTAAAGATGTTTAAAAGTAGAAGACTTTCCTGATCACACACAGCTTGCTCTTTTCAGTGGTTGTCAAAAATGCTTTCTTTAAGGGTTAATTAAGAGACAATATATCTGTAGAGAAAATCTTTATCTCTCTTATCACTACCTCTGATTCCACCCAAAAAGAAAATGGCCCCTGTGCTGCTGTCGAGTTTCCACCTGATGTCAGTGAATCTGAATTGCCATGGGAACATTTATATGTATTCGTCTCCAGGCAAATACAATTGAGTCTGTATGGCTATAATGGGGTATTCCTTACTACTGATGGCAGATGCTCTTGCCTGAATTCAATTTGTCCCTTATGCCAAAATACCTTCCCCAACCGTGACAAGTAATTCCAGAAGGAAAAGGAGTGGTTAAAAGACTCTTGAAGAGGTAAATGTTAAGAGTTTTCATTTTGGATCAGAGTTTGTTGAGAAGAATTTAGTTGCATTTTCCTTTCTTCATTTTTCATGCCCATTGTCTTGACATCTACAATCCAGGAACAAAGAAATAAATTGTTTGTTTGCAGTAAATGAGGAATAAAAATGTATTTCTTCTTAATTCATTGGCAGAGATTAAAGTTTAAAGAATCTAATCATCTAGGGAAAAGAAGCACTGCTTTACCATAATGGATGGAAATGGGCTGGAAGTTGATGCTGAGACCCCAACTATTTATGTGTTGACTCACCACCTGGAACACCTGCTTTGTTGCACCAACACACACAATTCTCCAGAGTCTGCGTTGGTAAGCTACTGGAACCAACTGCTGTGGCTCTCCTCAGATTAATACCTGTAGGATTCCTAACTCTACAGTGTAGGAAGCCGTAAAAAAAGAGAAATAAAACCTTCTGGGAAAAAGTGGCAAATATATTATATTGGGTAAGAAAACATGTCATAGTATGAAAAAGTATTATATAGAGGAGTTTCAAAGTATGGCATTAGCCACAATTTGTAAAACACCATTTCTAATATTTATCCCATAACATTTATTGAATTTAAATACTGTTATCTGTCCCCAAAGATTTTTTAAATTATCAGAGGTCCTTTGGGTAAATAAAAAAAATTATGAACTTTTTTTTCCTTTTAAGAATGAATCTTTTTTACAACATTTTATTATCTGATGATCTTGATACCATTTATTACTAGTTCCAATTCACAGAAAGTGAAAAAATTCAATGTGCATAAAAAAGTAATATATGTGGACTAATTGTGCCACAGTGGAGGCATCTTCTGAGTGTGTATATTTCTTTTTTCTGGCTAAGGAAATTACATCAAGAGAAGATTATTTCTTGATATCATCTATGCACAAACATGATTACTTTAAAGGTCTTGATTCAAGCATACACACACTCACACTAAACAATATCTTAATGTATTTATTGATAGAGATTTAAATATTGAAAAATGGATTCTCAGGTTCAACTGAACCTACAACTACAACTAAAGTTTATTTTATTACAATTATATTGTAGTCCAGCAAGGCTACCTATTGGATTTTATATTAATAAAAGGAGGAGTCAAGCAGAACTTTTATTGGTTTCCTTCCTGTTCAATTTTTATATTAATGATTTTCTTCTAGTCATAGAGGCATAGCCATTCCACACACATCAGTTCACTTAATGTTGCAGAGTACTGATCTTGGATTAAGTCTATTATATGGCAATTAAGCCATGTTAAAAATGGGCTTCAGAGCATACTAGTTATTGTTTACTGCAAAAGGGAAAATTTCAGGACTGATGACTATGAAATCCAAATGCTAGTCTTTAGTCACAGGCATAAGAGCACATTGTATATAATATGGTTCCTACATGGGTGTCTCTTTCAAGAAATTATTACATTATACACTACATCCTAAAATTTATTTTATTTTAGTGGTTAGCAAGTGGTCATTTATATTATGTGGTGTTTTAAAATGATAAAAAATATGTGGATCTATGAGACCTTCTAGACTCATGGCTTTGTTACAGCTTTAGAGCTAGCTCTATACAAATTTTAGTCATGTTGTGTCATAACATTTGATATACAGAAAAAGATTTTGTTATTTTTTATGTTTAATTAGGAAGGTTGCTTTATATTTCATGCATTATGTTTTATGTGCCTATTTAATAAGCTATGGTTATAACAATAAACTAGCTGAGAGCAGCTTAGAATAAGGGAGTTCCCTTCCAAAAATCTATTCTACTTAACACAACTGTTTTCCTACTGTGAGAAGTGGTCCATTAAGATTTAAATGAGTTATCTTTAATGAAATCTAAAGAAAGTAAAAACAACTGGTTGCCTTGCTCAAATATGCACATTTAAACATCTGTGTGAGACAAATGTCTGAAGTTTTCACTAATTTATGAATTTGCTTCATAGTTAACAAGATCCCAGCAATATTCAAAAGTAACAATTTTCTTCTTTAATATTAATATTGTACATTTCCTGTTAAAGAATTCCCTCTACTACATTACAGTACACTTTCACCAATGGCTGTCCTAGGCACCTTTCATGCTTTATGTATGGAATTGGATCTAGGTTGCCATCCACATAAACGCAGTGTTGTCAAAGGGATGATAAAAATAATATGGTAAGTGTGACAGGCAAGGATACCTCAGTAGAATGTGATGGCTTGAGTCTACTGATTCCTGTGACTAGCATTCAGTTCATCCTGCAGTAATCCTGATATCTGAACAAGTAAAGAAGGATATGGATAGTTAAAAAAAGAATAAAAATGGGGAAAAGAAGAATATTTTTGTATTAATATTTAATGCAGAAGAAGGGACTACACATGAATAAATAGGCGTACAATGGGAAATATACATTGAGAGCAATGCAGTAGTGCTGGCTGTTGCCTAGTGCACCCTCAGCCTAATGCACTCCCAGGTATGAGTCCCCAGCCAGTTAGGAGGCAAAAGACTTCGTCCTATAATTGACTACAGTGTTGTCAATTTCAAATGGAGCTTGTTAACTTGCAGTTAGCACTATTAAGGAAGCTCTGTATCACAGACAAAAGCAGCTTAATTTGATAGTTAAGAAGTCAGATCGTAGATGAAAACGAAGAGGAGGACATGTCCTTTTGCTGGATGTTTGATAACCTTAATGAACCAGATGTTCTGTCACCAACCACTAACCATGCTCTGCAGATAATCCTTAGATTATACACGGTTGAATTTTTGAAGCAAGAAATGAAATACTAGTTTTTAAGTTCAGGATTTACAGTGTAACTATAGGACAAACAACCCAGGATCGGCTGGGGAACTTCAGACAGGTGGAGACTGAGTGGAGTGGAGCATATGTGGAGTGAAGCATATGTGCCAAAAACAGTGTTGTGCTGAGACTGTAAACTTTTATATATCATAAATGATTATATATTGACATTGTTTTCAGATTACTGGAATATCATTTTTAGGATTGATATGTTCAGTACTGAATATAGGTTTTTTTTTTTCCTTTCACTTGTTAATGAAAAACCAGTACCTTTTAATGCACAATTAATGCAAGAAACTTTCATAACTTATTGTGAGAAAACAATAAATGAGTAGTAGTAGTAGTAGTAGTAGTAATAGTAAAATGTTAGATTCAGTCTTATTAAATCAAATCATTTTCTTCTGCTAACAAATGTACATTATGCAAAAAAGCTGTGGTGGGGGAAAAAAAACATGAAAGAAGAAAACCAAAGTAAATGGCAAAATGGGTCTAGTGCCTTCTTTTGTCTTTCAAACTATGAAAGTTTTAATTGCCCAGAATGATTGTGACTACATCTCTGACCATAAATATTTTATCTCCTGCTATCACATCATAATAAATCATTTGATAATGTTTGTGTCCTTTGCTTAAATGTACCCATTATGGTAACTAAAGCATATATGGAACTAACTCATCCTCTCATAACAAAATGAATGGTTATTGTACTTTAGAATTGAGTTCCAGCTGCTGCCATTCAACAGGTTCATCATATTTTTCAATAGCCCAAAACACAGTAATTATAATTCTCATCTTTTTTGAATGCTTGCAACTTGCAAAACAGTATTGCTTTGAGACAAGAATATATACAGTATAATTTTCAGAACCATAGATCTTAGAATAGCTTAATCAACACCTTCATCAGAATTACTTACATACTAATAAATACTTTCAGTTAAATATTTCTTATGTGAAAATATATCTGCCTCCGCCAATCTGTCTATTCTTATTGCTTACAAGATTTTTTTTAAAACTTTGCTTCAAATTCAATTCAATTCAGTTCAATTCAATGCAATTCAGCTTTTGGCATGTGAATAAGGATAGAAGATTTTCCCCCCACTAGGAGATATCTGTTTTCTTTATAGGTCAGAGTTTTTTGTTTTGTTAATTTTGTTCTTCCTCTTTTCTATTTTGCTGGCAAATAAACAAATCTGATTGCCATCTATTAATTTGTTTCAACTACCTAGCTTTCTATCATTTAATTTCATTGGTCCTGAAAATTGCCAGATGTTCCTGACAAATTGAAATAATGGTAAAACTAATTTTCAAAATTTATTTTTAAACCTAATAATTATAAATGTTCAATGTTCAGACAGAATGTTTTTCTCCCATTGTGTACATTATTATAATAATTATAGTGACTTCTGCAGATTTTAAAAATAAAAAAACAGTGCATGTATCCCTTAAAACTGCATTTCTTCCTTTTTATTGTTTTAAGAATTAAAGTTTCAATAGTATTTTCAACTGGATAGTTATCAATTAATATGATAACTCAGATTTTAAAAATTGTATTATTTAAATTAAATTAAATTGTATATAAAAGCAGAAAGAAGGTACATGAAAGCACCTTCTTTTAATATTTTTAGACAGGGTAATCATCTGTACACTATCATAAGGCTTAAAACTTCTGTAATATTCCCAATTAAATCAGCAAAAAATCCCTGATGTCTCCATTTAATTGAGAGCAGAGATTTTACAAAGAATTAAGAATTTCTGGGGGTGAGTAAACAAAAACCGCCAATTATATTTCATCCATTGGGCAGTTTTGGAGCTGCTAACTCTTTTGCCTGATCATGGGCTGCAGAAAAACTCCATTCCTGACTTGGAAGCCCCTTAGGAGAACTAAGAAATTCTGCTTGGGTTGAAATTTTAATCTAAGATAGTGAATAATTCAGGATCTCATAATGCCTGCCGCTTCTGCAAGATGAGTATTATAAGTTCCCAAAGGTCTTACCTGGCCTTTAGCCGAACAAGTTTTGCTGGCAATACTAGTAATGTGGAATGAAGACTATTATGCCATATTATTCATTTGGTACCTGAGGTATATGACAAAGTTAGATGGAGCTTATTAAATGGAACATTGATTATACAGTATATATAAAATGAATTAGATCTCGGTTTAAGTATTTTATATATTTTTGTTACATTCAGGGTACAGGGGAGAATGCTTCATTGAAAAATACACAAATTTATCAAATTGTGAAGCGAGGGAACCGTTTTCTTTTCCTCCCTTCTCTTAACAGTCCCAGAAATCTTTGTTATCATTATGTTTAGCAACCAGTCTGCTTTCTTTGAGTTTTTGTAATTTTGGATTGATTGCCTCACAGGAATGAGGCAATCTTATGTCATTTAGTTTCAAATGAGAATCTTGGGAGTTAGGGAAATGGCTACCTGTTCCATTGGTTACTGAGATCATTTCAACATGATTTAATGAATTTCCATCAGCCCTATGACTGATTGCCTTTGTTGTAAAATAGAGAAAATAAAAGGAGTCTACCTCATCTTTTAAGGAAAGCATCATTCCATCTATAAAATTCTTTGTATCTGGGTATGTCATAAAAGTAGCTATTACATCCTCTTTTCAGGGAGTATGAATGTTTCTACCAAAAAGCAGGGTCTCACCTGAATAAATGTATTTACCTTTGTAGGCATATTAGCACTGCCTTCATTCTGATCTCCAGGTAGTGAACGATTGGAGTCACCAACTTGGCTGTTAAGCAAAGTGGTTGCTAAGTGTTGTGCTTATAATTTTACTTCAGCTTTCCTTCGCTTTACAGTCCTCTGAAAGTTGTAAATGTGAGAATTGTTCATAAAGCTATTTGTCACTGTCATAGCTGCAAACAGTTGCTAAATGAAGTGGTCACTAAATCTGTGTTTAGTATCAATAAACAAGGCTATCATAATGTCTAATCTACTTGACTGTACCACGATTATTAGAAAAAGAGAATATCAAACAGAATATTAAAGTTAGAATTGCAAAACTATCTAGATTTTTACAGGGTCTTTAAAGTTTTTCCTTCATATGCCAAAAGTTATTTTTTCTAATGAGAAGGCTTATGTACAACTTTGAATATTCATATACAAAATGTGTGTATCTAATTAAGTTTTTCCACTTAGCTCTTAGGCTTAAATATTGTATAAATTAAATATTTAAAGTTTATTGCTGAAATAATGCAGAAAAATATAGACAGTTATTTTGAATGTTGCATATTTTGCAATAAGCTATTGTTCCTTAATTTTTTTCTATAAAAGATTCCCTTGTGTATTAGCTATTAAAATTGTTTATACTTCTTGTGATGAAGTAACTTCTTTATATATTTCTTTCTTTATTATGTTTTTATTTTTCTTTCTTTTCTTTTTTCCTTTTATATTTTTCTCTCCTACACTTTTTGTTTTCTACTTTGTACTAGTTTGTACTGTTATAATTCTAGTATTTAACAAAATTACTATAAAAAATAAAGTGCTGCCTCTAACCATTTTTTCATATTATACCCTCTAATGTCTCCCATTTTTTTTCCTCTTCTGATTAAAAAATACCCAAACATGCACTATTATGTTATATATCTGTATCTATAGATATTTATATCTATTTCCTGGTAAAGGAACATAAAAACTTTTATATTAATTACAGTTGGTATATACATATGATCCTATGTAACTCAATTATTTGGATAATTAAGATGACATGACCTTGGCTATTAAGCCCATTGGTAAAAATATTAGCATGTCCATTGCTTTTGCAAAGTTATAAACTATTTAAGTTAATTACTTCCAGATTTTTTCATATGATGCTGGATGTCCTTAGATGGTGAGTGCATCATCCTTTGCACAAACATTTATAGAGCACACCTGTAATCAAAGGGTTATTTGTCTTAATGCAGAAAAAAGTTGCATTTATAAAATACAAAATTACCATATTATTTGACTCAGAGAAAAGTCTGCATGAATTTTATACAAATGTGTATGTTTGAACTCTTGGAATAAAGTGTAAATTAGAATAATATAGAGTTACATAGTTACATAGAGATGTACACATTTAAGCTAATGCTTTGTTGAAGCACCTTTTG
Source organism: Pseudonaja textilis (assembly GCF_049901715.1). Lineage (NCBI taxonomy): Eukaryota > Metazoa > Chordata > Lepidosauria > Squamata > Elapidae > Pseudonaja > Pseudonaja textilis. The sequence goes on from NC_141995.1 coordinate 39,700,475, forward strand.
ATTTCACAACAGCATTCAATCTTATGAGGTAGAAGCCTATCATCATGGCACATATTGCCTTTGGGAACTTTGCCATTCTTCCTTGCACAGGCGCTCCAAACTTGTCAGATTGCAAGGGCATCTCCTATGCACAGCCTTATTTAGGTCACCCCACAGATTATCAATTGGATTCAGGCCCAAGTTCTGGCTGGGCCATTCTAAAACTTTGGTCTTCTTCCAGTAAAGGCATTCTTTTGTTGATTTAGAGATATGTTTTGGGTTGTTGTCATGTTGAAAGGTGAATTTCTACAATCTCTATAATATTTTAGCAGAGGCTTGAAGGTTTTGTGCCAAAATTGACTGATATTTGAACTATTCATAATTCCTTCCACCTTGATTAAAGTCCCAGTTCCAGCTGAAGAAAAGCAGCTCAAAAACATAATGCTGCAACCACCAAGATTCACCCGTGTACTTTTGGTGGTGCACAGTTTTGTTTTTGCAGCAAACATACTTTTTGGAATCATATCCGAAAGGTCAACTTTAGTCTCATCAGACCATAACACATTTTCCCAAATGCTTTCGTCAGACTTGAGGTAGCTCTTTGCAAAACCTAGCTAGGCTTGGATGTTTTTCTTTGTAAGGTTACCATCTTGCCATTCTACTTGACAACCCAGACATTTGAAGAATAATTGTCATATGTAGTACACAACCAGTACTTGCTAAAAATTCCTGCAGCTCCTTTAATCTTGCTTACAGGCCTGTTGGCATCCTCTAGACCAGTTTTCTTATTTTTTCATCAATTTTGGAAGGACACCCAGCTTTTGGTAATGTCACTATTGTGCCATATTTTCTACACTTGTGAATAACTGTCTTCACTCTGTTCCATGGTATATTCAATGCTTTGGAAATATTTTGTATCTTTCTGCTGACTAATAACTTCCAACAATGAGTTCTCTTTCATGCTTTGTAAGTTTTTTGCAGACTATGATTTTTTTCTGTATGGGGCAACTAGATAAATACCAGAAAAATCCTACTAGCACAGCTGAACTTTATGGGGGCCTGATCAGAGTCACTTTATAACTGATGACAGGTGTGTATGGACAACTCTTTATTGAAAATTTTGCACACAGCCAAATCACTATTTATAAGAGAGTGTGAACATTTATGCAGATACATTATTCTAATTTTTTGTTGTTATTGTTATTTCCCCCCTAAGAGTTTTCATTAAGTACAACTTATATTTATATTAAAAGCGGAAAGGATTCTGATGTGATTATTCTTGGTCTGATTTTTTTTTACATATCAAAAACCTGGTATTTTAATAGGGGTGTGTTCCACTGTAAATAAGAGGGACTTTTTTCTGTCAAAAATATTAAGGCAAAGGAATTTTTATGTTGCTAGAATGATTTAGTATTTTTGACTTGCTAGAACCTAACCAATATATTGAGAAATATTTTAATCAGCCGTTCATTCATGAAAAAAATCTTACACTGCCTACTCCATTCTGAATGGGAAACCTGAAGGGCATCCATAGTCAGATGTACATAATAACAGTTCTGCTGGTGATAGAGATCTTATCTTGGTAAACTAACCATCAATGAAACACAGTCACAATCTCTCTTCATACCTCCCTCTTCAATGTTAGAGAGATTAACACAATACAGACAGATTTCAGTGCTGAAACTAATCCCACAAATTATTCACATTAATCAAATTCACAATATTTGAAGTGATATTGCTGTAGAAAATGAGGCAATTAATTCCAACTAGCTGGAAAAGAAAAAAAAAATTAAATTACATTTTTTAAAATAAGAAATTTTATGTTTATAAATATAACAGTAAAAGATTATTATTTTTACTGGAAAAATTAAATTTATATTTAAACAAAGAATAGTTATAGAAATCAAATATAGTTCCTAAAGGTACTTATGCTGTCAAGAACAGCTGTCATGCAATGTAAGAAGTGATGACAAGATTGTTACATAGACACCCTTCAATTATTTTTACATGGTGTTAATGTTTTCTATCACTTTCTAATGGATTATAACTGTCCTGAAATCTTATCAATAGTTGTCATAAATATCTGAAATCAATGTATTAAGTGAGCATAGAACAAGATGGAGAATAAACCGATGTCCAAGGTGTTCTTTTTTTTTTTGAGCTTTCTTCAGATGGAATACTCTTTTTCTATTTTGCACACAGAATGATTAACATATAAAGCCACTATGGAAATGGTGCATGCACTCACCTCAACTGCTGGTGTGCCAGCCTTTGAAATTTTGTATAAGTTCTCACTTTTAGCATTTTGTGTTCCCAACATCATTCTTCCTTCTCCATTTTTACTGACAAATTGTCTTTTCTTCATTTTGAATCAAATAATTTCTTTTTCTATTCCAGTTAATTAGCTTGGGTTAGTTATGTAAACTGAGCACTGGATTTCCTATTCCTCTTTTTGCTATATTATTTAAAAAAACTATTAACAGGTATATTTGATTTTATAGGGCTCTGGTCTCATTTGCTATACCAGATGAATATCCATACATAAATAATTCTTAAGCACAATTTTGGTGATATATAGAAATTCATTTAACTCTTCCATGTTATTCTGAATTTTAGATAGAAAAAATATTATTTAGTAAGCAATAAATTAACAAACAAACCTCCTATTCAACCTATTGTGCTCAAGAACAAGAATATTTATTTCTGGAATTTATAACTGTCCTACTTTAGCATGCAAATAACTCTCCATCATTGGCAGAACATTTTAAAAGAATATGGAACAATTGTAATATAACGCTAGCCTGTCTGATAGTGTCCTTAAATAGTTAAGGCCATTGATCCTCATATCTCTAATAATCATCCAACAAATTGCTTTATATCACCAAGTGCAAAAATTATTCACAAGGCATATTTGCATCTTACATTATATTTTTGATTAATTCTTTTTAAGTACAGGAGTATTGCAATCCAAAAAAATAAGGACATTTCTGAGATAGAGACTGATTCTATAGCAATTCCATCCCATTTCACTTCTGGACAGGGAAAAAAGTAAGAATTTGTGCTAAACAGCTGGAGTGTTGAACTTCTGCCTCCCACTCTCCCCCTGTTGCTTAGGGTACTAAGCTCTGTCATCTTGACTATTTAGTTATTGACCTCTGTCATCATAATATCTGCAAACAGAATGATTATTGTGTGTATTTTTATAAAGCATGTATTTTGGCACACCATGTGGCCTGAATCTGTTTCCCAAGTGACTGCTGCAACAAAATCTGTTCCTTTGGCAGTCAAAGAAAGATCACATCATCAATCAGATTTTCTTCTGGTCTTTGTGATTGGCTAAACTTTAAAGGATATGTGAATGTGAAGAACTATAGGGGACCAGTGACAGACACAGGTGGAATAAAAATGAAATGTTAAGAACTATTACAGCTCCATGCTGCAGATGATAAAAAAGAGTTGGCTAGGCATATTTCAAACAAGAAGGAGACTGTCAAGTAAGGATTCCATCAACCTGCTTCATTTCATTTTTTCAAGATAAAATAAGCACAGTACTGGCTAAGATAGAAAACTTCTTAAATTTCTGTAATTCAATGTAAGTAGGCTATGATACCATTAATTCCCTTGAGATCAAACTGAGATTACAGAAATATGCCATCTTTGACCTGATTTTACCCCTGAACACTTTGTTAAAACCTAAATACAACATCATTTTATTGTATACTGATTAAAAGAATTCAAATAATTCTTAGTTTTGGGGCCAGCTGAGCTCTCAAGTGCTCTTAAGCACCACTGTTTATTTTCCTCTACAGAAATGTGTCTATTCCATTCTATGTGCAAAATTGACTTTCTGCCATATTTATATTTTGCTGGATACTGATGAGTTTTAAAATAAGGGTCATTAGCTCAGGCAAGATCTTTAACCACTTCCACAATCATTGCTACCTTTAAGAAGAAATGCAAATATTTTCAAATTCCATGTGATTTGTATGGCCTTTCTGTTGATAGTAAATAAATTTAACTTCTACCAGGGAAAATTAGCTATACATGTTTTGCTAAAAATATTGATTTAACTATTAATTCAAACTATCTGAGCAATAGTTCACTTGAACAATGAGGCTATTTCCCTTCTGCTTTGGGAAGAACTTGAAATTTGTTGGGGTAGCAAGAGAAGGTAGGAATGCATTATTACAAGAGTGAACTTCAAAATTCCTGATATTTGCTGCAATACATTCTAAGGTGAGAAACAGGAACAATTAGGAAATACCTATATAAGCAATGTACAGCTGTTTGGAAATTTGATAAAATATTTACTTTTTACAACAGAATTTACTGAGGTAATAATGCATAGCCAAGGCATATTCATTCCATACTTAGGTGCAAGATAGGAAAGACTCTCTCTTTTCTTATCCTTCTCATACGAGTAGGTTTATATCTGCATTTAAATTTAGATTTAAACAAAGCCTAAAGTTAAGATTTACCATTCAGGCAGGCAGCAATTAATCTTAAAATAATCTAAGAAATGTAGCAAGTTACAAAGACATTGTTACATAGAAGTCCACTCATATTAAATCCTGATCATTTTGTCAATTCTGCAGGACAGCCTCCATTTATTGTCTCATTAAGAATATTTAAATCTGAATCGCTAAACGATTGAGTCAGACAAAGCTCTATAAATTACTGCACATTTTAGAACTGAATGGTATAACGCAAGGGAAGGTGTATCTTTCTTTTTGTTAATTGTTGCTGATGAAATGTAAAGCAAACAGCCATATTCTCACATTAAAATTATAACTTACAATCATCAGCATTCTTGGCTCTTGACTATATAATGCAAGTTATAAAATCACGGGTTTAGAACCAGGTTTAGGTCTTAGTATTTCTGCTGTCATCAACAGAGAGCTTGTGGTTATTGCTGTAACAGAACCAGCTCCAGTGTAGTTCTTTTAGAAGGGTGAGACTCATGTGCAAGCAGGCTTGCAGAGTGCCTTTGCTCTAGTCTCTTTGCAGCCTGCCCAGTTCTAGTGTTGGGAGGAGACAGTAATTCTGTGCCCTCATCTCCAGAGCAAGACAGAAGCTGTGTTATGTTTGCTCCTTTGCTCCTTCTCTTTGGCCTACTCAATTGGCAGTCCATCTGGTGGTGCTGGAGCTGGCTGCTCATCTGTTGGGATTTCTGAAGCTGGCTCTGGCACTGAGTGCTCATCATCAACCCCCTCCTCAGACATTGAATCTGAGCCCACTGTGACAGCAAGAGAAATGGGATAATAGTCATAAGCCTTCACATTTCCATGTTGTTGCCATATATGAACATAGTAGGGCATAGGAAGCAAATAGCATATTATTTTATATTGACTATTCATCCTTGGAAGACATTTCTTCTTATATTCCATGAGAAAACTTGATCTGCTATTCCAATCTGTAATAAAATTACAGCTGAGAATAGGATTCTACAACTGTTTTTCCTTTAAAATAAAAGCTGAGGCAAAAGCTGAAGTACACTTTTCAAAACACATCTAATGCAGTTAGAATGCAGAGGCATCCAGCTAAATTGATGAGGTCAGAATAGGAAAAAGAAATTATTGCTGCATCCAGCATATCATTAATTTATGGAATTTGCTGCCACAAGATGTATTGATGGCTATTACCTTAGACAGCTTTAAAGGGGAATTAGACACAATCATGGAGCCAGAAAGTTTTATCAAGTCAAGATGGGTATATAAAATCTTCAGGTCCAACAGTAATATGCCTGAAATATTAAAGAGAAAATGGGGAAGTCTCTGATACATCCGCAGTAACTTCCCCTTTGGAATTTCACATTTGTGGATCCTGAAATACATACCTTCTCCATAACAAACAACAACCTTCACTACCTCTGCCATAGAAAACCAGACCAAACCAAATTCAACAAGTAAAAACTCAACAATAAGTTGCTATATGTAATGGTATGTGGGGATTGACAGAAGGAAGAGCTGTAATCTAGACAATGACTCTGCAGAAGGAAGGTTGGCATAGTAAATATCTTAGGAGGGAACCTTTGTAATTTCTTAGATTTTAAAGGTGAATGGGGAAAGATGGACTTTCAGACTTGCAAGATTCCGTTAAAATAACCTTATAATAAAGTTAGAGCTAGTTTTCTGGAAATGCTTCTTAATCTAGACTACCTTGCAAAAATTATATGCGACTAAAATAGAGCTGAATGAACAAATTGTGTTAGGCTGAAAATAATATGGCAAAGACTTAAGGAGAATTGGGGAAAAGTCATTAGTCAGGAGACGGGGATAGTATATCGAGAAAACATTCCTCTCACTAAAACCTTATCTGAATGATTGTCTCACCTAAGTGGAATGCTAATGGGTACACTTAGGAAACAACATTTATTTTGCTTTCCTTTTTCTTAAATTATAAACATTCAGGAAACTGAAAAAGGAGGAAGTACTGTGGCTTTAGTACGAGAGTTGTGGCTTTTGTACTTATTGATGCGTAAAATACACAGGAAAGAAGATGCATGGAAACTAAAAAGATAGCGAAATCTATGAAAATAGCATTTGTCTGAAAAACTGTAACATCAATAATATTTAAAAAGTATGAAATTGCCCAATCTAGTTTGCAAGCAAAATTGTATTGATGCAGCTGGCATTCTAGTCACCTTTTATTGAAAACCTTCCACTGAAATTGAAAAGCAGTAGAATTGATTCTGAGTAAATACACACAAGCTTCCACTATAATTTGATTAGTCAAAATAGTTAAAAATAGTTTTTAAAAAATTTAGTTCATTGCAAAATTTCAATTACTCTCGGGCATTTATATAGAATTTCAATAGTTCAGAATGTAGTATTTTATAGTCATAAAACTGAAACATTCAAGAATTGGTTTCATAGACATTGTTCAAGCATTCTCAAATGGAACTAATAATATACAGTTCGCTATCAAATTGAAGTAGTAGTTCTCATTAGCAGTTCTATGTACTAAAATACTTATTCAGAGTATAATGTTAATTAAAATGCTATTTTAACTTGATATTAATGTTTTTAAAATTAAAACTGCTAATCTAGTGTACTAACGCAATCAAAAAAAATATAGATAAAAATAAACTATAGAGATGTTTGCTCACTATTTATGTTATCTTTTGTCACAGGCTTAAATAGTCTCTGATTTCCCAACTAGAAACCAGTAAAAAACTAGCAATTGGCTGGCAGTAGTATAGTCTATCATTTTTCCACAGGCAAAACAGACTGTCACAATAAACAGCATTTACTCATTTCAGAGTAAATGCTTGAGACTAAGGAAGGGGAGATATCATTTTTAGTAATTGTAGAATACAAATAATAATAGCAGCTTGCAAATCATAGATCAGAGAAAAACAGTGGAAGTTGTAAAAGAAAGAAGTAAAAACTGTGGCTTCTTACAGCACAGTCTAATTTACTGGCTCTAAAAAATTTTCATACATAACTGCGAACATGGAATTATTTAGAGTCTTTTTGTATTGTGAATAAATAAGGGACAATATTAAAAATACCAGCATATTTTCATGTATTATTTAAAACAGCCTGCAATTTTGTAGCCTAGTTTAGTTAACTATGCATCAATTTATCAGTCTGTTTTACAGACATGGGTTATTTTATTTTATTTTTATAGAAGAGAGTTGCTATCTGAAGAAGAAACAGCTTGTACACTGTAATCCTGAGTACATATAGGGGAGGGAAGAGGAGGGGAAGACAGATCCTTTCTCAAGCTGATTATTGATTCTCTATATGGAAAATCCATGCGGTTTTCACCAAATCCACACTACAAGTTTGCTTCTCTTCCACATTTCTGGAATTTACAGATGTGGATTATGTCTGCCCCATTGCCCAAATGGTTAGTCAAGTTCACATATGGTACATTTTTTAAGATCAACCAAGATCATTTTGGTGCTTAGGTTGTATGGACAGGAAGTGTTATTTAACTAAACTAAATAAAAAACAACTGGAAATTGGCTTTCTGAAGTTAAAATATGATTTTGATAAAACTTTTTGATAAAATATGATATCATGTCCTAGAGTTTCATGTATGGTAGACACTGGCCAGGTGCAGCTTTTAAAAAGTATTTTGTTAAATCACAAATAACTGTATGCTACTGTCAATATGTTCATGGTTCTGTAGATCCTCTAAATTGACATGACATACAATTAAAAATGCTGTTTTCCCTTAGACAGGCTTTCACTTTCAGACTAATCTCCATTCTGCTAAATTAGAATGATGCATTTGAAGCACTTATGACGCTAATATCCTCTGTTCAGTGACTAGATGTTATGTAGCTGAAATATGAGCCAGTCTTGTAGCAATATGACAAACCTGGGAAATGGACATTGTTATTTTTTGACAGCTTGCCTGTAATCATTCCAGATAACAAGAAAACACAGCAATTACAAAATAATGATAAGTTATATTTGAATGATAACTGAGTGGCAATAAGGTTAAAAGAGCTTTCTTTGAAAGAACGAACATGTGGCAAACATGGTGTAGGACATTTATGTGCATATGTCATAAACTAGTTATATAGCAACTCACTGGCTCAAATATCAATTGTGATAAATCACAATCTTGCTACACTGGCACTGCCCTTGCCAATTGTGCAGAAATTTATGAAAATAAATTTTATGTTGTCTAGTTGAAAACTTCCCTGGCTGATGAACTCCTGTTGGCTGTGTAGGCCATTTTGAAGGATACAGTATATAATACTAACTGGTAAAGTATCCTTGTTTTACAAACCAGAAATGCTATGTTACAGTGATGAAACCTGGCCATCTGACCAGAGCTTAGATACACAGTTGAAGGAATCTTTCGGAAAGGGAAATAATTGTAAATTTCAAATCTTTATGCGATAGGCAATATTTTAACATGTGTTTCTGACTAGATCATTTTCTCCAAATTAAATCCCACAACACTGATTTGCCAACAATATTCAAATCCTTATGAGAAATATGTGTGAAATATGGGAATCAGAGAATAGAATCAGGTTTCTTGTCACTGTCAGTTAAGTGCTAACCATTTGCCATCTGTAACTGCAATATGACCATAGTTGCTGTGTGGTTGAGCCCAGAATTTCCACTCATGGACTCTACTTGTTTGCTAGGTTACATCCAATCTGTTGCAGCCCCCAGACACTAATCTTGGACCTGTACCAGGACCCAATGTAAACAAAAAAACAGAGGAGGGATTCATCAGCATACTGATGACATTGCATTGCAAACCTCCAGACAATCACTCTGTGAGACTTCAAGTAGAAGTTAGAGTGTACAAGTGACAGATGGCATTGCAATACACCACAAGCCAGCTCTACAAAGGCAAGGAATCATCACCCAACAATGATTTCTATGGTCTTCAAGTAAGAGAATAGTAGATTACATCTTCAGTCTTAAATTAAGGAAGCTTGCAGAAGGAAAGGATTTTTTTGTTTCTAGTTCCTTTTTTGTGAAACTTTCTCTGTTCTCTAAAAAGAAACTTCCCAAAACAGCTAGATCCCTCCTGAGCACTATCATATTCATTTTTATTATCATAATTCTACAGAAAAAAGTGTATTAATTTTTAGTAGTAATAATATGAATATGTACATCTTTTTCCATTTCATCTTTGAAAATGATTCTCTACTAAACTTGTAGTTTATGTAAACAGGATGACTATGCTGAAAAACAATAAGTGACATTTTATAGAAATAAGTCCTTACTTGATGGAAAGGAAAAGTGGGTTTACTCAACTATTGCACTCTACTTTTAGTGGAATGTTTTTAATCATTATTTTTATTATTTTAATGGAAAGTCGTTTAGCAGCATGAATGAAATTATGTTTGATAAAACTGAGAAACAAGCAGGCATAGCTTCTTGTTTAACTAAAAAGAATGTATTCATGATATGACAGTGTGGAATTCTTCCAGAACTTTAACATGGAACAATCAAAGATGAAGTTTTACTGGGCAGTTTTAATGGTACTTTGTTGCTCCCTCCAGGAAAGGAATATTCCTTTGAAAGACAGACTCCAGTTTGTAGCACCAGATATGATGTTGAAGAAGGTTATTCCTAGATTCAGGCTTGTTTATGCAAACGATTTCTATGAGTATGGGGAGTTCCTTCCCTTTTTTTAAAAATGAATATTTAAATATCTGAAACAATATGTAAATTTGTTTATTTGTTTCTGAATGAAAATTCAAGGATGTTATTAAAGGTTAAATTTTTGAGTTGCTAAGATCAGCAAAACAAAATAATTTTGTTTGCTTACTTACTAAATTGCACATTCACGGACACATAAAAACACTTCATTTCTGACTAGAATTATTATTTAGCCTTATTTTAATTTTATTAAAGCTTACTTCACACCTTCAATTTGCTTAACCATTAATTTTAATAGTTTTAAAGCAATTTTTATTGTAATACAGTATAACCAGTTTTTCTATTTTATATCATTACTAGCTCGATACCTGTGCTTCACTATGAAGCTATGTGGTTGGACCGAGCTTTTCGGGAAGAAAATAAGGGGGGGAAATTGTGCCTCTGTCTACCAGCATCCATCAGTATTCATCAGGCTAGAGTCCTGTCAGTGTGTGAGAGACTTGAGGGCTGTTTGGAAACTGAAGCAGTATTTGCTGTGTGAGCAAGAAGGAGACAGCAAGGACCTTGGGCTTGGTGTAGCTCAACTGTTCTGTACTAAAATTGCTTGATGCTGTGAAACTAAAACTGAAACTTCTCTCCTCTGCTTGTGTTTTGCATTTGAAACAGATTTCTTTCCAGGTGGGGAGGGAGAGTTGAACTCCTTAGCATCAGAATGTGTTAATTACTGTATAAGAAATACTAATGCTGTGATGGTCATTTCAAAAAAATCCTTTCTTAGTGAGAACCTAGAAGCCAAAAGGAACATACATGCCAAATTTCAAGTTTGTGGGCTTTACGGTTCTGGAGATTTTGTGATGATGCATGAGTGGTATTTCACTTTTATATATATAGATGAAACACAATGTTGGTTGACTTGATGGGAAAGCAAATTCTATACACTTATGGATCATCTGACCAGAGAATTAAAAATATGTTATCTTCTAGAGCAGGGGTGTCCAACCTTGGCAACTTTAAGACTTGTGGACTTCAACTCCCAGAATTCCTCAGCCAGCAAAGAATAGAAGATAAAACCAGGTGGTCGCACGGCAGCTCCAGAGATTTCTGGATGAAACTGATTATCTCGACCTCTACCAGTCAGGATTCAGGCCTGGATTTGGGACAGAAATAGCATTGGTCATACTTTTGGATGATCTCTGGCAGGAGTAGGATGGGGGTAGTGCATCCAACCTTGCTCCACTTGACCTCTTGGCAGCTTTCTATACCATCGACCATGGGATTCTCCTAGGGTGGCTTCAGGGGAGGGGAGTGGGAGGCCTTGTGCTGTCCTGGTTTATTTTCTTCCTCTGTGACCACTCTCAATCAGTGTTGATAGGAGGGGAGAGATCCAGCCCTTGCCTACTCTTTTATGGGGTTCCACAGGGCTCAGTACTGTCTCTGTTCCTGTTCAACATTTATATGAAGCCGCTGGGTGAGATCATCCATCACCATGGACTGAGGTATCACCAATATGCTGGTGATACTCAGTTGTATGTCTCAGCCTGTGGTGAGTTAAGTATTGCTGTGTCCTCCCTCTTGCAGTGCCTGGAGGCTGTTAGGGGTTGGATGGGGAGCAAAGGGATTGAAACTAAACCCTTGCAAGACTAAGTGGCTGTGGGTTTGGCTGTGGATCTGTTGGCTCAGGGAGAATTGCCACCTTTGGTCTTTGATGGGGTGGCACTACCCCAAACAGATCCTGTCTATGGGTTTTCCTGGACTCATGGCTTTTGCTCGAAGAGCAGATGGTGGTCTTGGCCAGGAGGGCCTTTACACAACTGTGGTTTGTGCACCCTTTCCTGGACCAACAGTCCCTACTCGCAGTCACTTATGCCCTAGTCACTTCTTGTCTTGACTATTGCAACACGCTCCACATGGACCTGCCCTTGAAGAGCATCTGGAGGTTCCAGTTGTTGCAAAATGCAGTGGCCCACATGGTTTTGTGCAGGCCCTGGTGTGCACATGTATCACTTCTCCTGCAGGATCTGCATTGATTGCCGATTTGCTTCCAGGTGCAATTCAAGGTGCTGGTTGTCACCTTTAAAGCCCTTCATAGCTTGGGACCAGATTATCTGAGGGAGCTTCTCTTGCCAGTCACATCTACCTGAACCATCAGAGCGGGGAGGCAGGGAATGTTGCAGGTGCCATCCCCAAGGGAGATACATCTGGTGGGACCCAGAAGAAGGACCTTCTCTGGAGTGGCTCCCTCTCTCTGGAACATCATTTCCCAGAGATTAGAATGGCCTCCACTCTAATACTCTTCTGGAAGGTGCTGAAGACCTGGTTCTGGAAGCAGACCTGAGAAACCCAGAGCGGGATGGAGCCCATTAAATGGCTTGTGTGATCTGCTGTCATTGGGACGGGAGGTGGGAGTCGGGGGATGATTTTGTTACATTGTACTTTATTAATTCATTTGATTCTTTTTGTTAGTTTTTATTGTTTTAAATGTGGTTTTATATTTATATAAGCCATAGGTGAATAGGGAGCAATATACATTAAATGAATGAATGAATGAATGATCTTGCAATATTCCAGGATATCAACATTATTGCAGGGGTGGATGATGACACTCATTTAGAGGGTCAGGACTGCATGTTGCAATAAAATCATTTTTAAAAATATTTTTGTCTCAGCTGTCATTGAGTTATTTAAAGTCAGTGTTCTTGGTATGTTGCTATATGAAACTCAATTGAGCATCTACAAGAAGATCTCAGTTTTGAATTTAGTACAATCTCAAACAAATAGTTTAGAGTGTCTCTTCCATTCATTTTACCCTGAGTGATAGATTTTAATTCTCTCTCTCCATATCTCTCTCCATATCTTTTTCTTTCTCTCTCTCTCTGCCTCCCTCCCTCCTTCCCTCTCTGTCAAATATCTCACACTGATCAACATTATATATTATTAGTTAAGCAGATACATTCACTGCCAATAAAAAATATAAAATGCTATTGCAAATTCCTCAACCAAGATTTGGAAAATATATACTATAAATATATATTTTATATTACTGTATACTACTGCTATAACACAGCCAGGTTAGCATAAAGGTGGGTCAACTCCCTTTGTTTGTGCAAAGACCCACAAATGTTTCACCTGCCTACCTAGAATTTGAGAATGTCACAAAGAGAGCCATGCTGTTTCTGACATTGCCTGGATTAATAAAGTCCACACTAGATATATAGGACAATCTGGCAATCTGTGGACTAGTGGAACAAACCATACATGGTGAGGCAACAGAATCTGGAATTGATGGAATACTACTACAACAGTAGATCTAATAAGAAGGAATATATGGGATTCAACAGCATGTCAAGAAAATGAAGAGCTGGACAGCATCTGACTTAGACATGATCCATACCTACTGGCTAAAGAAATTAACAGCAATACATAAATACCCAGGAGCCTAGATGAACCAGTTGCTAACAGTAGACCCCCACAAAGGAATAACACATCCAATTATTGGCCAAATAATCTGTCTCGCCACAATATGTAAGTCTTACCAGGTGTTATAGCCACCAACCATCAGGAATGATTACAGGAAAGCATGTGATTCAGTGGCCATCAAGTGTAGCATATAACAAGGTGATACTGTTTCTGCTGCTGTTCTGCAAAAGCTTGAGTCTGCTTAGTCAGCTAATCATCAGGACTGGATATGAATATGCTTTCAGGAATGGAACTGCTATCAGCCACTTCATCTACAAGGATGACATCAAATTGTATGCTAAGAATAAAGGAGACATAGAGTGCTAATCCACTTGATAAAGATCTACAACAAGGATCCAGAGGTGTCATTTAGACTGGATAGTAGTAAAGTAGTAGTAGTAAAGGGGAGGTAGTTAAAACTGATAAGGTGGAATTACAAGTGGGCCACATAGTACAGTAGACATATAGATGAGCTATTGGTACCTTGCTATACCACAGTCACATGGAATCATGATAAGGAGGCAAGGAATATAGCAATACCCCAATACTACCAAAAGATAAGTTCTGAAAAGTCAGCTCAATGGGAAGAACAAGCTTCACACCATCAACATGTAAGCCATGCCAGCCATCAGATACTCTGCCAGTGTAATGAGTTGGCCAACCCTGAAACTCCCATGCTTCTGGTAGAATAGAGACAGAGGAGGACAAAGACCACCCATAAGGCTGAGAAGGGAATTTTTTAAAATAGCAATATAAGTTAGATTTAAATACTGTCACATAGTGCTTTACACTATGGTAACTGCATTCTCTCAGCAGTTTACAATGTAAGCATTATTTGCATCCCCCCACCCCCCCAACAATCTGGTCCTCATTATACCGACCTCTGAAGGATGAAATATTAAGTCAACTTTGAACCCTATGAGGATCAAACTCTGGGCTAAGGGGTAGAGTTTGTCTGAAATATTATGTGTTAACCACTGCATTACCAGGGCTTAATACAATGATTTATTATAATTCCTGTATATTTTCATCAACAGCTTTAGAATATTTGGATGTAACATTTTTATAGTTTTATTAGATCATTTCACTTGGCTATATATATAAAACTTTCATATAGATTCATTCATTCATTCATTCGTTCATTGATAAGTCAGTAATCCTTTCTTCTCCTTCAAAATGTGATTAAAATAAATTAAAGTGTATTAAATTCCATAATTAAATATGTTCCTTAATACATTCCTTTCTAGAATAACCATTTTTAAACCTGATATCAAACTATGCCTCTCCTGTAGACCTTTGAACTGAAAACTGTGTCTGAACATTAATGAAATGCAAAAGGTCTGGTAAGTGCATTCTGATCTGCACATTAATCAAGGAGCTATAGATTATGTCAGTTGTATTGGAATTCACAAGGTCAAATTCTTCAAGCATCCCGAAGATCCTAAGAAGAGTCCTACTGGATCAGATCAAAGGGTTATCATTCAGCATGTTATTCCCACAGTAGCCAACTAGATGCTGATCAGGAGCCCACAAGGACTATATAAATGCATATATACATCCTTCCCATGCAGAGGCAACTGGCAATATAGAACATACTGTCTTTGACAGCAGAGATAATAATGCAGCCATCATAACTACAACCATTGATTGCTAGTAGATTAATATTAAGGGAGAACGGGTTGAAAGATATTCATTTTAATTTCTCAATCCAAATTCTTTCCTTTTCTTATTAAGAATGCAAATTTTTAAGTCACTGAAAATTAAATATATTTCTATTTTGGAAAGAAAGTGCATTTATTACCTGTATTTGGAATACAAACATTATTAAATAACATTATAGATATAGCATTATATAACATTACTTAACAATTTTTGTGTTCCAACTACAATGTCTGTTTTATTTTTTCTTTCCTTGCACTTTTCTGCAAATACAAGGTCTATTTTTTTTTAATCAACGAAGTGTTATGTGTTGTAACAGGAATTGACCAACAGGCTCATTGCCCATGCCTGACATTAAGAGCTGAAAAAGACTGACTAGTGACAAAGTCACCCAGCTGGCTTTCTAGTCTCCAAGGTGGGACCAGTCTCACAGTTTCCTGATTTCTAAAGCCTACTGCCTTAACTACTAGACCAAACTGGCACTCATATAAACAATACATTGTTTTTTTATTAGTAATATAAACACAATCGCTTTAAACATTTGCCTATATCAGTCACTCTCATGGGATAATATATTGCACCTAGTTACTTTACTGTGTTTCCCTGAAAATAAGACCAGGCCTGTCATTCATCAGAGTACAGGGAGGAAGTTCAGAGCCTAGTTACATGGTGTGTTGACAATAACTTATTACTCAACAATAACAAGACCAAAGAGCTCGTTGTGGATTTCAGGAAGAAGAATGTTCTCCTATATACATCAACGGGAGAACAGTAGAATGTATCACCAGCTTCAAGTTCCTGGGGATCCACCTCTCTGGGGATCTGTCCCTGGCAGATCAACACCACCAGCCTGATTAAGAAAGCTTACCAGAGCCTCTTCTTTCTGTGATTACTGAGGAAGAACCACCTTTCCCCAACTATTCTGATCAAATTCTACTACTGTGCAGTCGAGAGCATCCTAACCAGCTGTATTTCAGTCTGGTATGGAAATTGCACCATTAAAGAAAGGAAGGCATTACAGAGGATGGTGAAAACTGCACAACGCATTATAGGGATCCCACTTCCTGCCATTGTGGACATTCAGAAGAAACGATGTCTGCGAAAAGCCCACAGCATTGTTAAGGACTCCTCCCATCCAGCGCATAAACTGTTTACCCTTCTTCCATCTGGGAAGAGGTTCAGGCGTCTGCAATCTAAGACCAGCAGGCTAAGGAACAGCTTCTACCATACAGCAGTCTCTTTATTGAACTCAACTCATCTATTCCCACACACACACTGATACTTTCCCTGATAATATATATCTTGTATAAACCCTTTGTGCATTATACTTATATTCAATATGTTCATAAACACCCTGTACAGTCATATATATTCCTTCCATAGACATATATTCTGTATATTCATAGATATTCTATATATCCTTATATAGTTACATATTTTGTATATCTGTATATATATTTATACTTCATTGCTGTCTTGCACGTCTGGTTAGATGCTAACTGCATTTCATTGCCTGTGTTCATGTGCAATGACAATAAAGTTGAATCTAATCTAATCTAATCTAATCTAATCTAATCTAATCTAATCTAATCTAATCTAATCTAATTTATTTTTGGTCCAAAGACCCATTGGGGCTTATTTTCAGGGAATGTCTTATCAGCAGCAGCAGCAAAAGCCCCGCGTGCCTGCAGCCACAATGGGGGGCTGGAGTTACCCCACATAGCCTGTACCTGGCACCTCAAGACCCCCGCATTCAGGCCATCCATGCCCCGCCACCTGCTTACCAGGTGCCATTGCTGTGGGAACTTGGGATTGTTAAAGTGCAGGACATGCTTTGAGCACTTGAGGAGATGCTGGATCTTGTGCCATCCCATACCAGCATGCCACACAAAGAGGGCCTTGGAAGCCCCTTGGCACACTCTGGGAACTGGGTCGAAGGTGCCTGCAGTCCTGTAGGTCAAGAGGTAGTGGCCCTTCAGCTTGCCAATTTGGCCCAAGTTGACTAGATGGTCATCAGCCAACTGGTCCAGGTCCTCACAATCAGTCAGGCCCATGGCCCATGTCAGGCTCCCTGGGCAATGCGCAGCCGAACAAGGCTGGGCCTTGGGCTGCTGCTCCATTGCCCTGAAGGTGCCACTCCTGGGGGGAGCAGCAGCAACAGCAGCACCAGTGCCTGTCCAGGGAAGCAATGAGTGTCCACAGCAGCCTTCATCACAGCTCACCATGATGGGGCAACATAGACCAGTGGGCTGCCAGGAGTGAGGAGGACGTGAGGGGAGCCTCCAGGAAGCGAGACCTTCTTCTGGGTTGCAAGGGGCAGCTCATTCCAGCTGCTCTCCAGTCACCTGGGAGAAGGGCAAGGTGGAAGGCCTGGCTGCGGGGGTCCTGAGGTGTGCAAGTGCGAGGCATGAGGGATACTTCTACCCACCTACCACCTGCCTTGTCTGACCTCATAGCAGTGGCACTGGTATGCCATGTGGATTCCTTCCCCATTGTGGCCACAAGCAACCAGACAGTGGAATGGAGTGGGTGGTTGTCTGAATGGGCTCCTGCTGGATAGGACTGCTGCTGTCAGTGCCACTGCTTCAGGACAAAGAGGGGATGGGGAATGGGTGTCCTGGCTGTGAGGGTCCTGAGGTGTATGGGTGCAGGCCACATGGGGCAGCTCCACCACCCCCACCCCTGCCTTGCCTGACCTAATGGCAGTGGCACTTGTGTGCCACATGGCTGCCTGCCTTGTTGCATCTACAAGCAATCAGACAATATAACGGAGTGGGTGGGCGGCCACGTGGGCTCCTGCTGGACGGAGTTGCTGCTGTCAGTGCCTCTGCCATGAGGTGAAGTGTGTGGCCTGGCTGCACGGGCCCTAAGGTGGATGGGTGCAGGGTGTGGGGCAGCTATACTTCCCCCACCTGCCTCGTCTCATCTCATGGCATCTGTCCTATTGCGGTCGCGAGCAACCAGACAGTGAGACAGAGTGCGTGGGCTCTTAATTAGGGCTTATTTTGGGTGTAGGGTTTACATTAGGTGCACATAAAATTATGCTAGGGCTTAATTTCTGATTGGGTCTTATTTTGGGGGAAACATGGTTGGCACTTAGTGCAAATCTTTTATCAACTGGTTCATCAAAGAGTTAACCTAAAATAAAAGCAATTCTTTATGCAGGTCAACTATTTTACTAACAACTTGTATGACTCATATAGGATAGCTTTTTTTCAGTCAGTCTCAATAACTTTACAAAAACGTATAACATCTGTTTACATTACACCAGACATAATGTTGAAAACAGTCTCTTAATACTGTCTGATAATACCTTTTTAGCTAAACATTAGAGCAGGTTGGTTGATGAGACTGCATCCTTTCTAAGTAAGACTCATCTGTCTTGCTAATGGTATAAGAGGATGATAGCGATTGCTATAGGGGGCTTGTGATATTGTTAACTCTATCTGCCTGCCTGCCTGTCTGCCTGCCTGCCACCCCCTCTCATTTTTCATATATCAACTATTATCTATCATCTATTTAGACCTTTTTCAGTCTACTTACTTTTTTCAGTCAGATATCTAAGTAGCATTGATCACACTTATAGATTATATCTGATAGAGGCAGGATCCTTTCTTCACTCAGCAGTGTGCAATACTTTGATCCAGCTTCTTTCTGAATCAGGGGTATCAAACTACAAAGTACTGCAAAGGCAAAAAGTCGCAATACGTCACATGATACACTTGAGTTTGATACCTGTGTTCTGGACCAATTCAGGTGTAGGGAGCAAGATGAATCAATATTTCTCTTCATTCCCTCAGAGTCAGTTGTAATTGGTGTTAATGGGAGAAGGGGACAGAAAGATCTAACCCAAGAAATCTGTTTTTTGGGGAGAGAGGGTCCCTTCAGGATCCTGTTATTTCCCCATTCTTGACTAAGATCTACATGAAGCTACTTGGACAATGTGATGATATCCCATTATACTTTTCAACCTCAGATTGACCAAATGATGCTGATGAAGTTCTTCCATGATGCTTGGAGGCTGTGGGTATGGAATGGGGAAGAATAGGCTTCAGCTAAACCCCCGAACAAGTAACTTTGGGTTTTAAAGTTTTTCCAGTTTCAGTTCTCAATGGGGCCACGTTGCACCAGACAATTCCTATTTGAGAAGCAGATGATAAAGAGCTTTTGTGCAGATTTGTCTTAAGTATCTATTGTGACTTTCTGGATTGGAAGACCTTGGCCATCTTCCATGTGGATTACTGTAATGAGTTCCAAATGGGACTGCCCTTCAAGAATGCTTGGAGAATTATGGGCACACATTGCTGTGCCTATGTTACATCACTGCTTCATGAACTGCCCTGGCTTTTGGGAAGATTTTGGATGCAACTCAAGGTGATGATTACTAACTACAAAAACCTTGATGGCATTGGAATAGGTTATTTGTAGGACTGCATCTTTCCAATTGTTTCTCCTTACCCACTAAATCCAATAAGGTAGGCATATCTGGTTCACATATACTAAGCAGTGACATCTGGTGAGACCAGAAAGTGGGCCCTCTCCAGGGGTGGGATTCAAAAATTTTAACATCCAGTTCTGTGGGCATGGCTTAGGTGGTGGTCATGGCTTGGTGGTCATGTGACTGGGTGGACAGAGCTTGATGGTCATGTTATTGGCTGGGTGTAGCCAACTCAGTATCACTCACATTGAGGCATGCATCTCCTCGCCTGGCTTCTTATGACTGTGGGGATGCTGCAACAGTTATAAGTGTGAAAAATGGTCATAAGTCACTTTTTTCAGTGCCATTGTAACTTTGAATGGTCACTCCACACAAGCAAAGTACCAGCAAAGAAGGGGAAAAAAATTCCAGAGAGGTTCTTGAGAAGTCTAGTCCTGCCAAGAATGTAATAAAAGTTAATGGAGAGGCAGTTTCTGTAAGCAACACCAGAATGTTTCCTTCCTGCCTTCCTTACAGGATTAGGCCAGTAATTTCTTCTAACAACCGGTTCTCCGAACTGCTTAGAATGTTAACAACCGGTTCTAGCAAATTGGTGCAAACTGGTAGAACCCCTCCCCTGGCCCTCTCTCTTATAGTGCCTTCTCTTTATCATGCCCCACCCGAATATTTGTTTGACCCTGATTCTGATGGATATTTAGGAACCATCTTGTCCCAATTACATTGATCAGACCCACCCAATCAAGCAGGGAGAACCTGCTGTGAATCCCTTTGTTCAAAATTTTTTGACTGATGGGATCTACAAGGAAGACCTTTTCTGCTTTGCTCCCACCATTTGAAACATCTTAGTTACAGAGGTAAGGTGAGCCTACTCTGGTTTTTCAAAAGAGTGTTAAGGCCCATGTCTGCCAATTACCACGGTGGTCTAAGAATGTAATGCAACCCAGGGGATGGGTGATGGCTTGAGGATACTTCCTCCACCTTGTTCGCCTTCTGAAATATTTAAACTTTGATTTTTATTTCTAACTATTAATTTTAATCTTGTTCTTAATTCTGTTTTAACTGTGCTTTATTCATGCGTTTATATTTCTCAGCTATGTTGTTGTAAACCACTCAGAGTCACTTAGGTGAGACGGACAGTGTAGGAATTGAATGAATGAATGTTCATAAATCTTTAAAACCTGAATGCTTCCCTGAGTCTGTAAGTTGAGTGAATCAATCATGTTTTTTCCTCTAAAATGACTAGGATTATGTGGTTTGAATTTCATTGTTCTTAGGTGCCATTGTTTGTGTGTGTGTGTGTGTGTGTGTGTGTGTGTGTGTGTGTGTATGTGTTATTGGTTTTTTTAAATTATTATTTCACTTTTGAATCTTGTCTTATGATTGTTAGATGAGCGGCTATGTAAATCAATAATGTAAATAAACATACGTAAATGTTGACTGGATGTGGAATAGTTTATTTAGCCTGTTGAATAATTTTATCATGTTATTCCTCCACCCCAACTTTTAAAAAAATCTTAGTGTACATATATGTCACAGTTGATCCGTAAATATAAATAAAGGAATAAATATGTTATTTGAGAATACGGATGACTATGTAACAAAAGTTCCTAATAGCTGAAAAGTAAGTAACAAGCAATTTCCAAAAGTGATTTAAAAAGGAAGTATGCAAACTTGGTGTTCTTTTAAAGGCGCTGATTTGAGGCAGATGGTTATTCTTGCCATACAAAAGCGTTTTACACAAAGACTTCCATGCAATTTTAAAAAGTTCATTAAAAATATTGTAATTTCTATAACTTAATTTAAGGATCTAAAAAACATCTTATCCATTTCCATTGGTTCTTTATCTTCATGTTATTTATGATAATTAGCAAGAGGAATTGTTTTTTTACTCCTTTTCTTCCTTCAGACACTAAGAGTGACATAGTTCCCTAAGAACTGGACTAGTTCAGCAAAGTGAACAGAAAGAGGACATTTTTTTTTCAGCAAAGAAAATATTTTTGTTTGTTTGGAACCTGTGGAAATACCTGAACATTTGAGTCTTTAACTGAGACTGTCACTTTGACTCATTTGTGATGGCTTTTTGTATGTTTTTGATGTTCAAAACAGATGTCAAAATGGCACTTTGTAGCTGATTCATTTCAAGAGGAAGGGATCTATTTGAGTTGACTGAGAAATTTAATGGTACAATTCTTAGTGCTTAATTTCATAGTTCTGTTTAAGAAGCTATTCTTTGTGTATATGTTCAAAATATTGTACTTTAGTTTGCTGCTTGGTTTTAAAATGCAATCTTCTTCTAGATTATACCAAGCTGGATTTCTGAGAAATGTTAAAACATTCTTTCTGAAGAAGAAAGTAATTATGCCTTTTTGAATGCATTCTGGAATATTTGGATATACCTGGATATAAGCAGACTACTAGGGAGGTACATAGCCAATCAGGCTTGTATATAATGTTGCCTTTTCCATATTAACTACTTCAGTCATTAATTATTTCTCAGTTTGGATTTCCAGGGTAGAAATGCCAGACTGAAGATTGTTCTAGTAAAAGTGGAACTGATGATGGTGGCAGAATGAAGAGCCAGCAAGAGCCAATAAAGAGTGGTTCTTCAATAATTTCTTTCTGGACAAGGCCCCCATATGCTCCATTTCTATTTGTAACGAAGGGGGTCTCTTCTTTATATGTTTCTTTTTTTTCTTTACTCTTATTATTTTTTGCTTCTTTTCTGTTTTCTCTTTACTTTCTTTTCTGCATCTTCTACTCTTTCTTTATATTCTTCCATTTTTTGTATTAGTTTTTATTATTGTAATTGTAATCTTTATTGAAATTAGAATTAAAATATTGTTTCCCAGTTTAAGGGTCAAATAAAGTATGCCATGTGAAACAGCCTCTTTGTTCCTTAAGCTAAAGACAGTTAACTTATATTATAAAGTAGTCCTGAAATAACATTGCTGTAGTTTTATCCTCCATTTCACTCTTTTTAAAAACCCCAGAGAGACTATAAGCAGTGAGAGAATCCCCTCAAAATTATTTTGATAGTTCCAATAAATAATATTCTTGTAGATTTGGATTTTCTTCAAAAGTCCTAGATTTGTCCATTCTGCCAGGAGGCATAGGCAGAATCATAAAATGACATTGAGGGGAACTTCTAAGAATAAGAAGTTCTATGTTTGATGCAAAGCTAGGGAGGAATGGGAAGAGGCATTCCTCTGAAATCAAGAAAAGTGGTTCAAGATATTCTAATTGAAAATTTTAATAGGTGTCAAAATCTTCAATTGTCTGGAAGTATCCTTTTCCAATCATACCAAGCTACTCATAGTGGATGGTCCAGGAAAGCAAAATAACTAAAGCCTGAGATGAAAACACCATTAAACCTGCCACCCAAACTTAAATTAAGCTCTTCACTTACTTTAAATGCTCTCATTTTCTTTTTCTATTCTACACTGCTAATACTTATTTAGTGCTTCATTTAATTTGCATTTTATTCTTTATTTTTATCTAAATTGGGATGCTAATTTCGTCAGCTCTAGTCATTATAATTTGATGTATTTTTGTTATCTTTGGTGTTCCCCAAAGAAATACAATAAATATTTTGTGAGTTACACACACACACACGTTTATATAAGATAAAATTATTTAATTCACTAAAATATACCTTCTGCCATTGTTTAATGAATATGCCCAGATAGAAGAGAAGTTTGTTAGTTTAGCCACATTCCTGATTCATTATAGGCCTGATATTTCCTTCCAGCAAATTAAGGTTAAGGATCCCAACAATTAACAACCTAGGCCAGATAGAACTTCAGAAAGATAAATGTAGGATTGACCTTAACTATCAAGTCTAGTTTCCCATGTTACACATGCCTAATACTTCCCATATTTCTTTCATCCCTTCCACATTTCTGCCTTCCTACTTCATTCCACCCTGGCCTTCCTACTTCATTCCACCCATTCCACCACAACCTCTATTTATTTTTATTTATTTATTTATTTTTATTTGTCAATTGCTTACAAGATAATAAGTATAAGTAAAAACATAGTTATGAATACATGGATACATATAAGAAAAATAAAAATATATAAAAGAAACAATAGGACAGGGACCGTAGGCACATTGGCGTGCTTATGCACTCCCCCTACAGACCTCTTAGGAAAGGGGTGAGGTCAATAGTAGACAGTCTAAGGTTAAAGTTTTTGGGGTTTGGGAAAAAAACCACAGAGTCAGGTAGACTATTCTAGACATTGACCAGTCTGTTGCTGAAGTTGTATTTCCTGCAATCAAGTTTGGTGCGATTAACCTTGAGTTTGTATCTATTGTTTGCTCTAGTCTTGTTATGGTTGAAGCTGAAGTATTCATTGATAGGTAGAACTATGCAATATATGATTTTATATACTATACTTAGATCGGACCGAAGGCGGCATAGTTCTAGATTTTCTAGGTCTAGAATTTTGAGTCTGGTGGCATAAGGTATTCTGCAACGAGTAGAGGAGTGGAGAACTCTTCTTGTGAAATATTTCTGGACTTTCTCAACTGTGTTAATATCAGATACTCTTCCAGCAATTAAATGCTGTTTGTTTCCTATTACATGTAAAAGAAGTTTTCAGTATCAATAATGGTCCCCACCCATGCCATCTCTTTTAGACTGCAATTTGAAACCAGCAGCCCCAGGAATTCCACATATGCTTCCTAACCCTACAGTTATCTTATTTTTCTTTCACAGATCACACTCTAGTATTCTTCCCACTGATCTAACTCTTACCCAGGCTTCAGTGTAGAAAGGTCTAATCAGGGTCGAGTCCCTTTTCATAATTTGAACTCTTGTTCCTGCCAGAAATTCATTACATCTGATTAACCATTCCACTAGTGACAGAGAAGAGGAAAACTAGCTGACTGCTTCAGTTAAATAGAACAGAATCAATGTGAAATATTTAATGCCAAATATCATGGTTCCATTCACTATGGTGTCTGCCAGTCTCCTAAAATTCTTGTTCTTTTGGTAGAGATCAATTTCCTTTCATTGGCTGAAGTTCAGATGGCAGCACCCCTTACTCCAGCAGCATTGGCAACAAAATTCTAGATTATAATTCTTGTGAAGGCATCTGTTGACAGCCAATTGTGTTGTGAGTGAACATAACACTTTAATCTAAGTTAACATATGGCTACTTTTTTTTTAACCAGCCAAACACTCTTCAACAATTCAAACTTTCCATTTCTGAAGGACAGTAGTTTGATCAATTTTAGTTAGTGCTCATTATTATACACATACAGAGATATTCAAATATATATTAAACTATATTAACTTCTCAAGGAAAGATGGATATCAATTGGCTATCACAGTTTGAAAGGGGAAGTGCTTTTGCATACATGGCAAGGGAAGAAAAACTACTTTGTGACTGGAAGCCTCATCTGAGTAGACAGAAGAAAAACTATGCTAAGTCAAAACTTTTTTTCAAAATGATTGCCCCTATTTGAAGTTTTACTGTCTTCAGGGCTCTGTAGCAGATAAAGTCAGTGGGAGCATTCTTTTGCCTGCTGTTCAGTCCTCTCCCCATTGACATCCCCTTTGATGCTGCTAGAAAGAGAGATTTTAAAAATGCAGGTTTTTAAAAACTTACTCTTCTATGTGACCTGAGATGAATTTTAAAGGCTTTCCAAATGAGACGACCTCCAAAGAAAGGAAGTGGGTGAATTGGTGAAAAATGTGTCTATCTGCAAAAATACATTTCCATCATTTCTTTGTTAAAAAATGAAACAATTTTAAAAACTTTCAATAGTGTATTGCTGAATATAAAGCACTGAGGAATAATGGTTGCTTACTGTCCTGAATGGCTGACTTTTGGTCTCTTGCCCAATCATAATCTGAATAAGAACTACTAGATTGTCATTCACACTCTATCATGCCTTAACTGCTTAATTAAATCAAACTCCTTCTTAACATAACAAATAATTCATGAATTACTATAACAAATCTGACTGGATATTCTTTTTCTTTACAGGCTATTCTTGTCAATATATAGGTTGATCATTTGTATGAACAAGAGAATATTATTATATTATTATTATTTTGGTAGAAACTCTTTTTTTCCTTCCTGTAGTCAATCTTGACTCTTGTTAACGTCCATGTCTTTCAGGTCCAAATTCATGCAATTTTCTTGAGAAACAATCTTCCTCCCAGACTCACCTATGACTTTTAGATTTCCTGTGATCTCTGCTAGAAGTACTAACTACTTCATTTCCCTGACTAGATAAGGTCACCAGGTTGTCCCACATAATGACATCCCCTCTTTCTTTTTTGAAAATCATAAGGATTAATTAGAAAGTACTCTGAAATAACTGAGATGCAAGCAAAAAATTTTCAGTACAATCCTAAACTCAATTCCAAATGTTACTATGTCAATTGCTTTTATAGAGAATCATTATTGGATTTGGAACAATGAGGTTGTATCCGTGATGGTGTAATTCAAATTTTCACATGCAGTCAGAATCCAGTACTGTATTAATGATTATTAAGTCAGTAAATATAAAGAATGATTATACTTATTGTCAAAGATATCATTCCAAACATTTTAATTTTCAAGGAAAAATTGAATCTTGTCAAGTTTTCTGATAAGAAATTTAACATTTCAACTATTCCTAGACATTAGTTTAGACTTTAACTGATTTTTACAGTTACCTACCTTTTAGATAGCTATTTTAACACCTATCAGTGAAATAACAGCTAGGCTCAATGGTGAACAGATAGAAGTATTTTCGATCATAGAGTGGTACACTTTTCATATGCATGTTTTTAATCATTATCCTAGATATGTTTAGATGATATCTTGTTTTGAGTTGAGGAAAATTTTCTGGTATTTTAAAATAAATCCAGATCTGAACCTTTTGGAAGTTTGGCTCATAATTGCCAATACTCCTCTAAAATATTAAGTTTCTTATCTCTCTATTTCTCTCTCTCTCTTTTTCCCAACTAATTCCTAAAGAAACTGTATTAATATTTGCTTTGCACTTCTGTTAGTGCAAAAGATAACTGCTGCATTGGCATTAGTTTTATAACTGCATTTATTGAGGGAATGAAATGTGTTTACATGATTTGACAAGATTTTTCATATTTTAGCTGAAAAAAAATGTTTTTGAATTAATCCATAAAAGCTTTAACTGTAAGCAAAAAATTAAGGCTAGCAACTAAATAATAAACACTCATTTTCATATTGACAAATATTGCCAAATATTATGGCATCAGTATAGAAACTGAAAGCACACGATATCTAGTCCCATCTTAGGTACAAAGCCAGCTGGGTGCCTTTGAGCCAGCCAATATCTCTCAGTCCTAGAAAGCAGGCAATGGGAAACCACTTCCAAAAGCCTTGCCAAGAAAATTGTATGGTCTTGTCCAGGCAGTCAACAGGACTTAACACTGATTTAAACACACACACACACACAATATGAATCTTCCAGGCTAGATAATTGTCACATTTATCAAACTCGCCATGTCATGTTACCACCATGTGACATACTACGACGTTTTCCCCTTCACGGAGCTGGGGTGGGTGTGGCCTGTGCATGACACATGCAGACTGTGGGCCGCCAGTTTGACATCCCTGTGTTAGTAGAAATAGAGGATAATTTGCATAAAAATGCTTATATTCTTTAAGTGAAAATAACTTTGAGAAAATGCTAGTAACACATACATAACATCACAACAATAATATATTCTGGACTTCTAATCTTAAATGTATCATAAGTGTCCCCAAATATATAGAATTGAAGTTAAAATGACAAAATCATGTATATTCAAAGTTTTTGACCAAATTAACTACAATAGATGAGAATGTGTCTACTGAAACTTAATAGGACAGAGTTGATCTCTGATATTAATGAATAGAAGATCTAGTGTGATATAATGGTTGAGGGGTTGGGTCAAAGATCAAACAGATATTTGTTTAAATTACTTCATTTGTTATTGAGATACGTTGGGACAGTCATGACAGCTCAGCGTACTTCACAAACTTTTTATTTTAGGACAAAATGAAGGAAATCTTCTGTATATGCTGTCTTGAATTCCCAGAGGAAAGGCAAAACATACAAACATAATAAAAATAATCAAATAAATAGTTATGTGAACTCACATTCTGTTTTATTAACCTGATAGATGGGGTGATTTTAGGATTATGTCAAAAAAATTAACAGGTCATCATAAAATGGTCTACAACAAGGCCTAGATTTATTGAGGAAGACTAACAAAAGTATAGCAATTCTTCCAGAGTACTTAAATCCTAGTAAGACAATGTGATATTATGAAAAGAACCTAACAAACGAGATTAAAAAATGTGTACATGCATGTGCATGCACATGTGCGTGCACACACACACATACATACACAATTCTTGAAACAATACAACAATTATGAATTAATTTGCCACTTGGAAGGCTACACTTATATAGATAATTCACATTCATTACTATAATAATGTATATATTCTAATACATTTTTATCCTTCAGAACTATTGTTAGTAAAAATACTTCCATATCTTTAAGGTATTAAGCTACTAAAATACAATACTTATATATTTATATAGTATTGATCTCTGCACAAACATGGGTATATATATTCTTAAGTTTTCGCAGGTACTTACATGTATGGTATTCGGCTTTGTTCAGGTATTTTCCCACGTCATTATACTTGTGCTTTTAAAGTTGTAGCAATGTTTCGGCAGAATCTCATCTGCCTTCATCAGGCTTCTGTATTGTGTTCATCACAGTGTGATCATCACAGTGTGATGATCTTCTGAGTTCTATTGTTTTGACATCCTGGGTCTTGTGCTGTTATGTCCTGGGTTTTAATGAACTAGGTCATGGGCTGTGTGATGACTTTCTGAGTTCTATTGTTGTGACATCCTGGGTCTTGTGCTGTAATCTCCTGGGTCGTTGGCTGTGTTGTGACATCCTGAGGTTTTGTGGTGTAACCTCCTGAGTTCCATGATGTGATATCCTGAGCAGGTGGCTGTGATGTGACATTCTGGGTTTTGGTTTGGCTCCGAGTTTGAGGCATGGTTATGTGTTCATGGAGTGTGTCAGTTTGCTTGGTTTGGGGGTCGGGGTGTGTGGCAGCTGGTGATGCAGCCAAGGTCTGGTTTCTGGACGGTGGTTACCTTTTGTCTATGGGGTGGGTTTGAGTTTGAGTCTGGAGTATGGTGGTGGTGACATGTGTTGTTTTGGGTCCAGTGTTTGTTTTCGTGTCTGGGACTCGTTTGTTGATAAGGGCTAGTTTCCAGATGTCTGGTAGGCGGAACGTATCATCCCATTTATTCATGTTATGGGGGTGTTTCTCTATTTTGATGGCTTCCTTGATTATTATCTGTTCAGTATTGAACAGTGTTCAGTATTGGAGATTAATCTGGTTTCCTCAAAATAAATTTCATATCCTGTGGTTTTAAGGTGCTAGAAAAGGGAGGAAGTATTTTCTTCTTTTCTGACTGCGTTCTTGTGTTCTACAATGCGTGCACTTATTCTCCTGTTGGTTTGTCCCATGTATGTGGCTGGGCAATTGTTGCATGGTATTTCATAAACTCCTTGGTTTTCTAGCTGGATCTTGTCTATGGGGTTTCTTAGGATGTTGGCTATTTTTTTTTCAGTGCCAAAGGCTGTCCTAATATTATGCCTGTGGAGAATTTTGCTGATTTTATCTGTGGTGCCTCGGATGTAGGGGAGGAGGGTGATACCATTGTCCTGTTCTGTTTCTGGGGGGTGTCTCCTTTAGGATTAGGTAGGTAATTGTGTTTCTTTGGAAGCCATTGGAAATTAATAAGTGAGTGAGGGTGTGTAATTCTGTTCTCAGGTGGTCTTTGTCAGTTAGACGTTTGGTTCTGGAGATGAGGGTCTTGGCTACAGAGTTGATCTGTACAGGGTGGTGATGGGATTGTGCATTTAAGTAGCGGTTGTTGTGTGTTTTCTTCCGGTGGATGGTGTGTCCTAGGGAACCATTGGGTTTTTTGTAAATTAGTTCTTACAAAAAAGCCAGCCAATCTGCAAACATCAACTCCATCAACCAATCAAGAACTGACAACACAGCCAACCTCCCCACCTCTCCCATATATAGGGAGACGGCAGCTCTGATCACACTTGGCTCGCACAAGCACGAAGCCGAAAGCACCAGCCTGAAGATGGCGAGTGGGACCTTGTTGAAACGTTGCCAAGATACTCTCAATCTTAGACGGGAGAAGACCCAAACACACCAAGCGGGTACTTACATGTATGGCATTCAGCTTTGTTCGGGTATTTTCCCACGTCATTGTGGTTTGCTTTTAAAGTTGTAGCAATGTTTCGGCAGAATCTCTTCTGGTGATGAACACTATACAGAAGCCTGATGATGGCAGAAGAGATTCTGCCGAAACATTGCTACAACTTTAAAAGCACAACCACAATGACGTGGGAAAATACCCGAACAAAACTGAATGCCATATATATATATATATATATATATATATATATATATATATATATATATATATATATATATATATATATATGTTATGTCTCCTCTTGGAAATTCAAACGAACAAACACAAAGCAGCCGTTTCACAATCAAATCAAACTGAAGGAAAATAACAAGATAACGGCTGCCAGAAACTGTTAGGACTCCCCTTCAAAATTCAAACAAACAGAGATCTCTTTGCAGTAACGTCCTCATTCAAAATAGACATTTTGTTTCTGGCAAAAGGCACCAGCTCAGCTGTGTCCTTTTATACCCATTAAGGCAACGTGCTAATTAACTGGCTTGCCCTTCAGATTAATGTTTCCTGGTTCTGACGTCAATCCACGATCTAACAGTCATCAGATTCAAAATTCCTAACAGGACCGATCCTTCCAATCACAATATATATATATATATATATATATATATATATATATATATATATATATATATATATTGACTTCAATCTAGGTTTCTTTAGTCTTTTTGGTTCAGAAACCTACATCCTTAAATGCTTAAGAAAAATGAATTGATATAGATATGTGAGTTTCTAACAAGATGTAATATCAACTTTCAGAAACGGATTCCTGCTTGTTGTAACTAGAATAATGATGGGTGCTATTAGTATTGCAATTAGTATTGCAATAATCAGGTAAAAAGTTGGTACAGTTGTTGATTAAGAAAGCCATGGATTCACAGTATTCATTTAGTATAGTGGAAGACATGCTTGTAACTTTAACTTTTGTTTGTTATAAAATGATTAACAAAAACCACAAAAACCAAATAGGAACAAGCTATGATCATGGTTAAGGATAGGAAAGCAGAGACATTGCCATTTTAAACTCGGGTGTCTGTCTGATTTAATGTTTTAGTTGTTCTTAGTTTTTCTTCTAGGTTTGTATGCTGCCCAGAATCCATTGAAGTTGAGTGGCCAATAAATTTAAATGAATAATTCAATGAACTATGAATGACCTATTAAAAAGCATATCTCAGTGAATCTGTATTTTTACAACTTTCATATGTCTCTTAAAAGACATGTTAAATTTATATTGAATAATTGTCATTTTCATATGTATGAAGTTTTTTCAAGTTTCTGTACATTTTTGCAAAGTATTTTCAATATTTTTTTTAATGTCAGACTTAAAAGCATTTACTTAAGAGCTGATTAAAATAAACAGATAAGTTGAGTTCCTTTCCTTCCTTCTTTCTTCATTCAGATTCTAGAACTTCATCAAGTCGAATCAGAATTTTAAAAATAAAGTTAGCTGGATGTCTTAACTAAAAGTCACTCGGTTTAGAAATGTAAGCTTCTTTGTAATTTGTCTGACGTAGAATTGCCTTTAATGTACAAGTGTGAACCAATATTTTGATCCAGATATGAATTAGAATAAATATTTGCCCAATTTAAGAAAGACCTACAGTATCTCTTTAGATTTCAGGAGTCAACGTACATACTTTGCTTTCTCTCTGTGCATGATGACACCATTTGATAATTCTAAACTGTCAGTGTCCCCTAAACAAGAAAACTTCTAGAAAATTTCAAACCTATCATCCCCCCCACTCCCCCCAAAAAAAGCTTTTAAAACACTGGTTCAAAATACTAGACTGGCAGTGAAACACTACCAGCCAGACATGCTTTTCACTGATAATGTAACATAAGGCACTGGGAAAAAATTTAATGAATGAAAAGAAATGTCAAAACAGGAGAAAGCAAACACTCCTTTTAAGATGATCTTAACTTATCTAGACAAAAGCGCTAATCTGGACAAAAGCCATGTTCCCAGACCAAACAGATTATCTTTATAGCTTGAACTGTTACTTAATCCATAAAAGGTGGTTTTCTTTTCTTTTTAAATAGGCATGTTTTGGATTCCATCGATTTTCCGGCTTGATGATTTCCAGCACTTACCCTTCATGATTTTTAACTTTCTACCAAGAACTATGTTGATATTATGCAGCTCCTTCCACCCTATCGTTCTAACCACTCTTTTACAGCTGGTATTTCTCCTTTCAAATGTATAATGATTTCAGCCTTGCTGCATATTGCTCTGCAGTCTCAATTTTAGTGAAACTGTCTTGTTAAATTTAATGAATGTAATTCAAACATTATTTAAATAACTTTTCCTACAAAAGATCAAAGTATACTGTAGAACTGGTCAGCCGGTCTAAAATTAAGGGAGAATATTATGGAAGTGTGCTTTATAGACATTCCTAACAAATTTTCCAAAAATTATTCAACAGCAAGCCATAAATAAAAGCATTTTGCACAGTTAGACCACCTTATCTAGTTTTAAAAGAGGGAACAGTATTACAAATTTGCTAAATATGTACACACACACACATACGCACACATAGTGAAGTGATACAAACCAAACAAACATTTTTTTTTATAAAAAAAAGTTTACACAATTCTTCCGTAAATATACCAGTGGAATGTAGCATCTCACACAGTAATCTTCCTAGCCACCCAATCAAGTCTGCATTTCAGGGAATTCTATAAGCTGTTTTGGCTGCAGACAAAGCATGCTGCAATTCTGATTCTCTGGAATTGCCAGAAGCACTGAGAATTATCTTGTGGTTCTCAAGAGCTTTTGTAAGGCCACTTTCTTAGTGTGCATCTCAACAAGTTCTTTGATTTAAAAAAAAAAACCCAGCTGGCTTCTGTGCACAAATTGTCATTCAAATCCGAAATGGCCAGCTGCAGTCTTGGTCTACTTCTGGCTTTATGAACTTTCTATAGTCATGAGGCTTGTAAAACATCACCATAGCTAAGAAAGGACTCACATCTTTTGTTATACAATAGAACTTTGAAATGTGAAACAGTATATGGTCCAAAGTGAGGGATTTTTTGGGGATAAATTTAATATTAAAGAGGAAGACTTGTGTCACACACCTCATTTAACCTATGATAGTATGTTTTAGGAGAATTTTCGTTGAATATAGCCTTTATATGCTGGCAAAAATGATTTTTGTGTCATTTTTAATTCCTATCTATTTAGTTGAAAATAATTTCAGTTGGTGTGCAATATTATATTGAAATCAATACTGCCAAGTGATTATTTGCATAAAGATGCTGATTTGTAATAGTTCAGTGCTGGCATCCATCACAATGTGATTAATAGATGGTTATATTCAAATGCTTAATATTAAATAAAGAGCAAAAACTATTTTTTTGAAGGAAAGAGAAAAAAATCTGTTTATTGTACTGTCATATGTTCAGTAATCTGGAAAGATTTCCATTCCTAAAAGGAAAGCATAAAAGCATAGTGCAGTACATTTTATGCTGGTCTGCTTTCTTACCTTCTCTGATGAGTTGGTTGTGGAAAGACTGTGTCAATGCAAGGCTCAATTAGTGTAATTTATGTATCCTTGGATGTCAATCTCTGCTGTTGAAAGGTGGGACTCGCAAAGACCCTGTGCATTAATTAAGAACTCATCTCTGTAGAATTATCTTTCCACCTAAGGAACCAGAAGAAGAAAGTTTTAATTAGATTCAAAAGACAGCATGTCATAAGCAAAGTAAGAAAATTGTTTCATGAAATTTTAAGAAGAGAAAAAGTACGTTGTTAATCCAAATATCCTGTTAATAACAGGAACTTCTGGTTCATATTTAACTTTAATAGTTAAAGA
Source organism: Pseudonaja textilis (assembly GCF_049901715.1). Lineage (NCBI taxonomy): Eukaryota > Metazoa > Chordata > Lepidosauria > Squamata > Elapidae > Pseudonaja > Pseudonaja textilis. Next base: position 39,734,186 of record NC_141995.1, read on the forward strand.
AGTTGCTTCATTGTATGTTAATTTTTCTTGAACAAAATCCTAAATCCTAAAGTGGGGACAACTCCCAATTTTCCTGATAGGCCTAGACTATTTCCTTATTATTGGTCCATGCCTAATTATTGATGCCGAGCTGATGCTGATTGCCTGCAATTACATATTTGATGATATTTCTCTCTGATGACCAGCATTTTCTTTCAATGCTATCCTGAGGCTGAATAGTCAATGGGCAAAACAATGCAAGCTCAGCAAAGCCAAACAAATAGACATGCACCACACTTCCTTTTCATTGGCTGAGTGATACACAGAATGTGCAGTTGCTAGCTGGCCTCAATACTGGCACTCAAGAGAGGTTGGAAGTTAGCTGGGCTCACTTGTGTCAGCTGCTTCAGAGACGCCTGGTCTCTTTGAATGGCCTATGTGGGGGCTATCATCTATTCTGCTGAGGACTCACATGGGAAACAATACCTAAATAATTAATTATAACATTTATAAATTAAAGGAGGCAAAACAAATTTTAAAAGCTGGTCCAGACTCTAGAAAATAAACATGTCAGCTAATAGCTCATATGCAGCAAAAGGGAGGGGAAAAATGAATTAATGAGGAACTTTACATTTGGAAATATAAGAACAAATTAGCTTGTTAGTGGCTAAATAAATACGGTAAAATAAAATAAGGACATTAAAAGGTCTTAGCAATCAGGAAAGTAGTAAGAGACAAATTCAAGACAGGAAAAAATATGTTAACTCAGAAATAAAACAAGATTTTATCAGGGAAATATCCCAGACGATTAGCAAGAGAAGCCAAAGTACATACTGAACCTCTTAGATGGCATAATTAACAATAAAGACAGTTGTTTCAAGGATAAATTGCTCAATAAGAATATGTGTTCGAATTTGGGAGTGGATTAACTAGCTATTCCCAAATACTGAAACATGTTTTCTTCATTATATTAGCATGTTTTTGCTACTGCTATTGTAATGTGCTACATTTTATTATGTAATTAGTATGCTAGTTATAAACTTCACTACAGTTCTGAAACTGACAAAACAGGATGCTTTCAGATACTCTACAAAAATTATTCCACCTAAATAATAATAAATTAATGATAATAAAATTATTTCACCTAAATAATAAAGTAAGGCTAGAAAGAAAATGTACAGGAAAGAGATTTGTTCTTTTCTGAATGTCATTTATAGTGAAATTCATCCATTCTCTATATAACAAAGCACCATTGATTCTGCAACAGGACCATGAACATCTGGAGCTTTATACCTCTAAAGGAATGATCAAATATTTAAGTTGTATCTTTTTTTTTCTGATAGTGGTAGCAGTGAGGGTGAGGATCCATGTAATGAAAATTAAAAGTTTATGTTTTATTTCAGGAGCTTTCTACACTTTTTTTAAAGAAAATGCAGCATATAGTACTAATTCAGAAGTGAATTGAGATGCCAACATCTAGAAACAAGTAAAGTAACAAGTAACAGATCTGCCAACATCTAGAAACAAGTAAAGTAATAACTAGCAGTCAGCACGGATTTGTTAAAAACAGATCATGCCAAACCAATCTTATTTCATTCTTCAATACAGTGACTAAATTAGTAGACCAGCAAAATACTGTGGACGTAATATATTTAGATTTCAGTAAGGCATTCGATAAAGTAGACCACAATCTACTTCTTAATAAGCTAGAAAAAAGTGGAATAGATAGCACCACCACTAGATGGACTTGCAACTGGCTGGCAAACCATACTCAACGAGTAGTCCTTAATGGGTCTAAGTCTAAATGGAGGGAAGTAAGCAGTGGGGTGCCACAAGGTTCTGTCTTAGGCCCAGTACTCTTCAATATCTTCATTAATGACTTAGATGAGGGAATAGAAGGGGAACTTACCAAATTTGCAGATGATACTAAGCTGGCAGGAATAGCTAACACCCAAGAAGATAGGCTCAAGATCCAGATGGATCTTGACAGACCAGAACACTGGGCCATATCTAATAAAATAAAAGTCAATATAGAGAAAAGTCAAGTCCTACACTTAGGCAAGAAAAACCAAAAGTACACATATAGACTGGGTGAAACCAGGCTCAATAGCAGTAACTGTGAGTGGGATCTTGGAGTCTTAGTGGACAACCAGCTAAATATGAGCCAGCAGCGTGCAGCCGCCGCCAAAAAAGCTAACGCAATGGTAAGTTGTATTAACAGAGGGATACAGTCAAGATCAAGGGTAGTACTAATACCACTCTATAAAGCCTTAGTAAGACCACACCTAGAGTACTGCATCCAGTTTTGGTCACCACATTATAAAAAAGATGTTGAGACTCTAGAGAAGAGCAACCAGGATGATTAGGGGACTGGAAGCTAAAACATACAATGAACAGTTGCAGGAACTGGACTTGGCTAATCTAGTAAAGAGAAGGACCAGGGGAGACATGAGAGCGGTCTTCCAATATTTAAGGGGCTACCACAGGGAGGAAGGGGTCAAGCTATTTTCTAAAGTTCCTGTAGGCCAGACAAGAAATAATGGAAGGAAACTGAACAAGGAGAGATTTAACCTGGAAACAAGGAGAAACTTTCTGACAGTGAGAACAATCAACCAATGGAACAACTTGCCCTCGGAGCGCCATCAGTTGAGACTTTCAAGAAGAGATTGGACTGCCATTTGTCACAAATGGTGTAGGGTCTCCCGCCTGGGTGGGGGGTTGGACTAGATGACCTACAAGGTACCTTCCAACTCTGATTATCTGTAATCTGCTTCTATATCTAATTGGAAGAATCTGTCAATAGGACCATTGACTTGGCAGTAATATTTGCCAATTTGCATCTAACAATTTGCTTTTCTGTTGATTATCAATCCTAAAAGGCAGTTCTACCACTTTAGTATCTTCATTGTAAATTTAAAAGTAGGTTACTTGTCATGAATTTGATTTTCTTTATATTTAAACTTAGTACCTCTTTCCATTATGTGCCTTGAGTTACATTAGTAGAGTTGTGCATTTGCTTCCCATGATATAGATTGGATAAGCAATAGGATACAGCCTTAAGTTACTCCTTTGCCAGCATGAAACCAGTCTCTTTTGCCATACTCCATTTGGAGTAGGACTTTACTTGACTTTATACAAATTTTGCATGGGGACAACAAGATGTTTCTAGTGATCCCATTTTCTTAGAGATATTCCGCAACCAAAGGCCCTTCTATATCAACAAAGCATACAATATATGAAATATTTTTTGGTAGTCTTTGGCTTTCTAAATTACCCAATATATGTCAGCAGTATCTTTTTTCCCTTAGCCTTTTCTAAAATCATCTTCAACATATGACGTATCTCTTTTCATGTAGGGGTTTAATCTGCACTGGAAGATTTTAAGCACTATTTTATCAGAATGTGAAATTCTTTGTTTAATAGTTTGAACATCCTGTTAAATCTCCTTTCTTTGGTATTGGTACACAAACTGATATATTCCAATCTGTTGATCACTTTGTCTTTCTCCAGATTTACTGGCATAGTTTTGTTAAAACTGTACAGTTTTCTCTTCTGCTTTTTGCTGTATTTTTGTAAATATTCCCTCATTCCATCTGCTACTAAAGAAAAGGCTCTGAGGTCCTGATAGATGGCATTTGAAGGAATTTGGAACATGCTACCTGTGTTTCCCTGAAAACATGACCTACCCTGAAAACAAGCCCTAGCCTGATTTTCATGCCTGTGCCGAATATAAGCCCTACCACTAAAGTAAGCCCTATTAAGAGCCTTGGCAGCTGGCTGTCTGCCCATTCTGTCTGGTTGCTGCCAACACAAGGCAGGGCCACTAAGTGAGGTGGTGGATAGAGGATAAAATGAGGAGGGGGGTGGAGAACAAAGCTTCTTCTCTTTGCTCACTGCTAAATAGAGCAGGAGGCTGAGCGATGCATTGGTGCCACGGAGGTGGTTGTGTGATGGTGGATGAAATGAGGCAATGGGTGGATGGACAATGAAGCCCCAGCAGTATCCTTGGCTGCCTGGCCTGCAGAGAGACTGATACTGGCAGAGTGAGGCTGTGGTGGCCAAAGCAGCCCCTTCCCAACCCCATGGCAGTGGCAGTGGGGCATCTCCTGCTGCCACTCTCATTCCACTACCAGGTCTTATTTTCAGGGAAACATAGAAATCTACTGGATTACATCAGCAGGTAGGTATTATAGCAGTCCCTCAACTAATTTGGCTCTGCAGAGCTGTATTAGCAATGACTAATAAATTATACCCAGAAGCAAACTTTTCTGATCTAGGAAAAGTACACTATATGAAGCTATGCAAAGATCTTCCTGGTCACAGCTCCCACTTGTTCTTTTATATATTTATTCTGGGTTTTTTTCTGCATGGAGGAAATTTTTTTCAACTAGCAAAAGCTTCTAAGACTGGCCCCTTTCAAAGCAGAGGCTGCTTTGAATAATTACAGCCAATTAAAAAGGGTAAGTCATAGCAACATCCTTTGGGAATGAAAAGGCTATGTACATTTAAGTGGAATGTCTCTCCTCTAACTTTAAAGCTTTATCTGCATATGACATTACAAAGTGTGGATTTCCATTGATCTGAACATCTTGGTGGGGTGTTCTTGGAAGCCAATTGTCTATGATACCCTGATGCATACAGGCCAATGATTAGAGATAACAATTACCCTTCCACATTCTCTATAATACTACATTGTGACTATCACTGTCTTAATTTGCCATTTTGAAATAATAGATTAATGCACAAGAGAATGAAGTCTTTGACTTAAGTATTTTCGTACACTTTCTCTTTGTTTCATGCTACCTAGAACTTATTTTGGATGCTATTGTGATCAGATTTTGCTTTTATAGCCTGTGAATTTAAAAAAATATATATTAGTGTTCTGTCAGTTTCACTTATATCAACATTATTATCTGCAATTTGTTCTTAGTCACATTTAGCATATTTTGTGTCAGTTGTATCTCTTAATTACAAATATGACAGAAATAAATGAAAAATCAAACTCCAGAAGCAACAGTTAATCTTTGTTCTTCTAAAGAACTACATGTATTTTATAAGCATAGAAATTGCTGTCATTCAAGTGCAGCTGTGTCAGAATTGGAATCAAGTTATTAGCAGCAGGTTGCTTTCTTGTGCCTTTCCTTCATGTTTCTCTCTGAAACCAAACTCTGGGTTTGCAGCTTGGTAAACAAGCTAGGGAGAAAAAAGGCTAACTCAAACAATGAAATCTTGATGATCTACTGAACTGTGACTGAAATTTGTGACCTGCTTTGAGGCAAATCAAATTCAGCAACAAAAGTCCTTATAACTATCAGCAAGTTCCTGACAGAATGTCAACACAATAGTACTAAATATTGCAAATGAACCATGCTGGGAACCATCAGACATCATGTGCGGCCATGAAATAATTATAACAACTAGATGTATTCATTTATTTGTATTTTTACCACATAAAATAAATATATATTTTAGCCTCCTATGTGTACTAAACATAGAAAATCTTTGTTTGGTACAAAGCACACTGAAAAAAATCCCCACTTACAAATTAGAGAAATTGAGATGCAATAATGAAATTCCCATCTGGTATCTTTTGGATGTATTAATGATTCTATGTGTTTCACTGGAATGCCTGCACTATTGTCCTAACTGCATTCTTCAGTCACAATTACATTATTCCTTCACAATAGTTTTCACATTTCACATAATTCATGTACTGTTTGATCAGTTTTCATGGGAAGTTGTTACTGTGATGGGTCTCTGTGCCATTAAACATAGATTATGATAAAACAAAAGTAATATAAAAAGAAAAAGAAGAGTCTATAGATTACAATCAGTATTAATGTGACTATGACTTGACATATTTCTATGCAATAGGATTAATTTATATCATGTTTCTGAAAACATGTGGCTAAAATATCAATGTAATGAAATATATAATTTTATTTCAGGAGTGACATTAATCATTTTATAGACATATTACACTATAATATCTTATTATATACACACACATATGTTTGTGTATGGTACCTTACATGCAAAAAGCCTTGTGATTAATAGTTTTGGAAAGAATAAACTGTTTCTGAATTACTTAATCTGGTATTACTTTGATATGTTTTTGAAGCACCTTTGTGGACACTAAAAACCATTAAACATATGGCTCACTATTTTGTATATGTTAGAGAACAAATAGAGCTGATTCTAATGAAAAAGGACTCTTTGATTTAAAATGCACTTGTAACTTCAGTTTCTGCATCTTGCATTTTGTCTCTCTTATTATCCTTTCATTGTATCACACAACTAATATATTTCTATTTTAATTGGTGTGCATTTGTGCAGATGTTCTACATGCCCTTCAAAACAAGAACTATGGAACACTTAGCCTGCACACTTGGATATAGAGATATTATATACTTATTTTATTAAATACTTTGATGTATCAACTCTTTCTATGAGGATCAGATAATCTTTATAAGTTAATGAGATTCATACATCTTCTTATATGATTATGTAATCCTGGGTTTTAGAATCTGTATCCTAACTCTGTATATATTATTTGTTGTTACCTATTTCTTTTAGTGTATTTAGTATCTTAAGAAGATGCATATATTTCTGTCTTAGTCATCAATTACTAATACTTGTATTACCTTCCGTAATCCACTTGGTTATAGTCATGTTGAAATACAAGTGCAGGAGCCAAGCTAGTTAGGGAATAATATTGTAATGCTCTAATACATCTTGAAAGCACCAGAGTGGGATATGCACAAATATTAAGAATGCTTTAAGGAAAAAGGAGTAACTAAAATTTTACCAGATATTGCAAGGAAATGTGAATATTTGTTTTAAAAGGAAATATACTTCTAGATTGCTATTATAGCACCTCATATTAAGCTATATAAAGTGGAAACAAAGTTGTTTAGTGTCTAACTTATTCAACAAGAGCCCCATTTAAGAGAGCACATTGAGGTTTATCTTGTTTTTCTTGCAGGAATAGTAAACGTGGAGTTCAGTTTTAGAAGGCTGGCAGGCAGCACAGTGAGCTGAAGAATGGTGAGGGCAAAGAGTAGATATCCTGCAGCTCTGTGTCTCACCTCTTTCTATGGTTCAGTTTCTCTATCCCATGGCAACTCATTTGTCTGAGTGTGGCAACAGAAAATAATGTTGGCATTGCTTGTTAAATGGCCTATCCAAGGATCAGGACCCAGAGCACAAAGGAACAAATTACTGCTCAGTAGGCAGGTTGCCTCATATATCCAGACTGCTGGATACAGTCAAAGGGTCTTCTTTTATTAGACAAAGGGTCAGGTTTATTTTAGACATAGAATAACAGTACGGTTTCTGAAACAAAGAGTCAGACATTAAGATATGGGTTTCTATTCCTTCAAAAAAGAAGACAAGGCAAGCAATAAAAAGACTGTCAACTCAAAACTGCCTTGTTTCCTTTGCCTGCTTAAACCAACATTGACCGATAATAAATAAGAGAGAATAGCAGACAGATCCTGAAAAAAATAATTTCAGAATTAATTTTAAAAGCATAATCTGAAAATGAGAAAGTGGATAAAGAGGAAGCATGGTATGGAATTTAGAATATTGATTTAGGACAATACCATAACCTGATTTCTTAACATCAAGCAGGCAAATGTTTAATACCTGAAAAATGTTGAAAAATGTATTCACTAGATTTACAAATTATATTAAACCAAAATGAATTACAAACACATTAAAATAATATTTTATATTCATCACAGATATTAGTTGCCAAATGAAATAAACATGAAATATAATTCTGAATGAAAGCAAAAGATAAATAGATAAATACATTTGTTCTCTTAAATTATTTTTATCCAGTTATTTGTCTATGGGTGATAATAAATGTGGATGAGTACTTTGGATTGGTCTAAATATGCATGTATGTCTTTCCCAGTCTCCACTTGCACGCAATTTTCATTGCCCCAGTAATTTACTGAAACATATCATAAACTCAGCAGGAGAAATTGTGAAAAATATGGGTCAAAGCCCAGCAAGAGAGGAAGAAAAGTCCCCTAAAACAATTATTCCAATTCCTAATTGATCCTTTTTTATATCTGAATATGTATGCATGTGCGTGTGTGTGTGTGTATGCATGTGTGTATGTGATTCATATTCTTATATGAATAATATGAATGTGTGTGTGTAGCCACACACGTACACATTACACACATAAATATATATACATTCTATACACATGTGTAGCTTTTGTATGCATGTATGTGCTTTCAAATCAATGTTGGCTCCTGGCAATTGCTATTCCTTATAGTTGTCTTGGCAAGATTTTATTGGCAAATGGTTTGCTACTGTCTTTTTCTAGGCCTGAGAGAAAATAATATTGAAAATCGTCCAATTCGCTTCATGTCCAAGAGGGAAACTATTCACATAACAATTATGTGGAAGTGAGCATATGAAGGCACCAAGTGAGAAACCTGGAGACAGATTTCTAGCTTGGTGTCCTAATCTATGCAAACTGGTTTCATCCACATAGGCTATATATTTTAAAGGAATCTTTCAGAGGAGCTGGTATCTAAACATACTTAATAATAAATAAATAATTCTAATAAGTGTGATTAGACATAAGTGTGATTAGACAAGTTTGATTAGATACACTTATGAGAAGATTGTCAGTCTAAGGAAATAGGTGACAAGGTTAATATTTATTGTTGGCATCAGATCCACTAGCTATAAATTTCACTTGGTAACTATGAAATCTAATTTTCTTTTAAAAAGACCTTTAACCAATAATATCCTGTAGACTGCTAGATTATAAGCCTTTCTTTTAAATACACATTTCAAGCTTATTTTTTAGTCCTTATCACTAGGAAAGTTTGAATTAGGATAAAGGTCTCATGTCTGCTTATACACAGGCTGTGTTAGTTGTTGCCTGTGCAATGTCTTTCATTTCATTTTGACATTCCTGAAGTTTGACAAGTTTCTCTATAATTTTAAAAATAATTACAACTTTGTTTTTCCTACAGGGTATCAAAGGGCATGTCTGCATTTACTGTTTAAGTTGCTCCTGTTCTATACTTAGGCTGACCTGTTTCTAAAGCAACTTAAGAAAATCATATGTGGACTGAGATATTTTGCAGAATATTCAGTTTAGAATTTAAGCTATTATATCTTTTCACTGAACAATTTGATTTTCACCTTTGTTCCAGAAACATAATTGTTAATCATTTTCCTTCCTATTGACAAGTCTTCTTAGATGTATGCATCTGCCTATTTCTCTCACTTTCTCTAATATATTCACATATAAAGTTTAATTAAAAGTGTTAAAGCATAAAAATGCACTATATGCAACTATAGTATACAGATTTAAATTTTGTTTTCACTTTCCCCCCTTTTAGATGTACCCTTACATGAATGCTGTAGTAGAACAAGAGCTGTCATTCTTTCGTATTGGTGATCTCAATTAGAAGGGTTTTATTCCAAGCTTCCAAATTGGAAGTGAAACACAAAATATGGTGACGTTGTCTGTTTCAGCTCTCCAGAAATGATTTCCTATCCATTCTGATGATGGGATAACTGGGCAATGAAGAAAGGAAACCGTCAAACGAATGGATTGCTTCTTGTAATACTGAATATAACGCCTCAGGGTTTAAAAAAATAAATAAAAGTAAGGGTGTCAGAACTCTTTCATTATCACAGGAAAAAAAAACCTTTAATATTTCAGAGAGTAATAAAAAAAAGTTCCATTGCAGCAAATTTATTTATTAAAACAATTGGCAACGCAAAAGGGACCTGTACCCCCTTCATTTTTGTTGGTTTCTTACCCTTGTGTGGTTAAACTGTGTTTGCTTTCAGTTAAAAAGTAACTTGAATCAACCATAAACAACTTACAGAGCTACAGTATAACTAAGTTCAACTTTGTATTTTCACTTGTCATGAAAAAATAGATATAAGTGAAAGCTAGATCAAAAATAATTCATAAATAGGTAAGAAGTAAGGACATAGCCAGGTTTCAGTCATATAATATTGAATAAAAAATATTGTTATGTGAATATTAGGTTACACAGAAAATATATGAAATAAATCAAACAGGTGGAGAGGCATGATAAAAAATGTATGAATGTATTTTTAAAAAGTAAAGAGGCCATATAATTTACCGCTTTTTCCATCTGTGCTACAAACTACTGTGTAAGAAAATTGAACTTGGAGAAAAGCCCAGGAATGAGGTATAAAATCATGATAAGTTAAGACTAGAATGTAAATATATCATTTAGAATGATTTAAAAAAAGAAAAGAAATGCTTTCAAGAATGCATATTTTTCAAACTTATCTTGGGATTTGATGAAGCATATTTCCCTTGAATACTGTGAATATTTATCATTTCCCGGGAGACAATGCTGATTCTTGAATCAACTAAATCATTGATTCAGACATGTTTAACATTCATAGACATTACGGGTTTAAATTTATTTTGTTGAACACGTCTAACAATTTTTTAAAAAGAGTTTAACTAGATTGTTTTAAAATATTTACAAAAAGAAAAAGAAGCACCTTTCATTCTAAAACTGGGAAAATGAACTTGTCTGAACAAGCATGATACATGATACAATATTTTCCCTTTCTGCTTGCTTAAAAATATAAAATTCTGCCTCTACAGTAAGTATAGATATCCCCAAAGTGTTAATATCTCTTATTGTTTCAGTTTGTTTGTTAACTGGTCTTTAAAGAGCTATTAAATTTTAGCTGTTAAAGAGTACCAACTGTTCATTACAGAGAGACATCTCTGGAATTCTTCCTAGCTGAAGGTAAGTGTTATGTTGCCAAGTCTAAACATTCTTACTAAAGTCATTTTAAGATATATAGTATTTTCTTTATCCTAATCTGACTTATCAACATGTTGAATAACAATCCTTTTTCTGAATTTTGATCCATATGAAGAATGTTTTTTTTCCCATCAGAAACATTCATCCCCCTGAACATAGGATGTTTTATTTTACTTCCATTGGCTTCCTTTTGCTATAGCTAGCATTCAAACAAAGACAAGTTTAGACCAGTAGACTTCATTATTTGTCAAGAAATTAAATTTAATCTAGAATAAGATTATCAGAATTTATGACTCTGAGGACACTAAATATATTTTAAAGCTTTTTCTGTTTTTCTCTATTTTGTCAAGCTTCACAAAAAAATGTCTCAGTATTTCAATTTTTCTATATTCTGTTGCAAATTTTTCCTTTTCCATATTAATTCCTCAATGAGTATGGCACAGCTCATGGCAATTATACATTTTAGCTGTCTGAATGATGTAGTTTTTGTATTTATGAAGATGAATACAACTGAACCTTAAAATTGCCACAGATGGAAATATAGTGTTTAATCTAGCTCCTAGTTTACTAAATCAAACTACAGTCTTTGGAAGGCCAGTATATCAAAAATCTTTTTTAAATGGATAATAATTTAGTTTCATGTTGTATCTTATTTCTACTTGATTCTTACAGAAAATGAGTTTTCTAATGTGAAATATTTGTTAGCCATTAATGATATTTAATGGCCTTTTATGTTGTTCAATTTATATAGTTTTTCAGATAATGCCTTTATTATGAACATTGTTTATTGTCAACTGGTAAATATGCAATTTATCATTTAGACAGTAAGTCCATGAATCAGCTCATAAGCGATAATTTCTGAGTTACTTCAGATCTAACCTTCTCAATCTATCTGAAGGATTTCCCTTAGATCTCTCTGTCTTTCCCTTGAGATTTGTATAGGAACTTCATTAGTAATAAATAACAAACAGATATCAGATATAAATCTACTAAGTTCCTCAAGCTGAAAGGAGACCTTACAGTTGATGAAGTCTGAATAATCTGTTTGGCACCTCTCTTTTGGATCAGAAACTATTATGAACTATGAGTCATGTCTGGAAATTGTACAGCTGTGATTGCTGTTGCAAATTAGAAATGTAGCCAGAAAATATTATGAGGTCAAAGTTATTTCTCTTAACGTTGCTTTAATATAATTTTCCTTGTCTGGCTTTTGTAACTAATTATTTGTAGCAGATTAAATCAAGAACAGCCCCTAGTAAGATCACTTGACATCCATTCAGCTGCTTTTTACAAAAAGAAATCCAAATTATTTATCTTGAATAACTTCTTTTGGCATTTTTTGGTTAGCTAATGTTGTCTGTATTTAATCCAGCAAGATTTAATTAATCTAAAGAAATAAAGAGAAATGTAATTTAGCCACAGCTAAAAGGCCAGTGCTGTCCTAGGCTGCACCAACAGAGGGATAGCATCAGGATCATGTGAAATGTTAGTACTGCTTTATACTGTGCCATACTTGAAACACTGCATCCCGTTTTAGTCAGCATGACACACAAAAAAGATGTTGAGACTCTAGAAAGAGTGAACAGAAGAGCAACAAAAATCATTGTAATGATCTTTATGGGACTGGAGGCTAGACCATACAATGAATGGCTATGGGAATGTCTAATCTAATGAAGAGAAGGGGTAACAGTTTTCTAATATTTGAGGGGCTATCACAGAAAGGAGGGGATCTAAAGCACCTGTAGTTAAGACAAGAAGTAAAGGATGGAAGCTTAAGAAAGAGAGATCTAATTTAGGATTAAGGAGAAATTTCCTGTCAGTGAGAACAATTAATCTGCGGAATGGCTTGCCTACAGAAGTTGTGGATGCTTCATCACTAGAGATTTTTTTTAAAAAAGACTGGACAGCCATTTGTCTGAAATATAGGATTGGACTACAAGACTTCCTAGGTTGCTTACAACTTGGTTTATTCTGTATTCTGTAAATAGCTAATTTGAAATAATTGAGTTCCAAACAGTAAATCATTGCAGTTATTTAGCTACTACAATCTATGTTTCATTTTATATTTGAAAAGTGAGATCCAAAGTCTACTTGCTAACGTTTCACTATTCCAGTGAATGTTAATTATCAGAAGATCCTATGCATGCAGTATTTTGTATGAGCCTATATATTAGTTAACATAGGCAAAAATAGCCATATATTAGGAAAGTGTATATTATAGTAGGAGAGTTGGGAAGACTGTCCCTCTATGACTTACCCACCAACAGTAGGCTGAAATGATCATATATATTTTTGTCATATTAAATGGTACCTTTATAGTGGTCTACTTATTCATCCTTCTACAAACATTAGTATCTAAGTTATGGAAGAAGGAAGCTATGGATATCTAGTTGTGAAAGATATCATTGATGAAGGATGTTGGCAGCTATAATTCAAAAATCTAGTTGGCTTCAAATTCCCCATCATTGATTTAAATTACTGCAGTCAACTGATCTTTTAAGATCTGCCTGGAAATTTCTCTAACAGGTGAAAGCTGAATGTCATTTCCAAGGAACAAAATAGAAGTTAATCAAATCAATTCAGGAAAATAAATAATATACATTTATTTGAAAAGCAGAATTTTTTTCTTGGAAACCTTTCAAAATTGACCAGTTCTTTTGAAAGAAAAATCAGTTTAGTGCCTGATACTGGACTAGGAGAAACTAGGAGATTGTTAGTCCTCCCTTCCCAGGGAAGTCAGCTGCGTGACCATGGCCAAGTCATTCCTTCTAATCCAAATCTACTTCACAAGGTAATTGTCAAGAAAGCAGGAGTTCAAAGCATTATATATAAGATGCTAAGTTGCTCAAAACAAAGTTGATAGTATATAAATAAAAATCAGATTGATATAATTGTTTCAAGAAGTCTGTTTTAGATACAGCACAAATACAGCTAAAAGCTTTATATGTGTGCTTTATATGTATGCTAAAACCAGAGAGAGAGGGATGGCTCAGCAGTTAAAGACTGAGTTCAAAGCCCAAGCATTGTACAATGGGGTGAACTCCCATTACTTGCCCAGCTCCAGCCTACTTAGCAGTTCGAAAATATACAAACAGGAGTAGATAAATAGATGCCACTACTTCGGTAGGAAGGTAACAGTATTCCATGAGCCTTGGCGTATACTGATCACATGATCATGCAAATGTCTTCAGACAACACTGGTTCCCTTGGCTAAGAAATGGGGATGAGCACCTAGAGTGGGCATGACTGGACAAGGCAAACCTTTACTTTTACTTTAAAGCTAAATGCATGCTGTACATGGATAATGGTGCATTATGTATTTGCTTTTCATATTTCAGTTATTTTTACATTGAATTCTACTTTAGAATATATTGGTTTTCTTATTTCAAAACTAAAATAAAGAACAAAATGCATAATCCCAATTTTTGCAAAAGTCTTAAAACAAAACTTAATAAGAAAGTCTATGTTCATTAAAATTGAGCATATTTTATATCTAAATGCTAAGTTCTTTTTCATATGATACAACAGAGTACCATGTATGGTTTCAGAAAATTAGTAATGCTGAGCCAAGAATTTCAAGAAAAGTTTGACTAATTACATAAAATGTTCATATCAACATCTAAATGTTTGTTTAGCGGTGACATATTGTTCTTTTGAAAGTTTATGGGATTCTGGAAAGAAGATCCATGGGAATCTACCATTTCCACCATTGCCCTAGGAAATAGGGTGTAAGTACCTAAACGACACTTCATGAGAATATGAGCTGTGTGAATAGTGCCATCTGGTGTCAGAATAAAACTAATACACAAGGTGAGGTATTAGTGTAGTAATCATTTCATGCTTTTAGATTTGTACTACTTCACTAAGAACCTTTATTTGTAAGCAATATCACTGAGATGTACAGTGGTCTAAATGAAAAAAAGAGAAAACCTTCACAGTATTTTGTTAACATGTTTCTTAGTTTCTTAGTTTCAAGAGTTAACAGAAGATATAATAACATGATAGATTATTTCTCTCTCTCTTTTATATCTCTGTTAGGAGCAGCAGGGCTGCTTAAAAATGTGAAATGCATCTGAGTGTCCATATGCACATGTATAAACACCTTAACAATTTAAATAAAATATACACATTAACAAAACTTTGAAATAAATGTAATATTGATTAATCTATGTGCCCAGTTAAATCTCACAAAAACCTTTTCCTCTGCATACCAATTTCATGAGTTTTCAACATTATTTTACATATTTCATCTCTAAGTGCTAAATTTTATTACTATATCTTTTTTCTGTGCAAAGGAAGAAAAGGCTTAGTGATTTATTTTACAGCTTCTAATGAATTACCAAGCAGGAGTGTAAATAATACATGCTGAAAAGTTAGTAATTGGAAATGACAGTAATCACATTCCTTCATGTTCTGACTCATTTCATTTGCTCAAAAAATAATTCAGAACAAAATAGTTTTAGAGGGAAAGGACTGGAGAAAATTTATGCTTCTGTTTGGGACTTATCCTTATTTTTTTTCTCATTAGTGCATCATTCAGACATTTAAATAGGGTTCACACATAGTTTAATCATGGTTTATTGTATGGCTTGATTCATATATAATATTAACTTAAGTTCAAAGTACATTGGGACTTGGTACAACATATAAAATCACTTTAATTTTTAATAGAACTGTAGAGGTTTTTTTGGATTATCAGATGCAAAGTTTATATATATATTGATTGATTGTGTGCCATTAAACTGATGTTAATTCTTAATGAAATGCATAGATAAATTTGTTCCATGATGAGAAGCCTCTAATCTGATCTTCTAGGTCTTCCAATGGCAGGCCCATCAACACTGTAACTGATTGTCCATCCACCTTGATGCTGGTCATCCTTTTCTTTTCTTTCCTCCCACCTTTTTCAGCATTAGAACATTCTCTAGAGATCTAAGTCTACGTAACGTGTCTGAAATAGTACAGTAATCCTTGATTTACAACAGTTCATTTAGTGACCATTCAAAGTTGCAATGGCACTGTAACTTATGACTGCATTGACTTATAATAGTTTTCCACATTATGTCTGTTGCAGCGTCACCTGATCAAAATTCAGATGCTTGGCAACTGACTCATGTTTTTGATGGTTTCAGTATCCTGGGATAATGTGATCCCCTTTTCTGACCTTCATAAGCAAAGTCAATGGGGAAGATTCACTTAACAAACGTGTTACTAATTTAACAAGTGCAGTGATTCACTTAACAACTGTGGCAAGAAAGGTCATAAAATGGGGCAAGGTTCACTTAACAACAGAAATGTTGGGCTCATTTGTGTCATAAGTTGAGGACTACTTGTATAATTTGAATCCAGTCATTTGTGCTTCTAGTAAGAATCCCATGTTGATTTATTAATGACCATTTGTTCGTATTCTGTCCTATGGTATTCTCAGGAGTTTTCTCCAACACTAAAGTTTAAAAACATCAATATTCTTCCTATCCTGCTTTTCAAAGTCTAACTTTTGCTGTGTATATAAAAGTGTATCTTTAATAAACATTTCTCTTCTACACAACTCTAAAAATATAAGAATGTCTTGTCCTTTCACCCAATGAGTCCTTCCACAATATTGGTATAAGAATCTAGCTATGCTACATTAATCTAGCTAATTAATGTAATTACATGAAAGTAATTTAGATACTTAAAAAAATGTAAGCAGCCTTGTCCACTAAGCAGAACTGGAAAAATGGCCAATAGCAAAGAAATTCATTTTTACTTTGCACACATTCCTGGAAAAAAAATGCCTTCCAAATCTCTATTTACTATGGGCATTCTCCTTGAAGAAGTAAAAGTATCTATTTAAATTATAGTACCAAGTCTATAATATTCCGCAAAAATTATATTCAGTATATTTATCCTGATATAATCAGAGTGAATAAATTATCTTCTCCATGTACTATAAACCTAAATATTTTCTCATTGGAAATATTTTTTAAAGTAAATTATTTGTTTTATTATGCATGTAGTGTGATTATTAGTATGCATGGGGTCAACAAGATTGTTCTTTTTAGACTACCATGGAAGCTACATGATACATGCATTTTTTGAGAATGAGCATCAGAATTCCATTTTAATTGTTCACCCAGAAAAGTAACAATAGAAGTTACCTTTATCTTATCCCTAGGAGAAATTTCATTTTCATTTTAAAAAAATAAGGCCATCTAGCTCTATACGTAATCTGCACATTATGCAATAAAAGCAATGATGAAATTATTGATTAAGAAAATCAATTAAAGAATCCCGACACTTGAAAAACACTTGTATAATAAGATGGTTTGCTGAGATGTATGGCTTCTACTCACGTTTGCTAGTTTTTGAAATACAAGTTTACAGTACAAACTCCTTATTTAATTAAGTCAATGTAACACAATTCAAATTAAACATGGACAGTTTTACAATTATTTAAAGCCACTTGTACATTTGAATATGAAAACATTAACTGGCCTTTATAAAACCAACAACGCTGATATTCCGCTCTGCCAGTGAACATATTTTCTATTTTAGAAGGAACAAAAAATACCATTGATTGGTATGTATTACTGACGCTCATATTAAATAAGATAGCACCACTCTTTTTTTTTTTAATTATTAAAGGTCTTTTAAGTTAAACTGAAAAGGGTATACAGAGCTACAAGATGGAAAGGTACAAAATCAAAGACTTGCCTGCAGGCATTAAGGGCCCTTGTTATTGCAGTTCTTTTTCTCTCTCATACAATTAGAATACTTGTCTGAGCCTGATAACATTTCAGTGCATTTGGCATTTCTTTCTATTTTATATTTATATCCCATGACAGGACTTCTCTATTCAAGTGGAATGCACAAATTTAATTTGTTCACTCCCTTAGAGAAAGGAGTTACTTGGTGTCCCCGGCGATACAGTGTTATACATTAGATTTTTTCACCTTGTATGAGGTCATAATTGTTACAATAAGAAAGGACATTTCTTGGATTCTTAGGTGGGGAAAGGAATCAGTTCCAGGTGTGCTCTGTGGATGATGTTTCAACTGAAGATGGGAGGGAAGTGCAGGCCGTAAAGGAACTGGTGAAATTATTTTATTAAAATTCAAATACAGAGATTAGTACCTTCTGTGAAATGCCATCCCAGAATGTAATAAAATAGACTTACTTTTAAGCCACATACAGTTCTTATCTTCTGAAAGATATACAAAATTGTCATAAAAATGCTGCAGTTTGTCTTACAGGACATTAAAAAAGAATTGTGTGGCAGTTTAAGATTCCCAAGATGGGCTACTATTATCAATTTGTCCATGGCATATTTAACAGACCACAGCACATTTATAATCTCAGAGGATGAAAGTATTGTAGAATACTTGTTCTGTTCCGAGGTATAAATCATTCTCTCTTATAACCATTTTTAGTATTTCATTGCTTGATTTTAAGAAGATAAAAATTCTCCCAAAATTCTCCTTTCTCACGAGATCTTCTATACTGTCTACCTGCTATGTTTACCACTGATACAAAATGATACTGTTAGATAAAAACAGATTCTCAACCGAAACTATCCAATTGGACCAATTAGACAGAAATATATATCACTTCATAATGTAAGCCAGCATTTGAGACTCCTTATAGAAGCTATAGGGAAAAAAACCAGTTCAAACTCTGAATGATGCCAATTTATACCCAAAAAGTTGAATGCTTCAGACGAAAATCAATTACTTCCCTGAATCATAAATGCAGATGGAAAGGAACATGGCAATTTAAAATTATTTGTATGCGCCATACAGAAACACAACTCTCATCTAAGAAACAGGATTTTTCAGGAGTTATTTGAGGGCTAGAAAGCTAACCACATTCTGGAAGCTTCTATTTATAATTTTTCTTCTTATATTTTTCTAACACTGCAAGCAATATCTGGACCAACTTGTGCTCATATCACTTTAGTTGATGACGTTTTTCTTACTATTTACAGTATGTATTACATTTTTATTCTACTTCAACGACCATTTTCAGTCATATAAAACTACAATTTTAAATGAACTGTACAACTGTAAATATACAAAAAGGAACATTTGTCTGTAAACCAAACACCATCACCCAAGAAAGTAAATGTATAGTCTTTTAAGTATAGATGGGTCATCATTTTTTATGTCACAATTTTTTTGTTATTGCAGAAAGAAATCTGCTTCCCATAACTTTCCAAACTTTATTTCATTCAATTTTTTTGAGCCAGGGATTTCCATTTTGATTGCCTCCATAATCTTCCTTCTCTGTTCATTGGCTTCAAAGATTGTTAGTTTTCATATTTTCCCAGGGAAGTCTGCAAGAAGCAGTTTATGCAATGTTCAGGGACTCTATTTTTTGGGTTACTTTGGTTTTGTGATATTCTAACTTGGTCTTTTTTGCCCTCACCACATTTCCACAATATATACTTTATTGCAAGGTGGCCTGGGAATCTGACAATTCTTCTGTCTTTTGGATAGCACTTTGATGACATTTATGAATCACATTGTGATGCATTGTTATTAGACAAAATTATACTTTGGGTAACTTCTGATGCATGTATATACCATTGCATATTTGTATGTGACACAGTGACTGTCACAATATAATATTGTTTTTTTATTTTGGGTTTTGGCATTTGCTTTGAAGTATAGTTATCTTTCTTGAAGTCTTCCTTTATATTTTTATTTTACAATGCCTATGTTACCTTTTTATTGTGTCTGAACTTAGTTTCTTTCTTATTATCAAGGATCGATATTTTTTCTTGGTGATTTGAATCATAGTTAAGGTACTGATAAATGTTTTTAGGCTTTTTTGGTGATTTATTTGAAGTAGTTTCTTGATGAGGACATGCTGAAAAAGTGGTTTATATTTTTTCTTGTTATTGTAAATGTTATTGCTGCATTTTGTTAATTTAAATATTGCAGAAACTCTTAAAGATGTTGATAATGGTCCAAATGCACAAAATACCGCCAGTATATTCTGGTACCTTTTTCACTTTTTTGTGATATAACAAAAATATTTCACTCAGGATCAACCATGGAGTAGTACATAGGTATGGTGATAATGGTGAACCCTCAGCCATGCCATCTATTTACAATATTAATTGCCATAATGAAACTTTGGTGTTTCTACAGTAAGTCTTAATTTGATAATTTTTTTAGTTTGGTTTACTTTATTGTCATTGCACCTCATACAATGAAATCAAACATCATCTTCAGTGCACATCATGACCATGAAAATAAACACAAATACACATCCTTCACACTCCACACACTGAACCGAAAACCCGCAACACTGCACCAACACTGCACTATGCAATAGAATTCAAAAGAGCTACTGCACTGGGATAGAAGCTGTTTTTCATCCTATTTGTGCTTGTTTTTAATATTCTGTACCATCTGCCAGATGGTAATAGTTCAAAAAAAAGGATGCCCAGGATGAAATGGATTTTTGAGAATATTTTGAACTTTCTTAAGGCAAATAAAGCTATAAAGCTTCTCCAAAGAGGAGAGAGGGCAATCACGTTAACCATCAGGTTCAAATGTCCAGCTAGATTGAAGTCATAGATTAAAAAGTTATTTTTTGCAAATAGATGCAGAATCTGACATCAGGAGTTTGAGATCAAGATCACCAGTGATTTAACCACGGAGTCCCAGGTTTAAGGCCAACAAACTGGGAGTGGGATTTCTCCTTAGTTCTAGGTTGCTTCTCTCCTTGATTAATTCCCATCCATTGTTTCTTGTCCTGCCTTCAGGTGCTTTGGAGAATAGATTAACTCCCTTTTCTTTGTGGCAGCCTCTTAGATGTTGTATCACTGATATAGAATAGAATAGAATAGAATAGAATAGAACAGAATAGAATTATTTATTGGCCAACTGTGATTGGACACACAAGGAATTTGTCTTGGTGCAAATGCTCTCAATGTACATAAAAGAAAAGATACATTCATCAAGAGCCAATAAGTCACAACAATTAATAATAGCCATAGGGTACAATAAGTAATTAAATCATACTAGGAAGCAGTCAATAAAATAGTTAGGATACAAGCAACAAGATTACAGTCACACTATGTCACCCTTAGTCCTTATTTTCATTAAACTAGTCCTAGCCAATTCCAGTAATCATCCTGAACTATTGTCATAATAGACCATCTTCTAAGTGCAATAATACACTATTTACAAATGTAAGTGTACATGTACAAATACAGTACTATGACTAATAGTAGTAAAAATATCACTAGAGACACTTCTCAGTAATTCTACATCAGTTACGCAAGTTAAGGAAGATGCCAGCAGCTTCCACTGCAAGATCTTCTTCTCCTTCCACCTGCAAGGTACATCTTTGCTCTTCCAGAATTCTTTGCCTCAGTTCAAGAGTTATAAACAGAGCTGGGAAAACATTTAGATCTAATTCCAAAGTGCTTTTTAAGAGGCAACTGGACTTTCTGTTTTTTCTTTGAAGATGTTTCACTTCTCATCAGTTCTGAAGAAACTTCTTGGATGAGAAGCAAAATGTCTTCAAAGAAAAACTAGAAAGTCCAGTTGCCTCTTGAAAAAGCACCTTTGGGACAGCCATGATCTGAATGACTAAGAATCTTCATGGACATTTAGATCTAATCCAGCTGATACTGTGGCTCTGGTGACCTTCATCTGAAGGGCAAAATCTTCAGAAGTCTCATTCATGCAGATCATCCCAGTTTGAAAATAAATAACCAGTTCAAATGTTGCCATGATACCTGGTTGTCTTTTAACAACTGTACTAGAAGTCTACTGATCTCTGTCATTCCACTGGCTATTGTTCATGTTGCTGCCTCATCACACAATGTTTTCTGATTGACAACTGGCATTCAGGCAACTTTGGTGTCTCTTTGTTTCAAAAGCTTCCACAATTTAAGTGATAATATTCCATTTAACTTCTTTTCATTCTGATTTTCTATACTCCAAAGAAATCTCCATTGTGTTTGCCAACATCTGACTTTGTCATATTAATTGCTCAGCTCTTGCATTCATTCAGTACATTATCTCTTGTTTCATGTTATTGCTGTTATTTTAATAAGCTTCTAAAGAGCATAGGACCATAAACATAAATACAATACAACCAGGGAAAATGTAAGAAGAAGAAAAGTAAGTAGTGGATGTATCAGAATACAATATTCCCTTGTCATATTTTACTTTCTAGGAGTCAGTGGCCCTGCCTAATAGATTAAGCTAGAATGTTTGCTCTTCATGTTTCTAGTTTTACCACAATGCAACATTGCAAAATTAAGCTATATGTTTGCCTAGTACAATGTATCATTATAGTGCACTGCAATTTCTTTGACACAATTTCAATTTAACATTTCTAGTTTCTGGACAGAATAAAGTAAAAATAATAATTTCTCAGCACTTATGTAAATTATCACATAAATGTAGATAATTTTACCTATAAACCTATGTCCTAGAATCATTCACTGTTCATACTCTTAATGTATGACCGAGCAAGGCACTTTATAATGAGATAATTATAAGAAAGCTGTTGCTTGCCTAAATTCCTGTTTACTTAGAAATCAGCAGGCTACCTCCAAAATTCAAATGCACATATCTCTGAACACATAATGTATGGTGAGGGATCAGAATCAAATCAAAGCTCTAAGACTCAGATCAAGAATGGCTAACTTTGCTGGCATGGTCTCTGAGTCTGTTTATCCACCAAGGTTTGAAACAGCACACTGGAAATAATCCAACCTTTCTCTCAATGGAATGAAAAAGCTCTGCTGTGAGAAAGCAGTTTTATATAGAATTATATGAGCTGCTGATAGAAGGATATTTTGCCAATATGCACATACAATGTGGCTTTACATATTTTGCAGGTTTTATTCTCTGCAAAGCACTGAATGAATAAAGTATACAGGAAAATTCAAAAGAAGGTTTTCTAATCATTTCTAATCATGCAACAAACCAAAAAGCACAAATGGAATATAATACATATATATAAAATAAAAATATTTTAACCATTGCTGTTCTTAAAAGTGGTATATTGTGGTAGATCAAACTTTTCTGGTATAATGGACAGAGAAAGAATCCCTTTTCCATCCATAGATGTACATAAACAATGGAAATAATCTATTAAAGTTACTATAAGCAAATATGGTACTTGCTTTCCTTTAAAAGATTCTTATTAAGTCCTTTTGTATTCACATTTTATCCTTTATCTTCCTATTATTTACAATTACTTTTTATTTTATTGTTCTTTAAACATGTGTATGGCCTCCTTAAAAATAAGAGTTTTAATGGATTGATTAAAATGATTAATATATTAGGGGACATAAGACAATAAAAACAACTTTGCCTGGCAAAGAGAACGTGGTCACTAGGAATTCTCCACTGGAAGGTTTCTTCAAAACTTGAAATGCTTTTTGTAGAAGTTTTCTACATACATTTTCATGGACCAAAGATGAAATGAAGGAAAATTATCCCTCAATGTCTATATTCTTCAAATATGTGTGTATATATATCTATATCATAGCAGATAAGACATCAGTGATGTCTTCTTTTTGTTAAGCCATTTAAAATTAAATGCTTTCATTGGAAATTCTAGTATCAACTAAGCCTTCCTGATTATTATTCTTCATTCTTCCACTGTATCAGATTAATTGCCATTTTTTTAAAAAAAATTGGAAACCTTTCTTTGTTTTCACCTGCAGTATAAATCCCTGCATTTGTTATAAATGAGCATGGCACTGGTGGTTGAGAGCTACATTATTTAGATAAAGTATCTAAGAGATACCTACATTATAATTCAAGCTAAAGAAATATGAATGGCAAACCTGGAAATAGATATATTTTTAGCCCCAATATCTGATGTAAAATCTTTTCGTATAGTTAATACAGATTTACCACCACCCCCTGCCCATTTTGAAATAATTTGCACAAAATCAAGCATGTGGTATTATATAACTACAAATTCTATTTGGAAAGCAATTGTTTCACAGAAGTTGCTTTAGGCTTTCATTTGTGTTAAAAGAGTTTAAGCCCATGATACAATATTTGTACCATGTAACATAAATTAGGACACATTTCCAATGAAAATATATTGTTATTATTTTTATTACTGATGATACAAAAATGTATAATCAATATATAGATGCATTTAATACTGGGCATTTTATATAATGTGCAGCCTTACTAGACAGGTAATAGACTTTGTCTTTAGCTGTTGAAGGCTTTCTGAAAACAGCAAAGGCTTTTTAAGTGTCAGCTCATGACAAAAGCAATGTTTATGCATGATGTATCTTTGAATAGCAAACACTTGCTGCATGGAAGCTAAACAATGTTTTTATCTGTTTGTCTATTTTTGGCCCTTCAACCACAGCAGAGGGTGTTGCAAATCGCATTTAGTAACAATTATCTGCTAGCATTTAACAGAAAAATAGTGTGATTAACAGAAAGTGACAAATCAAGATTACTTTACTCTGTCAGTTTTCTTGGTGAATAGGCAATCTGTGGAACTAAAGCATAACCTTTGTTGCCTTTCGCAGGGTCAACATGAATGTTAACAGTTTGTGAGATTAGCCACTATTATTTCACTGAGCTGCTACTAATGAACTGCAGGTACCCAATTACATATTGGGTTTCACCTCTAAAAAAGGTTGTGAGAAAAATCAAATTAAAAAACAAAAAAGTTCAAACTTTTAGACAAAAAATAATCCAATTTCAACATGTGGTGATAATCAAAGGGTCATAAACTTTTCAAATCTGTGTACCTTTGACATTTTTGATTCTTAAGTCTTGGCCATCTTAAAATATTTGTGTTTCAATTTTTTTATTTGGAATTTGTAACACTTGCAGACATTTTTATTCTAGATCACTACCACAGTTTGTAACATCTTGCAGCCTGCAGTTAAAGGAGCTACTAATCTTATTACTGAACTGGAAGTTTTAAAATAACTTCATTGTAGCTGGGGCAGCAGCAAAGTGGAGAGAGAATGTGGCAAGGTATGTGGGCAGAATAAATATTTCTTATAAGAGGAATTATTTCATTTGGCAATGTTCGGAAAACTGCCTTTTTGTGGTGTTAAGAATCCTAAAGAGGTAAATCAAAAAAGTGAACAAAGGAAAGGAGATTGTCAGTTTGATTCATGCTTAAAATTACATATACTATGAAAATCAATTGTCTCCATTGTAAAATTTATATAATAAATAATACAAAATACTGAATCTCTCACTGTTTCTTAAATTGCTAAATTAGAGTTTTGGATGACAAATACTAGGGCTACCAGGAAAAAAAAAACTGTTCTAACTGTTTTCCAAAAGATATAAAAGTGTGTTGTACAAGTAAGGTGAGCATAACTTCACTGGATATAACTTCTATGCCACATAATTATTCTTAGTTCATTCTGTTGCCAGATATTATAAAATAATACTAAAGATTGGATCTCATAGTATAATTAACTTGTAGATTTGGTTATTTCTTCTGAAAACCAAGAAAACTGCAAAGATTTATCCTGGCAGCCTCTGAATATTGAGTCATCCAAGAATAATATCTTCCTATTGAAAGGAAGAAAAAAACCACAGGATTTGTAGAGTGACAGATATGAATTCATCTCAATTACTTTATTCCATCATTTTAATATTTTTTCTATTACTGTTGTATTGATCAAGCCCTCTATGACTAGATCTGTAGATGATCGTGTCACAGCATGTATTAGTATTTTTTCCAAATCATGGTACATATTGTTACAGGCAGGATGAATTGTTCAGTTTTCAAATGTGGAAATAGTCAATAATCATTATTGCCACTATGTTCAATATTGCCTCAAGGTTTCAATGTAATCACTAGTTGGTAATCTTTTTGATAGACTATTATTAGACTAAATGGGAATATATGATGTATTCTTACAGGGAAAACTTAATTTATATAAAAGAGCAACTGTTCCCAAATGTTTTATAACAATTTAATATTGCACACTTCTATCTTTCAAATATAAAACATATAGCTGGTTTGATAATAAGAATCAATTGTGTGAATACTTAGTCAACAATTACTCCTCTCGGAATATATTTACAGACAATATACACATATATCCTTGATTATAAATATTAGAACTTCTAAATGCTTTTTTGCAATTTACACATAATGGCTCCAAGGGAACCTATAAAACACAGTCAATCATAAAATTCATTTTGCTTTGCAACAGACTATTTATGCATTCTACAACTAATCACCTCATTTCAAAATTCAATAAACCTAAATACTTAAATTTATAATGTTTTGTCACAATTGAAAAGGGAATATGAACAATGTGCAATCAGAAGGCAAATACAAGTTAAAATCAAGCACCTATTTGTAGACAATTAAAAACACTGCAATAATTACTTCCGTAGTGTTAGCAAATAAAACAAATTAAATCTGATTTAATTTCTGTTTTGAGAGACAAAGGAAAACACTAAAAAGCTTTAATTTAGTCACTTAGAACACCAAAGCTATTCTGAAGTTAACCTTAAAAGACAAAGAATGCTTTTAAGATATTAACTGCTTAAAAAAATAACATCAAGGTTATTTTTCAAGAGTGATGTTTCAATTTGGTTATGTTGCTTTCATTACAAGTCTTGGTTATTATTTTCTCAAGGAAAAATATTGAAGGAGAGAATTGGTATAACAATATTTTTTAAAAAAATCAGCTTCTGTTCCAGTGAAAATAAACAAAAGGCTGTGCCATCCTGAAAACAAACCAGCTGCACACATGCTAGTTAATCCCACATTCCAATTATAGTTATGAAAAACTCATTTCCCTTAAGCTATGATTCATTTATATAGGTTTAAGCACAGTAGTTGCCAAGTTACAACCATTTCTACATCACCAATGTATAATTCAAAGAACTACTTTTGCTGTAAAATTTTTATATTTGAAAAATATACTTAGATTTCATTGGGAGGACTACTCTGGTTTGTTGACACATAGAAATTTCATTTGCCATTCACTGTTTATTTAAATCAGTACCTAATCTTTCACTACATTTACTGCCTTGCTGGCTATTCCTTACAGCTTTTAAATCCCACTTTTTTATTTCCATCAACAGCTTAAAGCAAGCAATAGAAAAAGAATGCATTTTCAAGAACACAACACTTAACACAAATACAGCATTAAACAAAATGTACATTTCCTTTTAAAAGGCCTAAAAAGGCATCAGACTGCCAAGTTACTAAAGGTCTGTGTGCTTCAGTTGCCCCCTTAATTAAATTCTTAGAAGTAATCAGACGCAAGATGATAAATGGTAAGAAGAGAACATACCAGTGCTGAATAATTCTATCATTTATTCCTATAACTGTCAATCCAGGAAGGACCATTTTTAATATGTCATCTAAATCACAGAAGTTGGTACTATTTTCAGTGATTCATGTTAGCCTGGTTGCATGATTTACAGCTACATTATTTCCCCTCTTGTTTGTTTTTTCTTGGTTCACTTTTGCCTGATTAATCTGTGATTTGAATGAACCCAGCTTTCACAATTAGAATAGACACTATAATTACACTTTTGTACCATGGAATATTTATATCAATGTCTTAATCTTCACACAATAAGTTATACATTCAAAACCTGGGATAAAATTTTAATATACTTATGCATTTTTTTTAATTTCTTCTGAGAATTACAACTAACATTGTTTCTTGCAAAACAAATTGTGTTATCTATAATGATTCAAGCTTCCAATACATTTTTTCTTTCTTACTTTGGGAAAAACAGTAAATTGTCCCTAACTTCCCTTAACTCTTTGTTCTCATACCTTGAAATATTTCCATCTAAATTTACTATCACAACCTGAATTTTTTATTCACTCACAGCAGAGCCCAGATACATCAAACTGTCTTTAATGATATCCATCAAATACAATGACATTTCATTTGGGAAATCCAGTGAAAATGAAGGAACATGCAATGTGGTAGCATTAAATCTTTGGATTTAGATTATGACAAAAGGTGGCAGGTTTAGCAGAGCTCAGATCAGGTGTTTGTACTTTATATCAATCTATCGTCTTGATATTTCACTGAATGAATAAAGATGTCCTACAGTTTTTCTTATCCGTGTATTTCAGGTGATGGTAGCTTACAAAAGCTTCTCTGTAATTTTCACTTCCCTTATGTGTAAGTACATAAATACAATTGCATCAAATGGGCATAAATTATGAATTAGTATATAATGTTTTTGGCTTTCAGCTACAGAAAATAATTGTAATGGAAAAATGATGACACACTATCAATTGTTAAAGGGTTAAAGTATCTGAAATAATATACAGATTGTAAACTATGTAGAAACAGGGCTTTTATTTAAACAAGAGATATTACATAAAAATACACAAATATTCTGTGTTGTATGTGAAGCTAGAAGAAGGAATAGCACTAGAATACTGTAGCTCAACTTTTGGTACAACAGAGGCAATAGCACACTAGACCCATTCAGACATTACTAGTTTTACACACTCAATATGAGCTCTTGAAGGAAGCCTGCTGCTCCTTGAAGTTATTCGTTTTGTGATACTAGCTCCTTACAGACATATGTTTAGCATTGCAGGGAGAAAATCTACATTCATGCTGCCGCATCTGTTGTAGCTTTTCACAAGACCCTGCATATACACCCACCTACCAACCCACACAAACACAGTTGCAATAGTGGGATTCAAATTTTTTTACTACCGGGTCTGTGGGCATGGCCTGGTGGGCAGGGCAGGGGAAGGATACTGTAAAATCTCCAGTCAGAGATGGTATTTGCCGGTTCTCCAAACTACTCAAAATTTCCGCTACCGGTTCTCCAGAACTGGTCAGAACCTGCTGAATACCACCTCTGCACAGTTGTATACATTGTCCCCCTAGTGTGAAAATTTTAAATCTAGTAAGAAACACAAAGGCAGTTTAGCAGTTATCTCCAAGATAACAATTAAAATATTTTTTGTGAAAAAAAAATGATGCCCTATATAAAATGTGCTTCTAGTTAATCTTGATAGTTTTCACAGCAATAATAGGAAGGTATTGCTCATTATTTAACAGCATTGATAGCCAGTCCATTCGGGCACAATGGATTTGACATTATAGGTAGTCTTCAACTTACAACATTTCATTTAATGACCATTTGAAAATAGCACTGAAGAGTGATTTACAACCAGTCCTCACATTCATTTCATAGCATCCCTGTGGTGACATGATTAACGTTTGAGTGCTTAGCAGCCAGTATGTCTTTATAACAGCTGCAGCATTCTGGGGTCATATGATCACCCCCAGGATCTTCCTAGAGAGCTTCCAACAAGCATAATAAAAAACTATGGTCACTTTATTTAATGACCATGGGATAAAAAGTATTTAAGGCAGGCCCAACTAACTTAACCACAGCATCACTTACTGACAGAAGTCCTGGTCCCAGTTGTGGACTACCTGTAATGGAGAATTGACAATAGATTTCTTTTCCTGGCTTGAGTTTTGGAGGGCATCATCAACTATGGGACATGGTAGATTTTAATTAATACCTTGTTTAACTCCATTCCAGACTATTTTATACTACATATATATGCTGCATTCAGCAACTCTTGGTGCATTATTTTTCAACAGTCATTTTAAGATATTTCAGAGACCCACTCCCTTTTTTAAGAGTACCAACTTAAGTCCTTCACACTTTGACTGGGGATTGCCATGTGATAGATATTGTTTTATTACATTTACCTAGGTGTTTAACCTTTATATGCTTGAGCAAGGGGTTTGACTAGAAAACCTCCAAAGTCCCTTTCAACTCTGATATTCTGTTATATTTTCTTTTCACCAGACTTTAGTTTGCTATCAAGCTATTTCCTTATAGTTTCTGATCTGTTTAAAAAATTTCCAAGGAACTCCTGTTACCTCTTTTTTTTTTTTGCAAAATGAAGTGCTTCTACAAAAAAACAAAATCTTTGTTATGTCCATGTGTGTGAAAGAAAGAGACAAAGCATGGAGAGTTTCATGATGAATTCATTATTTGGATGCTATACTCTGCAAACAGGGAAGTGGATTAGAAACTGAAAAGTAGTTTATTCCAAAACACTGTTCTTTTTCATCTATTACTTCAGTCCATTGAATAATTCAGACTATAAATACATTTAATAATGTCTTCTAAAAGGATATATGCCAAAGCAGAGAACTGTTTGGGAAGAGAAGAAAATGTAACCTTGTTCATTTTATAACAAAAATTGCTGAAGTCAGTATATTCAACAGAATAACATCAACATTTATGGTTCACAGTGTACACTCAATACTCCTCATTCTCACATCACAAAATATGAGCGACACTGACACCTATCAACAAAACTTCAAAGTTTCAGAATAACTTCATTTCTACCGTATCCATAATCTATCAACTGCTTGCATATTTTTCATATTGTGAAAATATAAAGAACCTATATGGAAAAGTGCATTTGTTTGTTTTATTTTTAAATTGCTATTAGCTACCAGATGGCATATTCAGTGTTTCATTGCATTATTCCCAAATTCCTGATTTTTTTTTTAAAAGATGGAATCTAGTTTTGTTCATGTAACTTTCATGTTCAGGTATAGCAGTCTGTCACTTTCCCAACTCTATTTGTATAAGAGCACCAACTCTACTCTATGATGTAAAATTTTTTTTGTTCTATTCTATTCTATTCTATTCTATTCTATTCTATTCTATTCTATTCTACTCTGTTTTACTTTTTAAAGCATCAGTAATATCAATTTCTCTCCACTCTCTATCCTTTTTGCCCTCCCAGGTAAACTAAAAAAATTCACTGTATTTAATACAAAAATAAATTCCTAAGTATTAAAATTTTATACAATTTATACAATTTTCCTCATTACAATGGCAGATAAAATAAATATAGCTTGACACATCCAATACCTGGTAGTATTATCATGCAGCATCCTAATTAGGATAAGTAATCTCTGATCTATAAATGATTGCAACAGCTTCCATTAGAGCCTTTCTCTAGATATAGACTCAAATGCTGATTTTTGTAACAATAAATTTGACACATAGGGAGTCTCTATATGCATATTTCTCTGCAAAAGACTACAGGATATTCAATTGATCGATGTTTGATCAGGTCTCCCTAAAGCCTGCTTGTTCAACAGGAAGAAATTCTAACCAGTCAAGAAACTAATGAAATAAGAACAATTAATATAGTTTACTGGCAACACAAAGAAACTTAATTAGGCAATAGCTGGATGAGTTCATGATTACACTTCTTAAAGAGTGAAACACTAATAGAATGGTTCCGGGCTTCAGGCATATGAGAAGTATTATACGTGTGGGTGAATAAGGAAGCTAGAAAGAAAATGTAGAGGAGGAGAGGAGGACACCAGAAATGTATTTTTTTGAAGAATTTTTTTAAACAAAAATCCCAGTAAATCACATATACAACCAAAATCTAACAAAGTAACTGACATATAGAAACAACTTCATTTTCATAGTGAGTCAAAGACACCAAACACTAAAAAAATGCATAAGCATTTTTAATAACAAAGTAAAACCATTATAATAAAGATATTAAGTCTCTTTGGAATCAAATTTAGTACCGATGACTATTTGGGGTTTCCCATAGAACACCAGATGACTATCATTATCTTCTTTAGTATGAAAAAGCGTAAAAAATATTTTCTGTCTAATGTCACCTGCTATTTTATTATTGAATTTACTTTAGTTTCTATGTAGATACCAGTCCTTGTTTTTGTATAAGCATATACACACATGTAGTGTATTTCACTGTTAGGGAGAAAAAAAAGATAAAAAGGCAAATAGTTTTGTTTTTTTGAAAGACAACATTTTTAGCAGATTTAGAGATGCCAAGCATCTGCACACTACTAATAATTTATATTTAAGTAATTTCAGCAATCAGAGGCAGCTGTGCCTCAAAGAATAGCTGTAACAGTAGTTTATATTGTGCATTGTTGAATACAGTGAATCTAGCTTGCCCAAGTATTAGAAAGAGCATGGTGAGTCAATAAGAAATGATGCATACTGATACTATTTCATAGATTTTCATTTGCCATTCTACTTTGTCTTCCACACATAAAGAAATGTTGTTACTAAAATGCGAGAGAAGTCAGTAAAGAGATAGCAATTTCTGCTGTCTTATAAGTGAAAAAAAAAGATACACCCACTATCTAAGTTTTTACATTTAAGTTGCAAAAAGCTTCATAAAGCATGTTGTAAGACATTGTATGAGAAACTATTTACATTCACAAGATGTTTATATATACTTTATTTAGTAGATAATGCATAATAAAATAGGTCACAGGCTTTCTATTCACAGAATACATAGTCCTTTTATCTCACCATTTGTCCACATGCAGGTCCATAAGGAAGTTAAGTTTTATTTTAGAGAAAGTTTCTCAACTCAAACTGAGTAGATTAGTTATAGAGGTATTTAGTCCTCTAGTCAGCAAGAAAGAAAGGCTACTCTATTTTAGGTGATAATTGAAACAAACAAAAGCTTTCACTTTGAAGAATAAATATATAAATGAAGAATAATTAATTTAACGAAAAAGTCTTTGTGAGTCTCTTTCTCTCTATGTATTTTCTGTGTACACATGTTATAAAATGAGATGAGCAGAAAAAAAAACTAATTTTCCTTCTTCCACGAAATGACCCCAATCCAACCAGGAGTTTCTCTAGCTTATATATATATTTTTAAAAGTCATCTTGTCATGGATTTATTAACATTCAGACTCATCAGTCTGATTCTGATTCACATATGACTTGAAACTAAAATGTTAATTTGGCAGAACACAAAACTTTCCCATAACTTTCCATTCATTATCCTCATTAATTAATTTTATTTTAAACATGTATTTTAAAAATTCTCCTAGTTTAAGAATATTTCAAATCATTTAATATGACAATGAATGTAGATTCTTACTAATGTAGGATTACCTATTGGAGATATCAGCATGTCTGGTTAATTTTGCTTTAATAGTTTGAAAAATGTTACACAGAAGAAACTCAGATATTTATTCACAAAGGAATGCAATATAGCCACCAACTTCACCATACCTTAAACTCTCCTATTATTTTTCTAGTATTTATTTTTTATAATTTTATAGTTCTGCTTTAAACATTTGTCTCCGAAGGAAAAATCCAAAGGATTTGTGCTAGATAATTTTGTAAGTGTATAGCAAAAATTTCCTCCCCAAATTTATGCCACAATCATTTTCATATTTGTATATGTAAATAAATGCCATGGAATGCTAATGAAGACTTATTTCTAATTGAACTGAACATACATAGAATTTCATTCTTACTTGAAAAAATTAGGAGATGTATCAAAGGCTGGCCTTGTTAAGGACAACTGTTTGTGGCTATCAAATGATTGTTCTCGTTAGCATAAAACAAGAGGGGAAAATAATGAAAATACTTTAGAATAAAGAAAGATATATTTATGTAGCAAAAAAAGAACAGCTTGAAACTCATTACTGGAGAAAAGATGGAAGCTGAGAGTAATATACTTTGGAACAGAGAAAATATAACTTTCTTTCTATCCTTATATGCTGTCTTTTCTAATTTATAAAATGCTTCAGGAAATCAAGCAGATTTCTCATCACTGTGATATTAATCGCACATATTTTCACCCTGTCTTCCTTTTGACAGCAAGTGAGAATATTGCATCCCTCCAAACCTTACTCAAGAGTGTTTAGTTTTCAAGAGTAATAACATCGATTTATTAACAAAAAGAAAACTTTTGAAAGATACATGGTGTTCAATTTTCCACCTCTATTTTTCTTGCAGAGTAAAACATCATTATTTGTATATATGTTAGCATGATTCCTAGGTGAGATTTTTCTGATCTATGGAAGAAGAACGTCGCAACAATCAGCAGGGTCTGTAGGCCCTCACCTTCATTAGTAGGATGAAAGAAATGTTAAAGAATTGTGTTGCAAGTTCCTTCCCTTTGACATATAATAATGCACATAGAAAAGGGGCATGAGTCATGATACTGTGACAATGCCTGCGTCATTCTGACCTTGAGTATCCTGCATATACTGTTGGCAACAATATTCCATATAAAAAGCAAACTAAAATTGCTAGATTGTTTTAAAATATATTGGCATACTGAAATCCTATTATTTTCATGGAAGAAATTTTGTGAACAATATTTATTTTGGAGAATGGCTCTGAAGTTCATCCAGCAATATCACCATGCCAGCAAAAGATTCTGGAAAAGTCTGCAATCCTTCAGCTGGATTCTGTTCCCCATTTCTATCTCCAATCCTAGACAGGTGTCCAGTAGCTCCAAGCAATATCATTTCAGTACGGAGAACTATCACAATAAGCTACTTTGGGTTTCCTAAATTCAAGGAAAAAAATCAAGGAAAAAAACATGTTGGATCTGGAAACATTTCTTGCCCCATTATAATTTGGATCCCCATTGTAGTATTGCAGCTTCAACAAGACTTTGAGGTCAATTCTTTTCATTAAAGCATTATTATATGTAATTACAAGTTATTAAAAATAATAACTATAATATGTTAAAACCCTATTTCATAATAATTAAAGACTTACTGCATTATTTTTAAATTGCTATCCTTCTCAAAATGGCTTCCACAAATAAAATAATTAGAACATAGAAATAAAGACATTTATACCAAAGGATTACCCACAATGTATCTAACACCTAAATGAGGAGCACCAAGATATCACATTAAATTAAACCACCAGTAGCTAAAGAAGAGCAGATTACATGTATTTATGATTGTACAAACTATTCCCAAAATCATGTTTGCATGAATTTATAAATCTACAATGCATTTGTATTGAAGATGGGAAAGATAATTAAATGAATTGCAGCTGTTGCAGTTGTTAAGTGAATCATGTCCCATTTTGCAATCTTTTGTCATGGTTCTTAAGTGAATTACTACAGTTGTTAAGTGAATCATGCAGTTGTTAAGGAAATTTGATTTCCTCATTGACTTTGCTTGTCAGGTCTCAGGATATAACTATAATATATAAGTTCTGTCATGAAAACTTAGAGTCTTTACATATCAACTACAAGCCATTTTACTCTCCACATGACTTCTCCTCATTTCTCCTAATAGCTGTGTATGTTCCTCCACAAGCCTGTGTAAACAAGGCATTAGGAACTCTTGCTGATCAAATTATGGAGGCTGAAGCCAAACACCCAGGTTCCCTTCCCATCATTTTAGGAGATTTCAATCAAGCAAATGTAAGGAAAGAGCTCCCAAAATATTTCCAGAATGTAAATTGCCCCACCAGAGGCAGAAATACTTTAGACTACTGCTACACAACAGTAAAAGATGCTTAAAGGTCTTTACCATGAGCAGCTTTGGGACACTCTGACCACTGTATGATTCACCTTGTACCTGCCTACAGACAAAGACTTAAAACCATGAAACCAAAAATTAAATCAGTGAAGACTTGGTCAGATGAGGCAAAGCTGAACTCCAGGCCTGCCTTGATTGCACTGAATGGAATGTTTTTGAAGATGCCTCTGCAGACCTAGATGAGCTCACAGAGTCTCACAGATGTCAGTTTCTGCGAATACTTATGTGTAACAACAAGGAACCTGCAAATATATAGTAACAATAAACCTTGGTTTACAGCTAAACCTAAGCTGCTACATCATACCAAAGAGGAAGCTTACAGAAAAGCTGACAGAAGGTGAAAGCTATACAACCAGGCCAGAAACATATTAGCAAGAGAGATCAGAGCAGCAAAAAGCTACTCTGAAAAGCTAAGGAATCAGTTCTCAACAAATGAACCAGCAAACATGTGGAAAACTCTTAAAAACATCACTGGATGCAGCAAACCTCCTTCCCAGACAGAAGGAAATCAACAACTAGCAGATGACCTGATTACGTTTGACTGCAGGTTTGAAAGGAAACTACAGCCACCCTATCTCAAACACACTAACAACAGCCAAGCCTCCTACAACTGGCCCCAATCCATTGGGTTCACAACCTCTGGTGATCACAGAAAAAGAAGGGCAAGATCAATTTCACAGACAAAAGCCAGGAAAAGCACCAGGGCCAGACTAGATAACTCCTTCTTGCTTAAAAGTCTGTGCTGACCAATTGGCCCCCATCTTCACCCAAATCTTCAATAGATCACTAGAGATGTGCTGTGTTCCTTCCTGCTTCAAACACTCTACTATCATCCCAGTGCCAAAGAAGCCCTCCATCAAGGAACTGAATGACTACAGACAAGTTGCTCTAACATCTGTAGTTATGAAAATCTTTGAAAGGTTTGTGCTGTCCCACCTGAAAACCATCATGGATCCGCTGTTAGATCCCATGCAGTTTGCATACCGAGCAAATAGATCGACAGATGATGCTGTTAACTTGGCTCTGCATTATATCCTACAATACCTTCTTCTTCTTCTTTTTCTTCAGCGTTTGTCTCGCGCTCGGGCGAGGTCCGCTAATGTCCTTAAGTACTGCTTCCACACCTCTCTGTCTACCACGTATGTCGGGTCTGCCTTCGCGATCTCTAGATCGGCCTTGATCGTGTCCATCCAGCGTTGCTTAGGTCTACCACGCGGTCTCGCTCCTCCGACAGTCACCTTCATTGCAGATTTGATGATAGATTCTTCCTTGGCGCGGCTCACATGGCCGAACCATCGTAGCCGGGACTGCCTCATGACCGTGGAGATGGGCACGACGTTGAACCGTCTACGCACTTCTTCATTCCTGACGCGATCGAGTAGGGTGAGGCCTACCGACCATCGGAGCATTCGCATCTCCATTATCTGGAGTCTGCTTTCGACTTCTTTGGTCGCCGGCCAGCACTCTGTGCCGTATATGGCCACGGGGCGCACCACAGAGTTATAGATTTTCGCCTTCAGGCGCATCGGCATCTTCTTGTCACAGAGGACGCCCGTGACGGACTTCCATTTGCCCCACGCTGCGTTGATCCTGGCTGCCACCTCAGTTTGTAGTAGGCCTTCTTCCCCAAGAATAGTTCCCAGGTACTTGAAGGTGGAGGCGCGTGGTAGCTCCTGCCCGTTCACGTGGATGGAGCCTGTCATTTCATTGTCAGTGGTCAGGTATTCGGACTTCTTTAGGTTCAGCCGGAGCCCGAACTGCTCGAGGCAGTCGTGCCACTGTTGGACTAGGTGCTCGAGTTCAGCCTTGCACAGGTTAGCCAGGAACACATCATCGGCATAGAGCAGCGTCCATGGGGCGGGCGTGTACAGGTCGTGTGTAATTGTGTCCATCACCAGAATGAACAGCAGTGGTGAGAGAGCAGAGCCCTGGTGTACGCCGACGGTGATATTAAACTCCTCTGATATCCCAGCTGCCGCTTTACACGGCTTTTGTGACATCTGTATAGGAGTTGGACCCATTGTACGAGCAGCTCAGGCACGCCGTGATCTCGCAGTGCGTACCAGATGAGGTCGAGGGGACTCGGTCAAAGGCCTTTTCCAAGTCCAGGAAGGCGGTGTGGGCGGGATTTTCTTCTCTCTGTGAGCCTCCATCAGCATCCGCACACCGAAGATGGCGTCGGTGGTGCCGCAGTTCTTGATAAATCCGGCCTGGTTGACGCTGATGTCGACGATGTCCCGAATGCGCTTATCAAGGACACGTTCGAAGATCTTCATAGTGTGTGACAGTAACCTGACCGGTCTGTAGTTGGAGCAGTCCGCTGGGCTGCCCTTTCCCTTCCAGATCGGAACAGTGGTGCTGCGGTACCAGTCGTGTGGCACTTTTCCCTTGGAGATGATGTTGTTGAACAGCTCGCTTAGCCACAATGCCGAGCCCGGTAGTGCCTTTTTCCAGAAGTCGGCAGGGATGTCGTCTGGTCCTGTTGCCTTACCGTTTTTCATGGCCTTGATGGCGTCGGTGACCTCGCTGGCATAAATGCCTGAGACTGGGCCTTCAACTGGGTCACCTCGCGGGGTTCGTGGGTGTGGGAACTCCTCGGTGGAGATCTTCTCGAAGTATTGCCGCCACCTCTCGGCAGCGTCTCTGGGGTTCACGATATCCTACAATACCTTGAATCTCCAAATACCTATGCAAGGGTCCTCTTTGTAGACTTCAGTTCAGCATTCAATACCATCATTCCAGATACTCTTCTAAGTAAATTAAACCAACTAGCGGTACCGGAACACACTTGTAAATGTATCATAAGCTTCCTAACAGACAGAAAGCAGCAGGTGAATCTAGGCAGAATCACTTCCGATACCTGTACAACCTGTAAGTTGCCATTTGTTTGACCATTCTGATACATAATCAAGATCTTTTTGAAGGGTAGCAATACTGTCTGTGGTGTTGAATAGCTTTACATCATCAGTGAAGAGAACGCAGTTGCTCTTGATATGCTCACAGAGGTCATTTATGTAGAGTATGAAAAGAGTTGGTCCTAGAACACTGCCTTGGGGGACACCACTGTTGACAGGTACAGAATTTGATAGGACACTCCCAATTTTGACCATTTGTTGTCTGTTTGACAGGAATGCTTCTATCCAGTTATGCAGTTGTCCAGAGATACCATAAGATTTTAGTTTTAGGAGTAGTTTGTCATGTACCACTGAATAAAAGGCTTTACAGAAGTCTATGTAGATTGCGTCTATTGCTTTGCCCTGATCGAGTTGTGTAGTCCATAAGTTTTTGCAGTGTTAAGAGTTGCAGATTACTTGATAGTTTTTTCCTAAAACCAAATTGTTTATTAGAGAGTAGATTGTTTCTAAGTGGAGGATGATGGATTGGTTAATAATTGATTCCATGACTTTACAGGTGATGCAGCATAAAGAGACTGGTCTGTAATTTTCAACTAGGCTGGGGTCTCCCTTTTTGAAGGTGGGAATGACCGTGGCTTGTGACCATAGTTTTGGCAAGGAGCTGGTCCTGAAAGATTTTTCAAAGATTATGCTTAGAGGTTTGGCTATGGCAGTGGATATCTTTTTTAAGAAGTAGGCACATATTCTGTCTGGTCCAATAGATAGAGATGGTTTTAGTTTGCGTAGTTCTTTTTCAACATTGTCTTCTGTAAAATCAATATGTATTAGATCATTGTAGTTGTCTGTGGTTCGACTAGGAAATACTGGGCATGATCCATTGCTATTTACAAATACTGAGCCAAAGAATGTGTTAAAGAGGTTGGCTTTAATAGTGTCGTTGTTGCAGTCTTTACCATTAGGTCCTTTCAGGGGTGGGATGGACTGTGAATCTTTTAGTTTGTTTTTTACAAACTTGTTGAAAGCACAGGTAGAATTGGTGCGTAGAAGGTTTTCTTCTTGTTTAATGTGATAATTGGTACATTCAGTCTTTATCTGGTGGCATAAATTTCTGTATCAGCTTTTGAAGTTGGCAACATGACCAGATTTGTTTTTCTGCCAAATTGATTTCTTTCTGGATTGAAGCTTCCTTATTGTTATGGGTAATTTGTCTTTTCTGGTTTTGGGAGTTGTTTTTGGTACATATAGTTTGATGACTCTTTTGAGTTCAAGTAAAAATACGTTGCAATGGTCTTCTACAGTATTGCATCCAGAGAATAGAAATTGCCAATCAAGGGATGAGAAATCGTTGTTTATAAGATCATAATTGCCTTTTTTGAAGTTATAATTGGGGATTCCATCACTGTGATGATTTTTGTGTGGACGTATGTTGAGACAAAAGTCAATCATGTTGTGGTCACTGTTGGAAAAGGGTTCTTTGTATTCTGTAAATTGAATTCAAACTATTGCAGAAGATGAGACCGAGGCAGTTGTTAAGTCTAGTGTTGTTGGTTCCCAGTTGTTCTAGTCCCAGATTTGTTATATATAGTTCAAATCAGTTATGTGAGTGTCCACAATATGAGCATCCAGATCAGAAAAAGATTTCAAGTTGTTATTTGCTAATGTATGCATTACAAATATGCAGGTATACAGAGGTCCATTTAAGCTGTGATGCTGCTTGCAGATATGTATGGGCTGAAAGCTTTACTATTTATGTGTTTGCCTGGCCATATCTTGGAATCTCAGAAAATTAAGGCGGTGTTAAATGCCAATGCACATATTAATTTAATCTTAGACTTTTTGATGGGTTTGTATTGGAAAAAATAATCTGATAGTATCACTTTATTATGCTTAGTAGTTCAATGTGATTCTTCTATGCCCATCAGCAGAAAAAGATGTCTTAACATAATGTGGTGCAACAGGTAAAGTGTCTTTAATCTCACAGCATTTTTTAGTAAAACAAAGAAGCTTTATCTCTGGGTGAACCCAACATTTCTTTAACAGCAGCTGAAACAAAGAAAAAGTAAATAGGATAATAAAAACATCAAGGGCAGGAAAGATAGAGACAATGCTAGAGAGAAACCTTACTATTTTGCCTTTTTATAAACAGAACAAGTTTGTAGACATATAGAAGGTGGTTGGAAATACTTTAATGAATCACAAGGTGTTGTGGGGACAATACAATTCTTCTTGTTGAATCAAAACTCATTATTTTTCTTATTGAAGCAAAATGACATTATTTCAAATTGCTTCTAAGCCTTCCCTGGTAGTTAAGCAGCCTCTTTCAGCTACTGGAAAATGAAATGAAATGAAGAAAAGTGAAACAGTTTTTCAGACAGCTTTATTTGAGCTATCTCCCTTTTTTCTGAGTGCCAATACATCCATAATAGCCATTTTGTAAAGAGCAAAGCAAATTGAAAAATTCCACAAAATGCTTTTAAAATTCCAAAAGTATCTGTCTGCTGTGAAGAAAAATTATGTTGTTCTGATTTATAAGTACCATAGGAAATTATTTTGAATTTTATTATAATTATTTGCTACTGCAAATAAAAGTCTCTGTCTTGCCCCACTGCTTGTACACCATTTTTTCTCATCCTGTTACACTTCAGTTAGATTACGATTATCAGAATTTTGTGCTGAATTGAAATTTGGATGGCTACCAGTATAAGGGAAGCTGATTTATACCTCTTTCTCTTACTTGATTTATATTTTTATGCAGAACGTTACTTGCACACTTCACAAGAGATCAGTATCTGTAAATAATGTACTATACAAATAGCATTGTATACTGTTATTACTTTAATAAATATGTATTATTGATAGTATCACAGGTGAAGTCACTAAAAGAGAAAGATATGCACTAACAAAAAATTCTTAATCTAAAACAAAAACTGGTCTGGAATGTTATATATGAGCAATTGCTGATGTTTAGATGTTTGTAGGTAATAAACGTATGTTGTAATAAAGTATTTGATATAAACAATGCAATATTAATGTTTCTTACACTTGCCCTAGGGCAGGTAAGGCATAAATGCTTTGTTTAAATTCTGTTTTCTGTCTAAAATACATACAGTAGTGATAATCCTGATATAACCCAACTCTGCAAGTTACTGTATTTGAATAAATAGAAGCACAGCACATTTTACACCGATTATGGTGTGTTATGTTCAGTTTTATATGAGAAATGTTCTCCTTCCATGGAGGAAAGCATAGCTATGTTTAATGCCCTGAAATAAGGTGAAGTCAATAATTTTGTCCTACATTTCACCTGGATAACATGTTAGCAATATAATAGAGAACAATATTTTCTTTAGCATTCATAGCATTTTGAAGGAAAATAATGTACCCTGATTAATTTGTAATTGCCGAACTTCCTTTCTATCTTTTCTTAGACATGGCAAACCTTGCAAGATCAATTAGTTGAAAATGGAGCTGAAGTACATGGTTCCTAAATTGCATTATAGATCTCCTGTGTGTGCAAAGGGAATAAATGCATCAGTATCTCTTTGTACTTGGAAACATCAATAATCTTGAATTGGAAGGAAAAATACACAGCATCTAACTGGTTACTTTCTGAAACTGCTTCTACCATAAATATGACTGAAGCTGATTTTTAAAAAAAAAAACACTTTTTTGTTTTAAAAAATCATTATTGATATCTTTTATTCCTTAAAAAGAGCTGTTGTTTAATTAAAACTTTTGAACAGCATTTATTCAGACATTTAGAATTAATACAGAAAAGCAATTTACTTTGAATTAGGAAGCTATGATGCTTATTTCCATTTAGCAGATATTTGTTTTCTGTGTTGATTTTACAATGTTATTTAATCATGAACTAGAACTTATCTAAAATATGTTTACCATGTTTTATGTTGTTTTAACTTTTGATTGGAAGCCACCTAGTGTTGGCTATAAGATGGCAGCTATATACATGTTGCAAATAAATAAAAGTAAGTAAGTAAGTAAGTAAGTAAGTAAATAAATAATGTTTTATAATACTTCAAACATTTCTTTCCTTCCTCCCTCGCTTCCTCACACACACATCAATTGTTTGAACTATAACATTGTAGAAATAAAGCAGTGGAAAAACCAGTGTCAATCGAACTGAGTCAATTGCTTTCATATTGATTGCATGTCTCCATTATTTGTTGATATTCGAAAATATTTCTTATCATATATTCATAAAACTTTTCAATTATTGTTTTTAATTATATTGCAATGCATATTGCTTTTAAGTTC
Source organism: Pseudonaja textilis (assembly GCF_049901715.1). Taxonomy (NCBI): domain Eukaryota; kingdom Metazoa; phylum Chordata; class Lepidosauria; order Squamata; family Elapidae; genus Pseudonaja; species Pseudonaja textilis. The sequence continues at coordinate 39,776,407 of NC_141995.1, forward strand.
ACAAATAATAACAACAATAATATTTTCCCCTTGTTATGATGGAGGGACCTGTGTGCCCAGTGCTAATGGTATTCTGAACAGGTACAATCATATCTGACAAATCTCAGCTGAAGTGTCAAAACAGATATGTTCCAAAAACCCATTCAATCTGCTGAAAATTCACAATTCAAATTATATGCTGGATTGACTGTCTGCCAGTTTAACAAGAGTCATGTTGGCAGCTAGACATTTACTGGAAAATGTGCTACTGGATTCACCTCCTTCTGCTGGACAAAGCATTTAGAAAGCTTTGGAAAAAGAGACATCTAGATTTAGACATCAAAATCTTATTGACCAAAGGTTTGTAATTTTGAAACAAAAGCTCTCTACCACTGAACGTGAAACAGTTGAAAAACAAGGAACCCAAAATTCAGGAAAAAACAAGGAACCGAATTACCAATGATAATACCAAATTGTAAAATAAGCAGCAAGCAGTAGAAAGTGAAGAGACTATTAATGAAAAGCCACAAAGAGAAGAAACCGAAGTTTCTAAATAACTTCAAGCACTATCAGTTAATCAAGAACTGGTTGAGGAATCAAGAAAAGAAGCTTAAATGGCAAATGTGCTTGGAATTGAAGATAAATAAAAACTCTATGAAGTTGAGGTATTTGAAGAATTTGAGACAAGGAAATTTGAAAAATAAGAAAATTAAAAGTAGTCTGTGTATGAAGTATAACCTGAAGAGTAAAGAAATTATAGAAAGTGTAAAACAATTGAATCATGAACATAGCAGAAAAGATAAAGTGACATGACTATCAAATAATTAATTTCAGCAGAAGATTATTCACACATAATACTTTTGTTCTTTTTTTGATATATAAGAATCATATCCTTAAAACTGGCTTCCAATTTTATTTGCATTAATTATGAACTTCTGATATGTGAAAATAACCCAGGCTTACATCTGTAATAACTTTTCCAGGGGACAAATGTAATGTAGAATGTGGTTATAAAAGAAGCTTAGTGTATTCTTTAACAATATGTTTGTCTTTCACCAAGTATATGTGTGCACCATATTACATTGTCTATGGAAATTGTCGGCCATCGAGTCATGGTTGTCTCAAAGATGCTTTTTCAAAAGGCAACTGGACTATGCTTTTCCCTTGAGGAAGAAGAAAATGTTTCATTTCTCATCCAAGAATCTTCATCAGTTCTGGCTGGTTGGTTGGTTGGGGGAAAATGGAAGGATTATATTTCTTTGCAGTCATCTGGTTGTTAGCATTCCCTCTGAGAGCCATTGAGGCTACTTGCTGGTTTTCCTGTGCCCTTAGGGTCACCTGAATCAGAATGCAAATGGACTGCATTATAGACAGGAGGTAGGTGGTGTTATATTCCTTCCCTTCTTTTCAGAGGTGGTATTCAACAGGTTCTGACCAGTTCTGGAGAACCGGTAGCGGAAATTTTGAGTAGTTCGGAGAACTGGCAAATACCACTTCTGACTGAAGGTTTTACAGTATCCTTCCCTTGCCACGCCCACCAATCCACGCCCATAGAACCGGTAGTAAAAAAACTGAATCCCACCACTGCTTCTATTGAGGGAGAGCTGTTCAATTCTAACATATATGCCTCTTTACCCCACTTTCAAACTAAACCTATCCAGAATGTGGACTTTGTGGTCTTCAAAAGAGTGACCATTGTCTTTCAAATGTAGATGGACTGCTTAATATTGTCCTGACAGGCTTCTTCTATGTTGTGCTATGTGTTTATGAAGTGGTTGTTTTGTGTCTCCAATATACAGATCTTCACATTTAACTCCATTGTATTTCATATATCACATTACTCAGTTTTATGTTTGGGGAGTTTATCCTTGGAGTAGACAAGCTTTTTGCCTTGGTGTATTCTTGGGTTTAAAGTCTGCATGTGTGCTGTGTTGCTTGAAAATCCTCCTGACTTTTTCAGATATTCCTGCAAAGTGTGGAATGACAATATTGCTTTATTTGTTCTTTTTTTTTCTCTGCCTGTTATGTAGGAATTCCTGCTGGGTCTTTTTCTGGATTTGATATAGGCCCAGTTGGGATAGTCCCAAGTTCTGAGGGTTTCCTTGATGTGCTTTAGTTCTTTTCCTTTTCCTTGTTTTCTTTTCTTTTCCTTCTTTTCTTTTCTTTATTGGTAGGCAAACTTTCAGCCTGGTGGTGTACAATCCTAATCATTCCCATCTTGTGCTCCAGTGGGCGGTGAGAATCAAAATGTAAATATTGATATGTGTAGGAAGTTTTTCGGTAAACTTCAATGTTAAGGCTGCACAGTATAGGAAAGCCATAATGGTTTCCTTAAGATCTTCCAGTATGAACTTGATGTATCTGTTCGTCCACCCCAAGGATACAAGCTTGTCCACCTCAAGGATAAAACACCCAAACTGAGCAATGTGGTATGTGCAATACAGTGCAATGAGACATGTGTAAATCTGTACATTGGAGAAACAAAACAACAACCTCATAAACACCTGGTACAACATAGGAGAACAAACCCAGGACAAGATTCAGCAGTCCATCTGCATTTGAAAGACAAAGATCACTCTTTGAAGACTGCAAAGTCCACATTCTGGATAGAGAGGACTATTAGTTTGAAAGAGGGATAATAGAGCCATCTATGTTAGAATTGAACAGCTCTTCCTCAACAGAGCGGCATCATCTATCTTCTGTCTACAACACAGTACTTTCAGCAGTTCCAGGAAAATTCCAGGTCGATTTGTGCTGCTCAGCTGATTCTGAGAGCACAGATAAACTTTAAAGTAGGATCAATGGCTCTTGGAGAGAGTGCTAATAATCACATGACTGCAAATAAATAATAATCCTTCCACCACTCCCCAACATGCCATCAGAACTAATCCTTCCATCACCCCCCACAATCCAGCCAGAACTGATGAAGCTTGTTGGATGAGAGGTGAAATGTCTTCTTCTTCTTCAAGGGAAAAAAATACAGTCCAGTTGCCTTTTGAAAAAGCACCTTTGAAATGATCATATTACATTACAAAAACAAACAGTATAGCAAAGCCTGTATTTTTGACAACACCAGTTTTTTTATAATTTTAAGAATATTACATGATTAATGTGAGACACAAAGAATCAGGATTTATTTGTAAGGTTGGAGCATGGAAGTTTTATTCAATTCTGTACACAACAATCTGGTCAACTAAAGTTTAATGCTAATTTGGTACCAGATAAGGTTCAATGGAATTCAGGTGGTGGGGGTTGGACTTGGAGTGCTTGTGGGAATGCAAGGACTCTAAACTGGTGGTGTGTTTAACTCTGTCCCCAGCTCTGCTTGCTCTTCTCCTACAATTTATTAGGAAAAGGTTTTTATGTTCAAAATTAAGAAAACTGCTCTACCAAATAAGTTTGGTTATTAGGAACTATACCAGTCAGACCAGTCACTTCATCTGATTCAGTATTAGCCACATAGATTGGCTATAGGATAATCCCCTCCCCATTATTGTAGTGATTAAATATGAGAACCCGAAAATCACTGTCAATCAATAAATTGCAGCCCTTGCCTTTTCTTGTGAACAGTGATAATCATTAGCAAATAGATATATTCACCAACATTTTGGGGGTTATTTCAGATAATTTGAACTTCTAAAATAATACATGCTTTTGGATAATTTGAATCTTCCAACTCTGATTATCTGTTATCTGTTTTCAGTCAGTAAATATGTAAATGGATCATTCAGAAATTATGTGAACTGAAACTTCCCTGCATCTGATACTTCCTTACTATGCTGATTAGTTCAATTAGTTACCTCTATCCCAGTTATGAGACAAAAAATTCAGTTCACGTGTAAGCAGCTGTTCCAAAAACTGACACTATTTACTTGTAGATTCAGTAAACAATTTCAAAGCAAAGCAAGAAAATTGGACATCTTTTGTTTATTCCAACTGAATGCATTTTCAAATGACAATGTCAAATAACTATGAATATAGTTTTAGTGTTCTTCTTTTCATGCTGAGGCTACTGAATTTCTTTGGAAATTTATTCTTGCTGCTCTGAGGAAACAGAGCCTTTACACAGTGTGATGCCAATGCAATGACAGCAAAATTACACCTGAAGTGTACAACAAAATTACTTTGGGAATTTAAATACAATAAATATTTTTGCAAAGCATTATTAGGATCTTGAGAATTAATGGCAGAGCTCTGTCTTAGGAAATGTTAAAGCATTTAGATTTAGAGAAACAACTTTGAAGTAATTACTTCATTTTCTGAATTTTCTTTGGTAATGACCCCACTTCAATTGGACTATAGAAAAAAGGATACACTACTGTCATACAGTTACACAATTATTATTATTTTTGGAAGTTTTTATTTTATTTTATAACATCCATAAATTCCAGTTTCAATTGAACAGTGTGTTGTCTGGGTACAAATCATTTTAGGAAATAATAATCAAAGTGTTTACAACAATATCTACTATATTAGTATCAGTTATAGTAATAATAAGAACAACAATAACAATAACAACAATATTTATTTAATCCATTTGACATACCTTCCTTGTATCACTGATCCTTTCATCTATTTCCCTGTTTTTAGCTCCTGTTTTAGTCTGCTAACTATTGATAAAATAAGTCCCAAGTCAAAATACATTCAGTCTTTTATTTTCCTTAATTGTAAGTGTTAACTTATCCATTTCTGCACATTCTAGTATTTTTCTAAATCACCTTTTCATCTGTTTGTATCTCTTACCTTTTCCGTTGTTGTGCAAATATTATTCTAGCAACAGTCAGTACATGTAAAAACAGATATGTATTTTCTTTATTATATTTGTCTAGTATAATGCCCAATGTCTCTGGTTCCAAATCAATATGTTGTTTTATCATTTCTTCCATGTATGTATTTTAGTCCAATATTTTTTACTTTTTGGTATATCTATCACGTATGATAGTACGTACTGGGTATTTGCTGGCATTTCTAACATTTTACAGATTTATCCTTAAATGTCTTTGCTAATCTTGAGGGTGGAAAAATGCCATCTATAAAACATTTTATAAATATTTTCTTTATGCGCAGTAGACATTGTTAATTTATAGTTTCTATCCCATAATTTCTGCCATTTATCTAACTCAATCGAATTTCCAAAGTTTTTCTCCCATACTATAATTGTCTTTTACTTGTTCATCCTCCATTTTAATGCTTAACAAGTAACTATATGTTTTCTTTATTTGTTTTTCATCTGTTCCTGTTAAAATCTGATCTAATTCTGTTAATTCTTTATATAAACCATCCTTCTCATATCTAGATTGTATCTGCACATATGACCACTGTGTTAACGCAGTCTTTTGATCACTCAATTCTTGCTTAGTTTTTAGTTCCCCCTTTTCATTTAAAATAAGTTTATATCTGGTAACATTCTCTATATCAATAACATTTGGATAAATCAGTGTCTCCATTGTGGACAACCAGACCGGTACCTTCAAATAATGTTATTCTCCCATACTAATAATAATGCATTCCTAGTATAACATCTTTGAAAATAGCTATGTATTTTGTTTTTTTCATACCATAGAAAAAAACATGCCAACCTAGCTCAAGATCACATCCCTCCAAGGTCAATAGTCTTTTGTTCCTCAAACCAATCCATTCCTTCAGCCAAGTAAGTATCGAGTCCTGGCTATACAATTCCTAATCTGGTAGCCCAAAACGACTCCTATTTTTAGAGTCTTGCAACATTTTCAAACTTATCCTTTCTTTTTCCCCTTGCCAGATATATATTTTATATTGTTTTATTAAAGTCTTCGAAATATTTCCTCCCAGTTTTATTTATATTGCTTGAAATAAATATACCAATCTTGGCAAAATATTCATTTTTATAGTAGCTATTCTTCCCATCAATGACAATTATAAATTTTTCTATTTCTCCAAATTCGTTTTAATTTGTTGAGCCAATTTATAATAGTTGTATTCTTTAATCATTACACACCTTGTCATTTATTGAATTCCTAAATATTTAACTTTCTTAACTATCTACTGTATATGCCTATTTTCCTCATTAATTCTTTTTTCTGTTTATCTGTAACATTTTGAACTACTTTTTTTGGTTTTTTTCTTTATTTATTTTCAGTCCTGCAACTTCACCATATTCTTATATTTTCCATTTTCTTGTGGGTCTTCCAAGATAAAAACCAAATGCATGTAATTTATATTGTTCCTTTTTTATTTCCTTAACTTTAATTTTTATATCTTGTCTAATATTTCTATTTAACACTTCCAATGTCAATATAAATAGTAAAGGAGATAGTGGACATCCTTGTCTTGTGCCTTTTTTAATATTAAAATTCTCTGTCGTATCTCCATTTACCATCACCTTTGCCGTTTGTTTATAGTATACTGCCTTTATCATATTATTAAATTTCTCAACGAAGTCCATATATTTTTGTTGTAACAGCATAAATTGCCAATTTACGTTATCAAATGCTTTCTGCGCATCTGAAAAGATCAACGCCATTTGTTTCCCAGGATGTGCTTCATAATATTCCAATGCATTTAAAATCATTCTCATATTGTTTTTAATCTGTCTCTTAGGCAAAAAGCAATTTTGGTCTGGATGTATAAGTTAATTTAGAAATCTTTTTACTCTCTCTGCTATTATTGAAGCATATATTTTGTAATCAGCTTTCAGTAAGAATATGGGCCTATAATTTTTATCTGTGTTAAATCTGAAACTTCTTTGGGGATAAGAGTAATGTTTGCTTACATCCACGAATTTGGTACCTTCATGTCAATCAATACTTCATTATAAACTTCCAATATTGATGGGCCTAAATTATTTTGTAAATGTTTATAAAATGTTTGTAGCCCACGTGGTCCTGGTGTTTTATTACTCCTTTGTCTCTTAATCGCTTCTGATAATTCCATCATATATATTTGTTCATTTAGCATTGCTTTCACTGTTTCTAGTACTTTGGGTAATTCCACTTTTTCCAAATATTGTTTAATTTTCTCTTCTGAAACTTTCTCTTCCTCATATAACTTTACATAATAGTCTTGGATGATGATGATGATGATGATGATCCTGATTTTGATAATATAAAGTTACTTTCTCATCTACCAGTCTTTGTATCAGTTTTTTCTCTTTCTCTGTTTTCAATTTATATGCCAACCATCTTGCATGTTCACATTTCACATTTTCAAAAAATATCTGTTTGATATTTTTGATTTTTCATGCCACTTCTTCTTTATCTAGTAGATTCATTTTGTGTTTTATTCGTTCCATTTGATTTTTTAAAAGTCTTTTTATTTGGTTCTTTCTGTAATTCTAATTCCAGTCTCTTATGTTCTCCTACTAGCATCTTTTGATCTTGTTTCTTTTTCTTGTTTCCCCTCCTGTATATGTTATAACTAATCCCTGAATGTATACCTCAGCAGTGTCCCATACATTTTGTAAAGTTTCTTCTTCCCTGTTCCTTTTGAAGAAAAGGACCATTTTTCCATATTGATTACACTATTATTATTATTAAGAACGCCTAGGTTGAAAGATAACTGCATATATTTATCAGAATTCCTAGAATATATGCATAATGATTCAAATGGAAAAACTGTCTCAAAAAACAGAAAAGAATGAGAAGGGACACAACTATCAATATTATCTATTGATCACAAATGTGAGACTAAAACTTTAAAAAGTTTATTTTTGTTGCTTTCCATATATTTTGAATTACACTTCATATTTCCATAATGAACCTAATCATTATGGCCAAAGTTCAAGATAATAACAGTGATTCAAAACATCTGGAGGATGTTAGTTGGAGAAAGCTGTTTAATTATGTATTATCTATTGTCACCTGGAAAAAGGATGGGATAAAATATGAATTAATATCTCCTCTCCTTTACTTTAATTGAAGGGATACTATTTGTCACTAAGGTAATAATCTTGTTTTGGGTCTGGAAATGATTAATGACATAGTTTTATATATGTGGAAGAAATTTATTTTATATGTGGTAATTTATTTTACTCTTTCAGCTGCTACCACCATAATACTTTATATCTAGGTTGTAAAAGAAAATAATAAAAAATGAATATCCAAACAGCATGTAGCTAGGAATCTATCGTGTATATACAGAAAATTCTTCCAGTTTTCCATTATTGTATCGTGATTCAAAATCCCATTCATTGGCAGAAATGAATAGTATATTAAGCTAAACCAATGAGGAAAACAAAATATGTAGGAAAACAAAATATATAATAATATGGCTGAATTTAATTATAAGCAGGTAACCATATCTAAGCTAAGGATGTATTTGTAGCTTGCCATTCATTTTAAAACACTGGTAATAGACTCTGATTTGTTTCCCCTATAGTTGTAATATTTTTGTTCCCTCTGCATTTCTACTTCTAAAGAATAGAGTGCTTCTTACAATGTACATTTTTATTCAGTATCCAATCATAAACTAGGTTGAAGCACTGTTTCCAATGTTTTCATTTGTGAAATAATAGGTTCTCTATATTGTTCTTAGATACATCGGTCTTAAAACATTTCTGGGATAATGATGAAACCCTACACATTAACTACTAATGATTTCAAAAATTCTCCTATATTAACTATTTTTATGTTTTAGAAAAGGGGCTTATTTCAGTTTTTACCATTGTGTGGCCCTCTAGAGGATGGCTTTAAAATGTTTGCTTTATTTTTCTTTCTATACAGATGAATGTGTGGTGTCTCATTTGGTATCTTTCTCTCCTTTCAACAAGTCTTAGATAAGTCAGAATATATAAAGTCAGTAGTTCAAACAATTTTACCTATCTGTGATGTTTCCTTCAGTTAGAAGGAATTTCCTGATTCTATCTTCTAAATGCATTTTCCCTTCAGTGACATACAATCAAATCTTCAATACACATCTAACCCTTACATTATTTCATAATATCAAACTTTGCCCAAGCATTCCCTTAGCAAACATGACTTTCATTCAGAATGTTATACTAAATTATATAAAAAGAAGTATGTCTTATAGTCAACTTGCTAAACCATCAGAACAGTTAAAACAATGTACTTCCTATTATTATCAGATGAACAATAGAACGCCAGAGCCAGGACTTCAGGCCCCTGAGAAAGGATAGGCGCAAAGTGCGCCCTGGGGATCAGGATGTTTCAAGGGTCAGGTGCTACAACAGACGAAGATAATCTTCTGGATCCTGCCAGTTCCTTTACCAATGGCATCTGCAGTATGCCTGGATACGGCAAGCTTGTCTTAATGGTACAAGAAAGGTCAAGTAACCTGGACCAAGCCATGGAGTTGCTAAACAACTTGAGAAGAGATTGTTATCATGAGATATCTGAGATTGTTTTCTGGGATATCTGGTTGGTCAGTGACAAAGATAAACTAGACTGACCTTTATCTGCTGGTCATATTGACTGATTCATCCAATAATGAAATCAATGTGATCATCTTCTGTAAATTAGTATTAAAAATCTGACCAAAATGTATTAGGCAAAGATTTCAATTTAGCAATGATGGCTGAACAAAAATCAATTTACTGAGGCAGTATATTTTTGAATGCCATGAACTGTACAAACTAGGTGTAACTTGTTTACTTCATACTTTGCTTCAAAATTATTTGACCAATCTTTTGGAAACATGATTTCCATCTAGACAGCAACAATTGTTTAACAACTCGAATGCAGGTGACAGTAACTTTCTTACAATAATGACAGTTAGCTTTATAGATATCCTTGGTAGAATTTAAATGACTTCTTACTGAAATAGAGAAGACAGTGGCTGTATCTTCTATTTGAAGATCTTTGCTTAAAGGACTATCACGTCCAGGTCGAGTGTTTCAAGCAGGGAGTGTCAAACTGGATTCCCTTCTTTTTTAAAAAAATAAGTTTTATTGATTTTACAAACAAACAAACAAAACAAAACATCATTAAACATTAAAAACATAAAACCTCTTTCCATTGTAGATCCTTACAAGGCAGGTAACATATTGCTTTATATCACGTACTTATAATTTATCCCATTTCCATATAAACACGTAAATTCCCTTTACCAAATTCCACATTGTTTCTCTTTAATCATTATTCAATCATATTTCCTTTCTGATTTATCTGCTATCCAGTCATCAACTTTATATTTTCCTCTGGCTTGTTTATAATTATTCTCATCTAGTCTTCCTCCGAGATTGTATTATTTAATTCTTAATTAAACACACACACATAAAACATAGACATAAAAAAATAAAACTTTCTTCTAGAAAGTAACTTGGCCCCAGATTACCTCTTTTTGTATGGACTCAATTGAATTCACGCTCTTCTTATATACCATTACCCATCTTATTTACCATTCTATATCTATTATATAACTCCTCTCCACTTTTGCCTCATCTTAATTCTGTTTTATATATTTAATCTTGCTTTTTAAAAAAATATTTTTATATCTTTTGTCCATTTCTCCATTTACATCTGTCTCATTTCCAATTTAAAAAAGAATAGTTTCCCCTGGAATCACTAATCGGAGTATGATGCCTTTCTATCATTCCCCTAAGTTAAAATTTAAAATAACACCTAAATCCCAATCAGATTCTGCTTAGTACATTCTACTATTTCAAAAACCAATACTACAATAATAAATCCATAACAATCAACACATTAATCCATTAAACTCTATATTCAAACTAATATTTTAAACATTCCTTTAGTATTTTATTAAAACTTATTATCATTCATTATTAAACCTTTTAAAGTTATACCTTGATATTTTAGTCTTTTATTAGATCTTAAAAAGTTCTGATTATCTACTTATAATACAAATACCACTATTACAATACTCATGTGTACTTTGCAGAATCCCCCCTTTTTTTAAAAAAAAATCCCATATATTACCCATTATCCCTGAAAAAAGTTTCCTTTTCTCCATCTTGTCTTATACCTTTGTAACTTTTTTCCCCCTTTTCCCTTTCCTTCTTAGCCCGCCTAAACTTTTTACCCCCTCCTCTCCAAACCTCTGCCTTCTTGATTTCCCCTTTCTGTTGCATTCCTCTTTCCTTTTGCTTTCTAGCATTCTGTTGTTTTTGCATCTTCTTTTTCTCTTTCATAAACATTTTTTTATTTCTTAAGTCCTTCCTTTTCGCTCCTCGTTCTCCTTTCTTTCTTAGTCACACCGTTTAGTTCATTAAAAATGGCTTCTTCTTCCTCGGCTTCTTCCAGCTGTTGTTTAATTTGCTGACACATGACAAGCGCCATATCTAGAAAACAAAGGGCTTCTCCCATAACATCTTTGCCTTCTTTCTTTGTTTTTAGATATTGTTTTTTTAATTCATCAAGAGATAGAGCCATTTTGAACTGTTTCTTCTTCTCTTTCTGTATCCTCTTATTATTATTAAGCCAATCAGTTATTTCCAAGCTTAAAACAGTTCCCAAAAGTCCCAAAATCCCACAGTCATCAAACAGTCCAGGCAGAGTACAAGCTTCTTCTTTTTACAGTTTCTCTTCTAGGAGTGAAGTCAAATTAGGGAAAGCAGAGACGTCCAATCTGTGCTTTAAATCTTTCTTAGAATTAATTTCAATTCTCTTTATCTTCAAGGCATCTCCTCCAGCAAAGTCTTAGAGTAAAAATTTGTTTCCCCAAGCCTCTCCCTTCCCACTTATAACAAAGGAGTTTAGGTTTTACCTTCTATCAAAAGGCTGGTTTCCCTTGTCCATTTGTTAATTCCATAAGGGAGGGAGAGTGACTTCCCCTTTTCGTCACTTTTCTTCGCAGCTGAAAACATCAATCGGGAACATTATAGCTTCCAAGTCATTACTTTCCCAGGTGTTAAATATATCCTTAAGGTCCCAGTTCGACCAAGAAAAAACTTTCTTTAAAAAAAAAAACTCCTTCTCCCTCCTGCGCATTCTTTATCCAATTGCCGGCTTCTTTATGGTGGCCATAAAAGACCATTGCTGCACCGTCTTGAGAGAAGGGGGTTATTGCCGGCTTGGGGGGGGGTTGCGATGCCCCTCACCCCCATCCGGATCCCCCCTATCTTCAGCTGCCCCAACAGGGCAGCCTTAGCCTCCAAATCCGTCAGGATCGGAGGCACCAAGGCGGCTAGCACAGCAGGGATCGCAGAGAAGGCGAATCCCTGCTGTCACCGAAGCTGACAACCGGAAGTGACCAAACTGGATTCCCTTCTGTGGGCCAACAGGAGCCTGATGGGATGGATGCCTCCTGGAGCACCTTGGTGGTCAAAAATGGGCTGCAGGAGGGACCTCTACAACCTCCTGCAACACTCTGCCGCCTGAAAATGGGACATGGGGGGCCTTGTATGACCCCCCCATGGCCTTTCTGGCTAAGAGAGTGCTGCAGGAGGCCCTGGAGGCCAAAAATAAGAAATGGGGGCTCCTCCCTTGGCCCATTTTGATTGGCAGAGGCACCGCAGGCTGGTCCTTTGATATTTCTAAGCCGGCCCCATGGGCCACATCTGAGCACCCCGTAGGCCAAATCCTACTTGCAGGCCTTGAGTTTGATACCCCTGGTTTAAAGGACCAGCAATAATAATCAAAGCATTAGGACAGCAGACTGAATAGGAGGCACAAAGTCTCCTAGTTACCTCGTTATTCAATATAGAAATACGTATCTTGTTGCTATTTATTTGATTTAAATTATACCCTATATAAATTAAAATATGCAAAAGTTTTATAGACCTATTTCTTCTTAGGTGCTTATATTTCCAAATCAAAGTGTATGAATTAGTTATCTTAATATTGGCTAGTCTTTCTTGGTGGGAGTATCCTGAAATTAAGGTTAGAAAATTACTTTTTAAACCAACCACGTTCATGCTTTAAGATTCTGTTGATTGTACTCTTTCATGTCCCCCCCCCCTTTTTTGTTTAAGAAAAGAAGTGGTTTTAAAGAAGACTGTCAGTTTTCTTTGACATGTCTCAAATTACTAAATGACTTCAACAGGGCATACAAAGCTACAGTAGTAGGAGGACAGAAAGCCAGAAATATAAAGTTGCATGGATTTTAAAAATCCACATTCCTCCAGCTTCTTGTAATTTCGTGAAGAAAACAAAGTAGTTAATTGTAAATTGTCTAACACATTTTAGTCTTGTACATTAAAAATGAAACTAGGCTTTATGTTATCTATAGACTCTAACATTCTGAATATTAGTGGTAAAAATTCCCTATTAAAATCCTGAATCATTATATAATGAGATTCCTTGACTATATTGGAACAGAGGTCAGGACCTAAAATTGTACCATTTCTCAGTGGAAATAAAATGTATTCATACTAAATAGATATGAAAAATGGAAAAGGACAAAGAACACTTTTGAACAAAAGCTTAATTCACATTTAGTGCTCCACTGCATAGCTCATCCCTTGCAATTTTTAAAACAACTTGGGCCAGTATCTATTCACACATATATGTATGAACATGAAATACATTTGAGTCAAGATATAAAAGAAATATTTTACATAAAATATATAAACTGATAACGTGTGTTTCTGTTCATGAATCAAGTTTTTTCTTGTCCTTTTCTCTCTGAATCTCTGCATAACCTGCAAATCTAATATAGAAGGTCTTTTAGCCTTTGAGCAGTTTGGAAGCAAGGAGAATCTGTGAATAAAAATCCATTTTCTGGTGAATGCTGTTCTATCCTGGCAAAATTATTTATATTTAACATATTACTAAAACCTGGTTTTAATTAGTTTAGTTAAATAAATAAATAAATAAATAAATAAATAAATAAATAAATAAATTTAACTGGCATTAATGGGAACAGTTATGTACAGGGGTGGGATTCAAATTTTTTAACAACTGGTTCTGTGGGCATGGCTTAGTTGGTGGGTGTGGCTTGGTGGTCATGTGACTGGGTGGATGTGGCTTGGTAGTCATGTTATTGGCTGGGTGTGGCCAACTCAATATCACTCACATCGAGGCACCATCCCCTTGCCTGGCCTCTCATGACTGTGGGGATGCTGCAACAGTCATAAGTGTGAAAAATGGTTATAAGTCACTTTTTTCAGTGCCATTGTAACTTTGAATGGTCACTCCACACAAGCAAAGTACCAGCAAAGGAGGGGAAAAATAACTCCAGAGATGTTCCTGAGACAGGAAGTCTTGTCCTGCCAAGAATGTAATAAGGGTTAACGGAGAGGCAGTTTCTGTAAGCAACACGAGAATGTTTCCTTCCTGCCTTTCTTACAGGATTAGGCCAGTAATTTCTTCTAACACCCGGTTCTCCGAACTGCTTAGAATGTTAACCTGTTCTAGCGAATAGGTGCAAACTGGTAGAATCCCACTCCTGGTTATGTATTAGAAACATTTACTTTTTTGTGTTTTTAAATTATGGATCTTTAAAATGTGTTTCATTTTCTGTTCCGTTCACTGACAGTGTTCTACAAGTAATGTAGGCATGTATGGACTCAATTGTTATTTCTAAGATTTATGACAAATTTATTATAATATATGCATACATTTAAGATTAAATTATAACGCAATAAAGTTTCAAGAGCAGGGGTGGGATTCTACCAGTTCTGACCAGTTCTATAGAACCCCTTGTTAACTTTCTAAGCAGTTCGGAGAAACGGTAGTTACAAGAAATCTCCTTTTATTTTTTTCCCACCCTTATTACATTCTTGGCAATATGCCTAGACTTACTGTCTCTGAAGGAGGCTTTTTTCCTTTCTTGATACTCTCTTAAAGGGGAAGGGTTGTTTTAAGCTTTTTACACTGCTGTTGGGAGGAAATACTCTCCTGGAAATACTTCCAGCACATGCAATGATCAGCACTTTGAAGAAATAATTGAATAACAAAGCAGAGCTGTGGAAAGAAGCTTTTTAATGACAAGGAACCAAGATGAGTGACATTCAGCAAGGCTTCTTGGCTAGCTAGAAAGATTGACATTCAAATGTGAGTTTACATACCCTTTCTGAGTTTTGGTCTAAAACTGGTTTTTGGTGAAGTTTAATTCTGTGCTTGGTGACATTTAATCCTATGTTTATTGATGGGATAATTTTCCCTATTCAACTTTGTTTGGAAGAAAAAAGATTAATCTCTGTTCCTGAAAAGAAACTGGGTTGAGAAATCTGGCTAGTTCCTGTGTCTATTTGTTCTGGTAACTGGTTCAACAAGCAACGGATATTGTTGTGATTTAATTATTTGTGTTGTGTTTGAATTTTTTCCTGTCTCATGGTTTCTTTTTCTACCTGGGGAAGGGGCCTTCCTTCACTGCTTTAGTGGTATCTGGAACTGTACTTTTGGGGTGTACTTTCAAGAGGCAGGATGCAAGCTTGGCACTGATTTTTTTACTGCCTTTATGGGGGGCATGAGACCTTTCCTTAAATCTGGATGATTTCCTTAGGATATCTTGTGAGATGAGTGAGACCAGCTGGTATCTTTAAGTGGTGCAATTGGATGGGTGTGCTCTTTTTGGAGAGCTTAAATGACTTCTCTGCTAAAGGGTTTCACTTTATGAGCAAGAGTCGGTTGCTGATAGTTATAATTGCATTTTAACTATTTTAATTCTGCAAGGTAACTCTGGCTTGCAGGTATTTTTAATCTAATGATTGGTATTTAGGGCAGCTTTTTGCAAGCAAAGGAGCTTTTTGTATTTTTGTACCAGTAATTCTTGACTTACAACAGTTCATTTAGTGACCATTCAAAGTTAAAAAAGGCACTGAAAAAAGTGACTTATGACCATTTTTCACATTTACGACCGTTGCAATATCCCCACTGTCATGAGAGGCCAGGCAAGGAGAAGTGCCCCTTGATGTGAGTGATGTTGAATTGGCCATACCCACCCAGTTACATGACCACCAAGCCACACCCACCAACTAAGCCACACCCACAGAACCGGTTGTTAAAAAATTTGAATCCCACCCCTATTCAAGAGGTTTTGTTCAAGAAGACCAGATGGCTAGCACACGGCAGCTATGATCAGATAAAGGCCACAGTGAGTTTATTGCATGCAAAATAATACTTATTGTGAGCCACCTTACATTATGGACAGGGTGAAAATGAACAATATTAAATACACTATTAAATAAACTAATCTGGAATATATATATATATGTGTGTATATATATATATATATATATATGGATCTTTGGTTGTTCGGGTTTTCTCCCGCGTACGATTCGAAGTATCTTACAAGAAGAGTTCTCCACTCCTCTACTCGTTGTAGAATACCTTATGCCACCAGACTTGAAATTCTAGAACTAGAAAACCTTGAATTACGCCGTCTTCGGTCTGATTTAAGCATGGTATATAAAATCATACATTGCAATGTCCTGCCTGTCAATGAATACTTCAGCTTCAACCATAACAACACAAGAGCACACAACAGATACAAACTCAAGGTTAACCGCACCAAGCTTGATTGCAGGAAATACGACTTCAGCAATAGAGTGGTCAATGTCTGGAATACTCTACCCGACTCTGTAGTTTCTTCCCCAAACCCCAAAAACTTTAACCTTAGACTGTCTACTATTGACCTCACCCCTTTCCTAAGAGGTCTGTAGGGGCGTGCATAAAGCGCACCAACGTGCCTACCGTCCCTGTCCTATTGTTTCTTTTATTTTTCTTTATTTTTCTTATATGTACCCATTTCATGTATTCATAACTATGTATACACTTATACTTATTATCTTGTAAACAATTGACAAATAAAATAAAATAAATAAATAAATAAAATAAATAAAATAAATCTAGGCAACGTTTCGATGAAGTCTCATTCATCATCTTCAGGCTTCTGTCTTCAGCTCTGTGCTTCTCAGAGTGATGTGAGATTGCAGCTGCTTCTTCCTTTTAACTGCTAGTGGGGTGTGACTTGATTGGGTGGGGGCTTGGCTGTGTTCTGATTGGGTGGGGGTGTGTTCTCATTGGTAGGGGTTTGGCTGTGTTCTGATTGGTTGGGGGTTGGTCATGTTCTGATTGGCTGGAGGCGTGTTCTGTTCAGGTGGGGGCTTGGTTGTGCTCAGGTTAGTCTTAGTTGCTGGGGGATTTGAGTTGGTGAGCTGTGATCTTGCTGTTTGGCTTCGAGTTCGTGGTCGTGCTGCATCTTCATAGTGGATGTCGGTTTGCTTCATGTATGGCTCGGAGGGGTTTGAAGTGGGTAGTGATGCAGCTGCAGTGCGGCCTCTGGTCCGTGGTCGTGTCTCATCTTCTGAGTGGGTGTGAGTCTCTTTTCTACATGGAAGTGTGGTGGTGGCATCTTGTGTGGCTCTCATGGGTGTGGGTCTGGTGTCATCCACATATGAATACCCGCGAGAACCTCAGAAAACAAATATATATAATAATATATATAGATTAATATATAGATTATACAAATGATATTTTATCAAGTTTTCTTTGTGGCATTTAATCCAAACCTCAATATCCACATACCTAGAAAGCAGAAAATGACATTTAGACATCATGTGGCAAGTGGAATAAAGGGCAAAAAGCATTATTTTACATTTGCAGTACTCAGGTTTTTTTTTAAGCTGAGATAATCAGGAAGTAGTAGCAAAAAAAGAACTCTTTATTGCTATTCCCTGCTGGCAATAGTTGATGAAGTGTCAAAGAGTGGTGGAAACAGTTCTTTCCCACCATTTCTACCAGTTTTCTTAACTGTCAATTTTTCCTATTGTTTGACTTTTTCTACCTGGCAAGAATGGGAAGATAGTCATCAAATGGGCGGCGGGGGAGGGAGGAGAAAATGTTTTCGTCGCTATATGAATATCTCACTGACATCTGTCAAATGCAGTAGCTAAGCAGTTAAATTGACAAGATACGGTCTGGAAAAATCTCTGAATACATCACAGCTTTTGTTTCAGGATATATAACCTTACTGGAGGAAAACTTCAGAGCAAAGGAGCAAACAGGAATGTTCCTAAGACTGTATGAGTGTGAACGTTGGTGAGATATAGTGGGAGAAATGTACACATATTTTTAAAAATTGGCTGTTAGCTGTATTTCATATGCCACTGTGCAGTTGAATGTGGAGGAATTAGTAATTTGAATCGCATGCAGAAGGTTCTCCCTGCAGGAGCTGGAAAATTTTTTCTGTTGTGATAAAAACTCCTCATTGTTCTGTTGTTGCAATGATTTGATTGCTCTGCTTTACTCCAACCAACCTGTGGTCTTCTACCTACGTGCACTACAATACATATGTGCAATACAAAACTACGATCACTGAGATAAGAAGGCTGATTGGGGCAATTTGTCTCTTGACACTTACTGAAGCATCTCAATGTGTCCAGATGAAACATCAGCAAAGTGCTTTGTATAATTCTATTCTCCCACACAACTTATCTTTGTCATTTGTTGTATTCAGGTAGATTCACTTTCAAACAGAAGTGGGCCATAGCTCTTGCAATTTTTTTCTTTTTAAGAAGGTCACCAAGTACAAGAATCATTCTAAAAAATTCATTCAAAAATTATGATTATGCTTCAGGCTAATGCTTTTCTTTGCAGCATAGCAGTTTCCCATATCTTTATTTTTAATTAAAAGAATTTAAAACATAAAATAAGATGGGATGTGGAGCTTCGTCTGCAACAAAGAATTTGTTTGTAGTTTATTAGTGCCATGTTTAAGATTAGGATTCAAGATTGAAACTGCTGCTTGTATGATTGTAAAATAAAAATATACTTCTTTTCATTATACGTTGCTCTGGGCCTTTTAAACTAAACAGGTGATATATTAATAAAATATTCATAATTTTGCTGATACCTGAACATTAGTAAGATTAGGTAATAATTTTTGTTATTTGCTGAATTGCAACATATGTATAGCTTGCCAAAAATGGTAGATTAATAGATGTTTCACTGATATATATGAGACAGCAGTTCTAAGAGGTTCAGAATCCCTTTGTAATGGTAACTGAATATATTTTTACAAAATAAACCTATATTAGTTATTGGTAAAATATACTGAATATTCTAAATAAAAATCCAAGTACATGAGCATGGTCTATAGAAAACTGAATAAAGACTATGTACATTAGCCTCTGCATATTTATTGTTTATATTGGGTACCTATATATATTTTAGGAAGCAATAAAAGTTTAGCTAGAAATAAATGCTTAGTTCAAAATGCAACATTAGTTCATAGATTATGCCCATAAGTACTCCCCCACATGTTTATAATTTTCTTTAATGTAGGTTGGAAAAATCTCTGTTTCAGGAAGTAAATGCATTTGTGGTCTTAACTCAGGAACAAAATCTTTATAATCACATAAATAACATTTCTTTTCCATTCCCACTGTAATGCTATTCATTTTACTACAGTGAGCCAACATTGTCAACCACACAGGTTTTCTTGGCTACTCTAAAATATCTTTTAAACATTTTATTTAGTAAAAACTAACTTCTCCAAGAAGTTGATCTATAACTGTAATAAATTTTAATTAATTTATTTCTGTAGTCTTTATCTTTATATATTATGTTTATTACAAAGAGCATACCACTTTCTCTACTGGATCATGCCTTTGTAATATGTGCTAAACATACTGTAGTATCTATAACCAGGGCCGCCAAGAGGATTATTAAGTGCTGGAACAAGACCAATATCAGCCCCCTCACCTACCCATTAAGTTAACATGACCATGAGGGTCTCTCCTCCCTGTCCCCACCACCCTGTGGATTTCGCGTTACTCCTTGCATCTCCTTGTAACTCGTAACCAAGAGGCTGGTTAGAAAAAGGGTGGGAATGCCAGTGCAATGAAGTAGATTGAGAAACGGGGTGGTGGGGTGAGGATGAAGTACGGGGAAGGGGCATTGGAGTCTGCACAGCCCACAAGTAGGTTTTTTTTTCTGACTGGCAGAAGAATGATTCACTCTAGTATATACAAATGAAAGAAAAGTGATGCTTCTGTGGCATGCATAGATCCTCCAACGAAGCTAACAATGGTGTCTCCTTCCTTTTGGCATGAAGGATTTTGATAGGACGAGAAGTGGATATTAATCATTCAAGAACTGGGGAGAAAGGGAGAAAGAGAGAGGAAGAGGTGGAGCCTGGAGGTGGAGGGGTAGCAATCATTGCTGCCCCTGCTGCATGAGAAGGACACTCTTTCCTTCCTTGCTGTTTGCCCTCCGATGAATTTTGGGAGTGTTTTGCTATGAGCCACCCCCATCATCCCCCACCCGCACCCTTGCCCGAGCACATCCATGTTGACACACTGTAATTTTTTTTTAAAAAAAGTTCCCCTTCATAGGCCCCTTTTGAGCTCCATGGGCCCCAGAACAATGTACCGGCTGAACTTCCCTCTCCTCAGGCCTGTCTATAACTCTGAACTTACAGTTGAATTATTACTCTAATTTTCACTAATTCAGAGTGCAGAATACAATATGCTGCCTATACTTTTGAAAATGCTTCCAAGATTTGATATTTCCAGACATATAGATTTTTTGTTAATGTGAATGGAAAATCTGTCTCATCATCTATTGTTCAAGTTCCCTAAATTTCATGTACAGCAAAAATGTTTTAAAAGCTCATTTAAATCTTTAAGTTAAAAATGTTGTTTTCTATATTTTAATACTTCTCATATCTGTATCATCTCTAAATGAAAAAATATCATTTCTTTATATATTTATTAACATTTGCGTATTTCTTTTTGCTATATTCTTCATCTGCAGTTGTCATTGCTGGGGAAAAGTAAAAAACAAAACAAATCCTCCAACAGCAGCAAGTTATTTGTGCATTGAGATTACTAAAAGTATTTTTTTCTTGTAAAGAAAATTTTTTTTAGAGTCATGTCCCTATAATCCTAATTTCCATTCCTGCCTCTGAAACTATGATTCACATTTATTGGTTTATGTCTAAAAATAAGTCTCTTCAGAAATAATACAACATGAAAAGTTTAAATTTAAACAATTAAGTTCTTCCTGTTAAATTTACCACTCTAATAAGCACATGCTGAATTAGGCTATATTAAAATTTTTAACACCAAAATCTTTTGTTTATCTGATTAATAGCTGTGCCACTGGCTATTTCAGATTCATAAAAGATATGATCCCCTTCAATGCAGGCAATAAATTAGTTTCATATTCTCCCCAAACTTTGTACAGTAGAAGCCTTTTTAAAAAAAGCTTTATTAATTAAATTTCCAAAGAATTACTTTCTTAAATTTGGGGGAAGAAAACTGAAGCTTCAATAATATACCAAAAGTTGAAACTTTGTTAGCTTCCCATAACAATTTGCTACCTAACAACAATAATGATATATCAATAATTAGTAACCTGTATTTTAATGGTGTTTTTAAGAAAGTGCATAGTAAAGACGGAAACAGTAAAAAAGAAATCCTTGTTCTTAGTAAATCTATATGATGATGTTCATCCACCATATTCGAAAAGAACCTTGACATCTAACAGGTTGTGGGCTGTCCATGGTGTGTC
The DNA here is from genome assembly GCF_049901715.1 of Pseudonaja textilis. Lineage (NCBI taxonomy): Eukaryota > Metazoa > Chordata > Lepidosauria > Squamata > Elapidae > Pseudonaja > Pseudonaja textilis. Next base: position 39,797,742 of record NC_141995.1, read on the forward strand.
CACAGTTGGCTGGTAAGGCTTATATGGGCACGGAATGTTCTGCCACCTGTCGGGCAGACATGTGTAGGTACCATTGTTGCAGCATTTGCAGCTCTGGCTTTGCAGAGCTTCTCTTGTGCTGTGGTTGTTCTTCTCCTAAGGCTTCTCTGGAAGCTATAGTGGATCAATGTGCACCATGTTGATTGATCTTGTATTAGGGTTTCCTAGGAGGTGGTGTCAATGTCCAGGGACTTGAAGGAAGCTTTCAACGTGTTTTTGTGTCGCTTCCTTTGTCCCCCATGCAATTACTTTCCTTGAGAGGAGCTGTTTAGGGATATGATGGTCTGGCATCCTTGCAACATGGCCTACCCAGCATGTCTGGGCTTTGATCAGCAGGGTGTGAACTGATGGCAGGCCATATACTTATTGTAAAACCAACAAGAAAAAAATATACCATGAACTTCAGTGTAAGGAATATTGCTCACATAAAAAGGAAATTTGCCTGTTAGGTAAAAATGGAATGAATTTGTTGGAAAATATTATTTTTGTCAGAAATGGAGCATATCTCTTTCTCGTCCTTTAATTGACATGAATTTTTCAGTGTTAAAAAAAATGTTTAGCACCAGTAAAATGTTCTGAAATGAACATTCATTTTAATGAAATTTGTTGAAATAAATGTTCTAAAATAGAGGTAAAAAGAAATATTTCTGAATATAAATATACACATAGAAATGGTTGTTTTGAGTGTTGCTCCTCTGACAAGAGAATTGAGCAGATGTTCATTGTACCAAATAATTCTCATACTGCAATGTGAGGAAATAGATGAACCACATAAAATCTAATTTCTGTTGCAAATTACAAACTGCAATAAGTTCCAGGATAGTAAACAATTAGATGCTTTATTTTCTTTTTAATAAGACTAAATAGCCAGATAATATCTACTGGCATCAACTTGGCTAATAAAAATCTGTTTAATAGGATTTGCCATTTTTCCAATTGCTATCGTGATAGGTTTTGCACGTTGATTATCTTTAAACTTTGCTTCACTTTTCTTATAGAAAAACTCTCAGCGGTAATTGCTTTAACATTTATTCCAGGTCAAGTGGTTAAGTATGAATAATGATGTGTCAAAAATTTACAGTAATGTTGTCAATAGAGCAATTACAATTTAACTAGAGGATATTGTGGGACAGCAACACATTAACTGCTCCCAATGCATGAAAAAGACTGAAAAGGAAGGACCAATGTTAGTGACTACCTTCAAACCAGTACACTAAGTTTTGTACAGTATGAATTAGTATTAGATATAAATTACTGATTAAGCACAATTAATTTTGTAAGAGCACAGATCGTTTTACCTATCACTAAAGAATTGCATTATTGCTTATTAGGACAAAACACTAAAAACCATTCACTGTTTTAATTTGATTTCAAATGAAGTGTGGTGATACTCAAGAGAAATTATCACAATATTTATTTTAGAAGATAGCTATATAATGTGAGCCTGTAGAAATAAATAAAATAAAGCACCATCTATTTTATTTATATTATTATATGGGATAAGTCTTTATTGGAATCTGATTTTGCAGAAAAGAAATGTCTTAATGTAATATTGATTATTCAAAAGTACTGCAGTATTCAAAAGAGGTTAATGATGATTTCTTATCATAACTTCTAACAATCTTTAATCTATAGTTGAATACAGCCTGCTAATACTGAAGATATTGATAAATTAAGATAAACATTTTTCTTACTATGCTTATTATCATTGCAGTCACACTAAAATCAAAATAGATGGTAAGCTTATAAACATATACAACAAAAACAAATTTAATCACCAACCATTTGTCAAACACAAAGCATCTGGTATTTTCATGAACTGAAAAATATTCACCATGGTTTTTTAAATAATAGTATGGTGTAGACATGAAGATACTAAAACAAACATGGGAGTAGACATGATATTACAGAGAAACACGATAGTACAATCAGCTTGGATGGGGAAGTTCTACCAAGGTAAAGAAATCACTCCAGGAAAAATCCCAAGAGACAATCTCTCATTCAAAAAAAGACAACAACAACAAACCAAGTTTAAACAAAAACCTGAAAAGATTGAATTGGCAAGGAATGTTTCTTGGGAGAGGGAACAGAAAAGTATTGTGGGAGGAAGAAACAGAGTTAAATATGATGGAAAATGCAAGCTGGCTGGTTGGAATCCTTAATAGGAATTCATCAATATTTTGTTTCAAATCCTGTTTATGTTAGAGACAAGCCAACAGCCAGTGGTTTCAAGGGCAGAGATATCAATTATGTCAACAAAGAACAACTGCTTGTTCTAAAGGCTATAAATACTATTATTTAAATAACCAAGAAAAAGAGTCCACTGATTGTGAGAACGTGTTATAGAAGACAATCAACTATTAAATTAGCTTCCTTTTAACATGAAATTTAGCTATAATGTGTATGTATACAAGAGAAACTTCAGTCAATCTAAACTAAACAGCCAAATTAAACTATGTCAAATTGGAACTTGAGAATTACTGTTCAGCCCTAGACTGGGGAGTCTAACAGCTTGATTGCCTTTTCTGTAATGTAAAAGGAATAGCTCTGTCATGTGCAGATCAAGGATCAGTATAATGGCTACTGACATTCTGGAAACTCTGCTGACTATCAATCAAGCAACATATCCTGGTGGTTACATAGAGGAAGCTGTTAGCTCAGATGTGAAACAGGTAGCCCAGAAAATGGGATAGAATCAGAATCAATCACTATCACAGATGGCCACTCTTCCAGCATGGATCCAGGCAAATTCTGCAGCTGTTCTTCTGCAGCTGTTTAACACTGAATGCCTGCTTCTACTGTAAATCAGATGAATGTGAGGACAATGCAAATAACCAACTCATGCTTTTTAATCAATGAATGTGAACTGTACATTTTTCTGAGTACAGAAGACTTCCAAGATGATAAATCCTGTGCAGGATTAAAGCAGCTTAATAATGGACCTGAACAACTATCATAATTTTTTGTCATTTCTAAAACTTAATTTTGTTTCTGGCCATTTCTGGCCATCAAGTAACACATTTGGCATGGGAATATGCCACAGAATTCAGTTATTATGTCAAAATATGGCTAGAGTGAAAAAGGTTCTACTGAACAAAGAGGGATTGTTTATAATATGAAATGAACTAATTAACCAAATACCACAAATATAATTATTATATTAATCTGGGTCTGCTTGAGCCCTGAAGAATATAAGTAAAAGAGAGAGGCACTAGCATTCTTTCCTCCAGTTGTACCCATTTGCCGCACACTTTAGAAGTTGAACCCACACAGCTGAAAGCCTGCAAAACTGTAAAGACTTTCCAAAACAAATTGTGCTAGTACACAAAGGCCTATATTTGTACTATGAGAACCTTGCCACTTTGCCCAACAATGCTGTTGTGTAGTCGGAAGGCACACACGAGGCAGACACGGAGCTGAAGGCTAACAACGATTTATTTAAGCAAAGCAGGTTGCCGCGGCTGCCCTGGCTGGGCAGGCAGTCCCGAGCAGGGAGAGCTTCTCTGGCTGGGCAGGCAGTCAGGAAGGCGATAGCTTCCTCGGCTGGGCAGGCAGTCCGGAAGGCGATAGCTGCCTCGGCTGGGCAGGCAGTCCGGAAGGCGATAGCTGCCTCGGCTGGGCAGGCAGTCCGGGAGCCGATAGCTGCCTCGGCTGGGCAGGCAGCCCGGATGGTGAGAACTGCCCCGGCTGGGCAGGCAGCCCGGAGGGCAGGAGCTCTTGCGAGCGCTGCTCCATTGGTCCGCTCTCCGCTCGCTCGCTCGCTTCGCCGACTGTCAAACGGAGCCAACCAATGGGAACGGCTGGTGTTCCCGCTCAAACAGCGGACCTGGTTGGGAAACCCCAACCAGTTCCAAAGACATAACGGAAACTGTCAGGGACACAACACCCCTTCCCCCTTAGCTAGGGACATGGCAGCCCAGGCTGGGGCTGTGGTTGGGCAGGGACACAACAAATGCCCTGCTGACTGTTCCTTTTACCTTCTGAAGTACCTTCTAAAGTATCTTGGAGAAGGGATCATTTGCTAGGGATATGGCAGCCCTGGCTGGGGACTGTGGTTGGGCAGGGACACACCCCTTCCCCCTGGCCAGGGACAAGGTAGACCTGTAATTAGACCTGCACATAGACTTGCATATAGACCTCCAGTCCCAGGGGATCCCAGCTGGGGCAGAGTCCTTCGCCGGTAGACCGGGTCCGGCTGAGGAGTGCTCAGTGTCTCTTGAGTTGATCGGGGCCTTTCGGGGAACGTTCGGCGTTGGCTCGGTAGACCGGCACCTGCAGGGAGTTGTCGTCGGTGAGGTAGACCAGGCCCTGCAGGGGACTCTAGGCTTGGTAGACCGGCACCTGCAGGGAGCTCTCGGCGTCGGCGAGGCAGCTGGGACCAGCTCTAGGCGTTTGCTGAGTAGACCGGAACCTGCAGGGAGCTCTAGGTGTCGGCGAGGTAGCTCGGGTCCTGCAGGGAACTGTCGTCATTGGTGAGGTAGACCGGGGCCTTCAGGGAACTCTTGGCGGGTTGACCAGGCTCTCGGTGTTTGACAGGTAGACCGGGCCCTTTAGGCTGGGGATCGCTGTCGACGGTTGCTGAGTAGATCGGGCTCTCTGGACTCAACTGGTAGCTGTTGTCGACGGTTGCTAAGTAGATCGGGCTCTCTGGATTTGACGGGTAGACCAGGCCCGTTGGACAGCTGCTTGGTAGATCGGGCTCTCTGGATTTGACAGGTAGACCAGGCCCGTTGGACAGCTGCTTGGTAGATCGGGCTCTCTGGATTTGACAGGTAGACCAGGCCCGTTGAACGGCTGCTTGGTAGATCGGGCTCGCTGGGCTTGACTGGTAGCTGGCCCGTCTCTGCCTTCAGTAGGTAGATCGGCTCCTCGAGGTTTGACAGGTAGACCGGCTCTGTCTCGGCGGCTTTTGGAAATGGCGGCAGTGGTGCCTGTGGGCGGCGTTCGTCTCCTCAGCGAGGAGGCTTTGAACCGCACTCTCAGTAGTGCCAGTGCCAGTGCCTGGCGGTGGCCTTTTCTGTTTCCTCAGCAAATGGAGGTTCTGAGCGTCTTGCTCTCGGTAGCGCCAGGGGCAATGCCTGGGGGGGCGTTTCTCCTCAGCAAACGGAGGTTCTTGAGCGTCGTGCTCTCAGTGGTGCCAGCGGCAATGCCTGGCGGGGGCATTTCTCCTCAGCAAACGGAGGTTCTTGAGCGTCGTGCTCTCAGTAACGCCGGCGGCAGCGCCCAGCAGGGGCGTTTTCTCCTCTGCAAACGGAGGCTTGAGCTCGCGCTCTCAGTAGCGCCGGCGGCAGCGCCCGGCAGGGGGGCGTTTTCTCCTCAGCAAACGGAGGCTTGAGCTTCGCGCTCTCAGTAGCGCCGGCGGCAGCGCCCAGCGGGGGGGGGCGTTTTCTCCTCAGCAGACGGAGGTTCAGAGCTTCGTGCTCTCAGCAGTGTCAGTCACCATCAGCAGTTGTGACTTTTGAAAATCGCGCTCTGAGAAGAGCGTTTTGCGGCTGCGCCTGTCAGGCAGAGTCAGCCTCCTCGGCTGAGGGGGCTTCTTTGAAATTCGCGCTCTTTTGTGATTGTGGCGGCTGAGGCTCTCAGCGCCGTAACTTCGCTCTAGTGACTTCAGCTAGTGACAGCCATTTGAATTTCGCGCCCTTTTTTGTGCGCGCGTGGGCGGCTGCAGCTTCAGCGCCCGTGGCTTTGCTTTTTTAGTGATCACAGCTCTAAGCAACAGAGGCTTTTGAATTCGCGCTCCTTGAGAGCGTCGGCGGCGGCTGCGGCTTCAGTTCAGCTGATTCAGTCCAGTTGCCTCTCCTTCGTGTAATCCCATCCTCGTCGCCAGTGTTGTGTAGTCGGAAGGCACACACGAGGCAGACACAGAGCTGAAGGCTAACAATGATTTATTTAAGCAAAGCAGGTTGCTGCGGCTCCCCTGGCTGGGCAGGCAGTCCCGAGCAGGAGAGCTTCTCTGGCTGGGCAGGCAGTCAGGAAGGCGATAGCTTCCTCGGCTGGGCAGGCAGTCCGGAAGGCGATAGCTGCCTCGGCTGGGCAGGCAGTCCGGAAGGCGATAGCTGCCTCGGCTGGGCAGGCAGTCCGGGAGCCGATAGCTGCCTCGGCTGGGCAGGCAGCCCGGATGGTGAGAACTGCCCCGGCCGGGCAGGCAGCCCGGAGGGCGAGAACTGCCCCGGTCGGGCAGGCAGCCCGGAGGGCAGGAGCTCTTGCGAGCGCTGCTCCGTTGGTCCGCTCTCCGCTCGCTCGCTCGCTTCGCTTGGCTGGCTCTGCTCGACAGCCGGCTTTTATAGCCGACTGTCAAACGGAGCCAACCAATGGGAACGGCTGGTGTTCCCGCTCAAACAGCGGACCTGGTTGGGAAACCCCAACCAGTTCCAAAGACATAACGGAAACTGTCAGGGACACAACACCCCTTCCCCCTTAGCTAGGGACATGGCAGCCCAGGCTGGGGCTGTGGTTGGGCAGGGACACAACAAATGCCCTGCTGACTGTTCCTTTTACCTTCTGAAGTACCTTCTAAAGTATCTTGGAGAAGGGATCATTTCCCCAGCATTAACTTAAATACTCCAGTCTGACTGTTCAGAATGGTTCCAGTCTCCAATGGTTCCACACTTGGGACAGGAATGAAATTAAATGGAACTCATACTTGCAGAGCTAGTGACTAGGAAACAGTCACCTATCACCTTGGAAAAAAAAGTGGGCCAAAATAAAGTTACATGCTTTACAACAGTCATGATTCACAATTTTATAGAATTGTCCATTGCTGTCAAATATGCTGTCCCACTTTGCCTATTCAGCTTCCTGTTATAGTTCAGATTTTTGGTTGGTGACTTTTATGTCCAGTGCCTTCATGAAGCACAAGTTATTAGGAGTTCCTGAAATTTTATATAGTTTCCCACTTACATCTTCTAGTAGTCCTAGAAATGGATTGGCTATAACTTTACAATTTGCAATTGCCAAAGTTTAGGCAATCAAATAACTTGTACTATTCCAAGATGGTTTAGACTGATTCCTATACATTGATCTAAAATATTAATACGCTGAGATTAGTCTGCATTTTTTAAACTTGGGTTATCCAAGAGTGCTAGCCATGTTAATAAGAACTGAAATTTATAATTTCAGCTCAAATTCTTAAAAATGTACCTTGCAGACATGTGTAGAGTACCATGGAGCTGTGACCAAAAATGTAGCCAAGCCACTTCCATGTTGTCAAGTGGGTCACATCACATGTTCTTTTCACTTCTTCACTTTGATTTCATAAAGACATTGAATGTAAACATTTGTTCAATGATAAAGTGAAATTTGTAATAATTTAGGTAATGAAATTCTAAGGGTATATCTTTCTTATATAAAAATTCTGAACATAATCAAGATGTTAGCACAAGGTGACCTTTAAAATTCATCACTCTTGAAATACTTTTCCTAGAAACTCAATGGGATTGTATGTCAATTTGGATCTGAAACAAAGTAAATAATGTTTAACATCCATATTAAAAAAACACATTTCCTTATAATAATTTCCACATATTAAAAAGAGTTCAAACAGCAATTTAAACCTCAATAATTACACATTTGTATAGAAATACTTATGTGAAATTTATGTCAATTAATTGATAGATTATCAACTGTTGCATAATAAAAAATTCTGAAATAGAAAATATGTAATTCTCAATTATACATCAGTAACATAGTAACAATTTGTATCCATCTGATTCAGGTAATAAATCAAACCAATGGATTCAATATAAAATTAAAAAAAAGAAAATATAAGGGATATCTTTGATGAATCCCATAAGACTCTTAACAGATAAAAAATAATTCTGTTGCAATAATCTCAGAAAAAGAAATAAAATGTTGACTCAAAGATGTGGGAGATATGGTATTGAGCAGTATGTATCCCTGGCTGAAAGGGACCAATAAAGTAAAGAGACATAGTAGCAGAAGTATCCATGATGCAAATCGGGTAAATCCTAAGAGCCCTGTAACCGTTGACACAACTCCTAGTGAAAAGAGTTCTTTTCGTTATTCAGAGATCTTCAAATTAGGAACACGGAATATCAATGGCCTAAATATAAGAAAACTTAACATTGTTAAAAATGAAATGAATAGCTCAACATCAATAAACTAGGCATCAGTGAAAGCAAAAGCCATTGGTGACAGGGAAGAAATGAGAAGACTAAATGCAAAGTTCCAAAGAGACAAGAAAAGAAAAGTATTGGGCTGAACAATAAAAGAAGAAAGAATTGCCTCAGAGAACTGGGAATATCAGCATACACATCCAGTTCATTCAGTCATTGTACTCTGATCAGGCAGCCACTGTAAGACCAGAATATGGAGATAAAAAAAGGCTCAAAAAGCACTCATCAAGGTTTTAATTAGTGTTGCCACAATAAAAGCAAATAAGTAATATATTTTTAAAATTCTTAGTAAACTTAAATATTTTAAATAAAACATTTAATTACAAACATTAACTAATAATCTGGATTGTTAATTTCTTATTCAATCAGAAAGCTTGAGTGCTTGTTAATTAAAATTACTGTACATGAAGTAGAGTTTGGATTTCATTTATGTATACCAGCTAACAATTTTCCCTAGATAAAAAATATTTTTAAAGGAACAATATTAGTTTTTTTTTAAAAACCCCAAAACTTCAAGACTAGCCCTCACCAGCATTTTGGCTAAAGGCCAATTATATGTTAAGATACCTGGCTATAAAGACAGAAAGCTAATCTGTCCCTGGGTGGTAGTGGTCAGCAGAGCAGAGCAGAGCTCTTGATCTTTGAAGATGTCAGCCACAGTTATTGAAATATCAAAATTTGTCCTACAGGTCATTGTCACTAAACCCTGAAGCCCAGTAATGGCCAACTTCATCACCCAGTTACACTGCACAATTTGATAAGTTCCATGAAAAAAGGGAATAATACTGGATTAATTTTTTTTTTAAATTATATATTTAAGTCATATTCTACTAGCCTTATAGTGTTTTGTAGAAACATTCAATCACTGTTGAACCAAAACACCAGTGAGGATAGACTTGATATCACTGCAATGTTGTTTGGGTAAAGCTATGAAGAAATTGTAAATCATTAATGGGGAAACAGTCATAGGTCCATGTAGGTCACAGAAAATAAATAAACATTTAATTGTTAAATAATTGTTAATAAAAAAAACCTACAAAAATGGGAGGACTCAAAGAAAATTTTTGCATATGTTTAGGTTGTCTGGAAAGAAAGAAAGAAAGAAAGAAAGAAAGAAAGAAAGAAAGAAAGAAAGAAAGAAAGAAAGAAAGAAAGAAAGAAAGAAAGAAAGAAAGAAAGAAAGACAGACAACAACAACAAATAGCAACAAAGTTTTCATTAGGAATCCTGGATTGGACACATTGAAATTATAATATAGGATTCTATCCTTAATCCAGGTAGCATGGTAAGTAGTAAAAATAAATTTCTCAAAAAATCACAAATGTTTAAAATCAATATCTGCGGATAAATAAAAAAGAATGCTGAAAAAGTTTTAATCCATTTAAAAATGGATTAAATACCAAATGGGCTCTGTTGACCAACTTCTGATCTTGCTGCAAAGAAGATCTAGAACAATAATTATCTTCTTTGCTTGCTATTAAAGATCTATTCCATGGACCTTAGGACTAAATTTCTGAGCTGAATAGAAATGAAAACTTAAATGATAAGCAGCTTCAATTTCAGGCTTATAAAATCTCATTATAGATATTTCTATAAAAGCTGTTGGAGGGTGATCTTAGTCACCAATGTAATTTATGCTTAGAAATGGAATAATTCTTACAATTGAATCAGCCATTGGGTATTCGACTTTGCTATTTTTAAAATTGAAAGTATTAACTTTCTGATTTAAATTCTAAAAGATCTATTTCCAGGAATTGTTCTTATGTACAGTATGAGTGATTATCAGCAATGATACAAAAATACATATATCAGTAAAACAATGGATGCCCAGAAGAAGTGCTTAATATAAAACACATCTATTCAGCAGGGAGATCATTCTTACAGGAATTTCTTAAAAAAGGTTCGGCATAATAGATTATGATTGCTTTCATTTAGGTTTCAGTTTTTCCATGATAACATGGCTGAGCAATCCACCAGTGTAAAAATTATCAGTTATATTAAAGCTACATTATAACAAAGGAGAAAATTGAGAAACATATATCAAAATAATTTTCTCTGTAAAGGAAATATGATTCATTGGATATATTACTAGAATGAGCTTCATTGGCACTACAAGGCCTGTAGTACAATATATTCTGTGTAGTAAAAATGTATGGCTGGTGTAATATGGTGTTGGACTATAGTATGTAACCTTTTTAACAAATGATTCTTTCAAAAAGGTTATAAGTTGTCCTTTTTATTCCTTTGATTTGCAAGTTCTTAATGCTTTAGTGTGTAAGAAAACAAATAAAGGAAAGGATTCGTATATTCGTCTGTCTGTGAGTAACATAAGTAATGCAATATTGACGTCTGAGATTCTTTTTTCTAAAAACCAGTTGGTTAAATGCTCCAAATTCTTACCAAGATTGGTCCAATGTGGAATCCTTTGGAAAAAAATATATTGAATTTCCCCTGGTATCATACCAGACATTTATTTCGTAGAGGAATTCTGTTTTATTTTTATAGATTGTTTTTGACCTGTATGAAAAATAAATGGCTCATAAAAAAGACATATTTCTTCTATTTTGCTTGATAAACATTAAGAGAGTTTCTCACTGTGAATAGTTTTTTGAAGAAAGTTATACCAGCTAGAGACTTCAGGTTAAAGTAACCTTCCTTTCTTGAACTGAATATTAAGTAAAAGGACTTGTTTCTACATATGTTCTTTTAGCTTTCTCTGAATTTCAATAAAAGAAATATTAATTACTCAAACAATATTAAGACTGTAACATTGTGAATGGGCTATTTTATCCATTATTCAAAATTTCAATTTCTATTACCATGTTAGGAGATTGAATTTCTGTGAAAACTGATGAAAGTTTATATTTTTAAAATATAACCCCATTCTAATTCTGTTTTAACTAATGTTGTTAACATTCCCTTTTCCCAGCAGCCTTCCTCTATGCTTTTCAGATTCACAATATGATCTCAATAATAATAAAAAAATAACGATTCTAGTTTACTGCAACTGCATGACCTTTTGGGACAGAACTACACACGCACACACACACACACACACACACACACACAGTTTCCCTAGCAATTGATTTAAAAGAAGAAATCTGTTTGTTTTTTTGAATATACAAAACATTTGAAGAAAAATATGTCACAAAGAACAAAAAAAAATTGAAATTATAATTCCCGTGATATTCTTAAATTCTTCCGACTAAGATAGTAATGAAAGAACATTGGATTTAAGAATATCACGGGAATGATAATTTTAGTATGTAATTAATTTCAAGTAACAGTATATTATATCATTTTAAAAACCTACAGATTACTATAATCACTAAACAAAATGTCAATATCAGGAACTCTGATAACTCTGATACAAAATGAAATTGAAAATGTTAAATTATGCCATATTGATAAGAATCTACTCTAATATAAGAAGCCTTTTATATCTGTTGGATTTTATTAAGGTTTAATGTAGAGAGAAGCCAAAATGGTAGAAATGTCTGTGTATCAAGTTGTAACCCCGAAATTAAATTCTGTGTCATATTTATTTTTAAGATATTATGTTCTAGAATCGAAGCATACTCCTACAACTTGATTGGCCATTCTTGAAGGGATCAACAGGAATAAAATACAGTTTTGTCTTTGGTTTCCTAATCTCTTGTTGTATTATTTATGTTTACATTGAAAGCATTAGTTTTTATAATGATTAATTTAAAATTTGTTTGCCAGTTTCCTTTAAATGTTGAGCTTTTAATGCAAATTTTCCTGCACCCTTTTATTATTTTTATTTATTTATTTATTAAATTTATACACTGCTCATCTTGCCATTGAGCAATTCTGGATAGCTTTTTCTTTAATTTCATTCTTTGTTTCAGATTTTTTTCCCCAGTGGTGATGATACTATTAATTTGCCCACTATGTATTCTGCTTTTTGTACAGTACTTCTTAAAATGTTTGTTATTCCATCTGCTGGCATAACAAATCCATTTCTTAAAAATCCATTTTAATAAACATTTTTAATATCAATATTAACACCAGACAATATTAACATTCCCTTTTCCCAGCAGCCTTCCTGTATGCTTTTCAGATTCACAATATGATCGCAATAATAATAAAAAATAACATGATTCTAGTTTACTGCAACTGCATGATCTTTTGGGACAGAATACACACACACACACACACACACACACACACACACACACACGCGCGCACACACCACATTTGAATATAGTAGAAAGCAAAACTGATAGCTTTACTCATCTCAGCTTTTCTATGCTTGAAATAGATATAGTTATAAAATTAGCTGGCATAGATATGTGAGAATTTTGTTTCTTTACTAATTGTATATCAACATTCAAATATTTCATGAAAAGATTAGAAAGGATCTATTAAAGCTATTTAAAGGTGAATTAAAGCAATCAAATTAATATATCTTTGAAGTTAATAGTATCATATAATATTGATTGTATTTTGAATGAATGAATGGTCCTGTTCTTTTAGATTAAAAAAATATAGTGAATGAAATAACTAACGAAAATCCCAGAACTATTTACTTTCTATATAACATCAGCTTCAACTTGTGTGATATAAATAGATCAGGTGAAACTAGGCAATAAGTAAGATGTGACAGAATTCTTATTTAGCCATTTTTAAATGACAGAATGGCTTCAGCCAGCCCATTAGTAATGCCACATGCAGCTCCTTGAATTGTGGATTTTAATCAGTGCTTTCATTTCTTGATAACCTGTCTGGCAGAATCTGTGTGGTCTTTAAGGGATTTACTGAATCTGAAAAGATCAGCAAGAACTGGTTAAAATAGACATAGCATGGTTTTTTCCTCCAGGAAGATTGCAGTTACTTAAAAAAAAAATGAAACAGATCTATGGGTATTTTTTTCCTTACCATTATTATAGGCCAATCCAATAATTTTAATTTTAATTTAGGAAATGAAAATAAAATACAACACAAATTGCTTACATATTTTAAAATGGAACATCACCTTTCAAAACAAACAGAAAGTGTATGTAAAACACTGTGCTGTAAAATTTGATATGGAAATTGTGAAGTTATACAGTGGTACTTTGGTTCTCATCAGTAATTTGTTCTGGAAGATGTACCAAATATTAAAACTGATGGGTATTGAGAAAACTACCACATAACTCACGATTTCAGCTGGGAGAAATTACCAGGAGAAAGATGAGTGCCAGGACAAGATTTCTGCTTTAAAATGTGTTGAAAACCAAATTCAATGAGCTTTAACGCAGTTTAGCGGATGTATACCACAGTTAAAGAAAACAAATATAACTAACAGTCCTGTGTTTCCTGTTAAAAGTTTGGAAATTCCTGATAATGTATACATTAAAGATTATATTTACTGAATGCTTTTTTAACTATAGTATTTTCATTAGTGCCATCAAAATAAATGACAATACCTTCAATACTCTTTTTAATATATAATCATTAAACTGACATAGGAAGAGTTCTAATAAAATAAGTATTAACATGATTCTAACAGTTATAAGGAAAATATAGCATTGCTTTATACAATAAGATATGATCATTTAAGTAAGAATAGTAAAAAATAAATATGTTTAATTATAATAATTAGGAGAATACGATTAAACAAGCACTCACTAACATTTTTCTTAGTTCAAAGTTCTATAACAGGGGTGTCAAACTCAAGGCCAATGGGCCAGATCTATCCTGCAATGTGGTTGAATCTGGCCCACAGGGCTGTCTTGGTCTACCCATGTCACTTTGGCTTGGTCTACTCGCATCACTTAGGCCTGGTCTACCCAATTCTGAGAAAAGATCAGGCCAGCAACATTCGGCCCGATCTACCCAATGCAGAGAGGAAAGATCAGGCCAGCAAAGCTTCAGCCCAGTATACCTGGTGCAAAGAGAAAAGCCAGTGAAGCTTTGACCTGGTCTATCTGGTGAGAAGAAGAAAGATCGGGTCAATGTAGCTTCAGCCTGGTCTACCCAATTAGGACAGCATGGCTTCGGCCCAGTTTACTTAATGTGAAGAGGAAGCAAGCCAGCAGTTTGGGAAGTGGCGACAAGCTGGCCACGCCCACCTAGTCGGCCACACCTATCAGTCAGCCATGCCCTTGCCCCCAGAGGTCAGCCAAAGCCCTGATGCGGCCTTCACTGAAATTAAATTTGACACCCCTGTTCTATAACATACTTCATAACCAGTTGTTTACAGACATTTTTAGTTTCTCAGTTATTTAGTTTAGTTTCTCCATATTTCAAGTCCCCCCTCAAGATGATTGTCTCAAAATAGGAGCCTTGCAATTTTCTCAGTTTTTAAATTTTTCTTCTAATCAAGAGATTCTTGGGTTTTTTCTTCCTTGCCCAAATCTTCTACCAATTAATTGCTTTTATATTTTTATTAAAGCCCTTAATCATCCAGTAGCTTTATATAGCATCACTATCAAATATATCGATCCCTTGATCTATCTAAATTTAATTTAATATCAATTATTTAAACTCTTATATCAATTGAAACTTTAGCAACCATAATTGCTATATGCCATACAGAGTAGCAAAGTCAGGTCTCTGGGATAAACAAGTTTCCTCAAAGTATGTTAGTGTGACATAACATAAACTTTTCACTCTAAGAAATATTTTCACTCAATATTAATATTTATGATGGAAGTTTCATTAAGGTTCAAATATCTGTTTAGCTTTTTCACCCAGATTCAGTTCTTAAGAAAGTGGGGAAGGGTGTTTGTTGTCCTTTTATTGTATTTTTGGGTGATAGAGGAGATTGGGAAATATCAGAAATATTCCATTCTACATTTTCTGCTGGGGCTAATAAGATCTCTTTGTTTCTCTCTCTTTTTAAATAGAAATACCAGATAATCTACATGCCTACCAGTCCAAAAAATGGACAAAGTAGTCCTGTGCTCCATGGTGATGAAAAAAAACCTCCCCCTCTGACATGTCTCTTCCTGTGCTATTTCAATTGTTGGCAATTGCAGAAAGTTGGGATGGTCAGGATATCTGCCCTTCAAGGTAGGCTATGCTTGAGAACAAATGCCAGAAGTTTCATTGATACAGGTTACAGTAACAGAAAACTGAAAGCTTTAGTGTACTTTTCCTTCACTTCTTATACACACCAGTGAATTCGTAATTTTTCATTCGGATCAAAACTAACTTATAAAAATAAAATTTAATTTCTCTATGAAACATGTATCTGATACTCTATCAGTAATATTCATTATGTCCCCCCCCAATCATTGGGCCAATCATTTAATCAACTGGTTTTTAGAAAAAAGAGCTTCACACACTTCAGTATTACATTACTTCTATTACTTACAGACTTAAATACATAAGAAACCCTTGTTTTATTTGTTTCTAATACACTGAAGTATCAAGAACTTGCAAAGCAAGAAAATAAAAATTCTAACTTATAACACTATTTTAAAGAAACATTTCTTAAAGTGGTAACTTCTAGTATGATCCGAGGCCATATTTTAATGACCATAAAATTTTAATACACAGAATAATAATGCAATATGTAGCTCATTCTAAAAAGTTATCAAATTAATTATATTTTCTTTACAGATAAAGTTATTTTGGTATGTGGTTCACAATTTTCTCTTTTGTTATAATGAAGTTTTGACATTACTAATGATGTTCCCACTGGTGGGTTGTTGGTATGTTACGATGTTGTTATTGACCATCTCAAAAGAGATTTTTCCTATACAGATGGATTATAATACTGATAATTTCTTATATTCAAATTAGACCTCTTGATAACAATAGATTGCCAAATCAATGAATTAAAACATAGTTAAACCTCATAGACAAAAGCAAATATGATAAGGAGAAAAACCTATCTCTCCAATGCCAAATTAAGCCACATATTTTAATTTATTGTAGAGTTTTAAATCTTGCCTTTATTAATAAATAACTCAAGGTAATACTCCTTTTATTTTCTCACATATACCATGTGAGGTGAGATAAGGCTAAGAAAGAGTTATGGCCCAAAGTCTCCTAGATGGCTTTCATACCTATGGCAGGACTAGAAATAGTTTCCTGGTGTCTAGGCCAGCACTTTAATCACTACACCAAACTAGCTCTGTTCTGTTGATCTGTTAAAAAGTGTAACCAATAATTCCTTGTAAAATGAATGAATAGGATTGACTGGATGTCAATTTTCCTTCAATACTAATAACTAGTTTGTTAAAAAGAAGTATCCC
The DNA here is from genome assembly GCF_049901715.1 of Pseudonaja textilis. Lineage (NCBI taxonomy): Eukaryota > Metazoa > Chordata > Lepidosauria > Squamata > Elapidae > Pseudonaja > Pseudonaja textilis. The sequence continues at coordinate 39,814,126 of NC_141995.1, forward strand.
AATTCAAGAAAACTTCCTGTAATTATAACTCTTAAATATTTTCAATTAAGTATATTTTAACTTTGTCAAAACCTTATTTTTTAAATAAGTTTTTCAGTTTTTCTGACTGAAAAGCAGGAACAGTTCACTTCATCATACTGCACAAATATAAAACCATAACAAACAAATATGTTTCTCATCATTTTTACCGTTCTACCTTGAAAAACATCTTTAGTCTAAACAATACAATTTGTTTTCTTTTGATATTCAAAACTCCTGAGACTGACATTTTCTAAGGTTTACAATATAAGTGAGGATTTCAAAATATTTTAAAAAGTCATCAGCAAGTTTGTATTCTTTATATTTTGTATTCTGTCATCAATCATGCTAATTTCTTATTTCACAAAGATTGAAGGGTTCTAATGCCAATTTTAAAAACCTAAATGATCAATGGATGAAGTGCTTTTTTCATTATTAGAATTTATTTTTATATGTATTTATAAATCTTTCATATTTTAATATCTGAAGGAGTTTGCAAGCAACAAACAATATATAAACTGTATAAACATCTTAGGAGAACTAAAGTTCTACAACTGCTGAATCCATGAGAATGAAACTTTAATATGAAAGATATACATGTCCAAAAGCTATAAACTGTACACATTCTCTTTTATACTAAAGATACATTACTTGTCATAAACAATAGATGACGTTCAATTGGCAGGTGAGGACTAGTTCTGTTCTCTGGAAACATAGAGTGACATACATTCTGGTTCTTCAAATATACACAAATGAATGTGTGTGTGTGTGTGTGGTTTAAAAATAATATATAATTTTAAATGGTCATAAATGCATTTTTAGAAATTGTCCATCAAAGAAAAGTGCCCAACAGTTTTCAATGATTAAACAGTTAAGAGCTTTCAGATTTATATTAAACCTTTGGAACACATTGAAATTCGAGACACTGGGAGACGCTAAAAAGTGCACAATTAAATTAAGGAAACACAACTACTATTGTTTTGGAGCTAGATTTCTCATTTCATTAAAATATGTCATTTTCTCCACCTCTTATTGTTGTTTAGGGTATTTATGAAAAATCTTTGGTACTAACTTTGGTTGACTGCATAATTTTCAAGCCTACTTCATTTTCATAAATAATTTTCCATTTTTGTATTCCATTATGGTTCACTATATTTAAGTTGAATTAAATTCATAAAATATGGTTCAGAATTGACACATACTCTATTTGCTACTTTTTTAAACACTGTAGTAAAGAAATTTTGGTGCTGTAGTCATTCAAAGTGTTTATTACATATAATTATGCATAGGACATATGAATTATATACAGTATAACTTTTCTGAGTGGGTAGATAATATCTTACAATGTGACTGAATAAACACACACACACACACACACACACACACACACGTGTTGGATTCAGCCAATACAGACTGGTTTGGGCAAACCAGTAGTTCCAGTGATTAGATGGCCCCACTCACCCACCTCTGCCCTAGTCTATCCTTTATTTCCGCATTTTCAGCTCTGCTGATTTGTGCAGCATAGCAGATTGCTCACTGTTCTGACCAAGAGAGACACTAAAAATCACACACTGTTCCCAACCCTCCCTTTTTATTATTTCAAAGGCTATGAATTATATACATTCACAGCCTATAATGAGTCCCAAACAGTTTATGACTAGTCCAACAGAAGTCTGCCACAGTCTTTTGGGACAAGACTGATAATCACCCACCTTTATCTCCCTCGAAATGCTGCCAATGACTAAATTGCCAATTAACTGTACAAGGCCAAATGGAGCACAAAGACAACACAGAGCTTCAGGTTTTAAACCAACCAGAATGAACAAAGTTGCTTCCTGCAAAGACTCATGTCCCTTTGCTCCTCCTTAATGTCTTATGGGAGGACCCAATCATCTCCAAGCCTTACTCCCGAGTCACCTCTTTTGTCTTACTTTTTGTTGACTTCTGGCAGCTCTGCACAAGTGCGCACTGGGAACAGGCTTCCCCTGTTCCTATGCCTCACTGATGTCAGATTCTTTAGGTTCCAGAGTCAACACATCACTCTCAGATGGCCCTGGCCCCATCTCTATGTCGGATGGAGATTCCTCATCCGAGTTCTCCCCAGACTCCAGAACTAGCCCATGTTCCTCCCCACTGTTCGACTCTACTGTCAGCTCTGCAGGCCATTGGTGGACCACAACACTCATACAAGATGCAGTAGAAGGTAAGTTTTAGCAAAAATGGGCAGTTTGTAATTGCTGGGCAGTTTATAATTGCTGCGCACTCACTGAACTGGTTGTTACACCATTGAATCCAACCACTGTATGTATGTATGTATGTATACACACACATACATACAGTCATATTGTTAGATATTATCTATCTACTCAGAAAAGTATGTCTCTGTATATATGCATATGTGTATATGTAATCACATGGTTTTCAAACCAATTTCAAACTTATAGGTAAAGTTGGGAAGTATATAGTACAGGTAACCCTTGCTTAACAACCAATCACTTAATAACCATTCAAAGTTATGATGGAACCCCAAAAGATACTTACGAGCCAATTAGAATTGATGACAACTGCAACACTCCTAATGTAACAACATTTTGAGCAGTTGGCAACCCACTTGTACAGCAGTTTGCAGTGTTCTGTGGTTGCATTAAGATGTTTGTAAAATTGGGAGTGGTCACTTACCAATGATTTACAACCATAATACCAGGATCAATTATGACTGTAAATTGAGGGCTACCTCTGCAAGGCTAAAGAACATATCATTCTTTTCTGTTTTTCTTTAATTAATTTCATAGTTTCCTACTAAATCTTTAATAAATGCATGTATGTTTAGTATAATCTGTAATTATAATGTGAAATGTAAAAATAAAAAATGTGTAAAATTATCCACTATAGGTTTGCAGAAAAAGAAAATAACCCAAATATAAAAATGGAGAAATTGTAGAACAATAACACCCTTATAAAAAAAAGATTACATAATTCAAAATATCAAATTATGAAACCAAATTTGAACACAAAGTTCTATTACAAAAACATAATGTTATGTTCATTTTTAGTTGATTAAAAACATTTAGTATTGTTGACATTAACATACTAAAACCCAGAAAATCTTTGCTTCTGAGGTTTTGTTTCTCCAGTTTTATTGACAGTATGGACAATATAAATACAGGAAGCACTGTATCTGATATAGTTTAAATAGTTTGCAGCATCTATGAAGTTTAACTATGTTTAAACTACTGGAAGACTGAGGATAGTCTTGTATAAATTGGGAGATAATTAAATAAAACCAACAGAGATCATTTCCAAAGAGAACAATTTTTAAGAGTCAGGAAAATTCATGAAGGATATTATTGATCATTAAAGAAAATTGGAGATGCTGCAAGCCTCCACTGATTCTGCTATTATATACAACTGGAAAACTGCCAAGTTGAGTAGCAGCATGTAAGATAGCTCAAGGGAAAAAACATTCACACACTCCCAGTCAACTAAATTGTGATTAGTTACTCACAGCTAATCAGATTTAACTGACACTCAGATTGTTGTTATATTGTGATTAACTGTAACAGTTCATCAAAGAGCTTAGTTCTGCAAGTGATAAATTGCCACTGTCTGTCTCCAGTGAAAATACTGCTCCTTTATAAACCTGAACCTAAACAAATATATTTGTAATGCCTTTAAAATGCTCTTTTTGTTTCCAAATTATGCATATCCTTTGCTGAAATTCCACAAATAAAACTGCAATGGGGCAGAGTTTGAGTCTTGCACTAATTTAGACCAAAAAAAATTGTTTTTTTAAAGTTCAACATTTAATTAAACATTTAACTTCCTTAGAAATGATAAAATGCAACTACTTTTTTCATTAAATAAACTGAAATGTCTATTTTCTGACAAAATATGCTATTTTTATGTAATTTTAAAAAATTGCATTTACAGAATGCAATAAAAAGAACCAAAATGCAATGATCATAAAGCATGCTAGTAAGAAGTGACAAAAAGCCCAAGTTCAGGACAAAATAGTATAAAAGGACACAAGGAAACAAATAAGTCACAAGGGTTGTTGACAAACTCTTAATTATCATGAATCTCTGGAATATGCTTTGAAAAAGCATAATCAGGATACTTAAAAGAAATTTTTTTTTGACAATATGCCATTGCAGTCTATTGACTGAAAGGATGATATGTTCATGATGAAAATGGAGCAATTTACTTTCAACTAGCTCTGATTGACTCATCTAATATTGCTCAGGATTGTTTGTGGTAAGTCTAGAAGATTTTTTATGCTTCTATTAGCAATAAACTTCCAAATCGTTATTCTTTTAAAGAGTAGCATAGATGACCAAAGATCCTAACAGTGTAGGGCTTTCATTTGTACTTTAGCCCTTAGTCAACAAATACTGCTTTAAATTTAATGTAATATTGCGGCATTTTAAAAGCTATATTCATTTAGTCCATGTCCTGGTATGATAGCTTTCCATCTTTCATAATTGGGGATATTGAAATATTGAATGAGATGATTAAAAAAAATCCTTCCACATATAATCAATAAAGATAAAAGCAGTTCACAAATGACTCACAGAGTTTGCAAATGCACTGAAGAGCATTATACTATAAATCAAGTCTTATAATTCTCTATTAAGCTGCATTGTGTTTTTATGTTTGGTTTTGTAGAAAAACTAACTGCCCATTTCTGAATAACGTCTTGTAATCCTTTTGTGGCAAAATAGTGGTGGGATTAAGGAACTCTATGTATCCCTTGATTTTCACTGATAAACATGTAACTTCTGTCAACTTGATGTTTGCAGAACTATTCCACATATTAGGGTAAGACATTTAGTACACCTTCTAAAGAATCACTGGTTATTTCTGAATTAATGTATTATTTCATATTTCTGTAAGTTAATTAATTCAATTTTTAAATTTATCCATTCATGTTTGTGATTCAGTGTGGCTTACAATTAAAACAATTAACAAAGTATAAAGTATTTATATAAACATTACAAATATTAAAACAATTCAAGCACTGTTTAATAACAATGTCTTAATAACACACACACACACAATTTCTATAATGAAACTGACTGTATCTCAGAATAAGTTTCTGTTTTTATATGCTGTGACGTAACTTAAAAAGGTAGGGATACAGTTGCTATAAAGCAGGGTTTAAACAAACAAAAAATACAACCATCCTGGCTTGACACTTCTATAACCCTAGGAGTTAATAGTCATGTAGACAAAATTAGAATAACGGTACAGAATATATTGGGTCATTTCATATAGAAAAATAATTTTCATTATTAGAAGCAAAACAGAAGCCATCAGAGATATACTTTTCAAGTTAAATAGAATAAACTTTCAGAAATGATTAGAACTTAAAAAGTTTGAGAGATCTTAACTCACAGATTTATTAAAATGTGCATACTCTGGCAACTTATCAGTCATAGACAGTACTCTAAGGAAAACTACTACAATGTTAATGTTGGAGCTTGTCCAATTTTTTCAGGTAGATATTGGGTTTCTGTTTCACATAACATTTTTAACCAGCTTAAGCATTCTAATAAATTGTGAATACTGTAACAGTGTCTCTTCTAGTGTGCTGCTTGTTACTTTCCTAAGTCGGAAATTAAAGTAATAAAACACTTTCAAAAACGAGATGGCACACTGAGGCAGTTATTTTTTTTTATGTTACAATAGTTTTCTTCAAAAGCCCTTTATAATACCAATATTAAATTCTTTGAAGTCTAGAGAATCTGTTGTGGATGTTTAAAACTCAAAATGCTGCATTAATTTATGTATTTATTAAAATCTGAATACATGGTAACAAATATTTAAAAATTAAAATGCATTGCCACTAAATTTATCCATCACAGATTTCTGTGAAAAGTAATGTTACTTATTTAGAAGTTATTAAAAGATATTTTGTTTTTTCATAATTTTGGATGAGCAAACACATATGAGGTTCAATCACTGACATAATAGGGTTATAAAATTTAATGCAAACTGAAGCATGAGGATTTCATTTATTTATTCATTTATTTATTGCAAAATGTGCATATGTAGAAAATTGAATCCATCATGATAATATTTTTTTAGAACAAAGTCATACCAGTAGTTCTGCTAATGGGTACTTATGAAGACAAACTTCCAAGAGACATCATTCTTAGCATCGACATTAGGTAAACTTTTTGTGAACAAATATGTGTTGGTCAGGAAAGAATGAAGATAAGGGAAAGAAGTTACCACTTTTGCCATTAGTCTAATATAAATCCACCCGCTATTTCTTGCAATAGCTCTTTCAACAATTCTGTCCTCTTTGTTTTGCCCATTGCTGCCTAGCCATGACACTCACCTGAACTTCCCAGCCTCCCTCTGTCAATTAAGTCTGGCCTTCTGCCATTTCTACAGCCCAATTAATCTTCCTACTGTCTTTCTTCCAAATCAAAATGTCTGAAGAAACATATCCATTTTCTAGGGAAAATTGTACCTATTTGGGGAGGGCGAGGCTGCTTCCCCAAGTAACTAGATGAAAATATTTTCCATTATATCTGAAGTCTACTAAGTCTGCTAAATCAAGAGTTTATTGTCTTAATCTTGCAGAAATGTAAAGATATTAAACCATGAACATTTAATGACATTATTTTATTTTTAACTCAAATTAAATTTATATGAAACTTCATTTTTGTATGGTATGACTGTACACATTTATCTGCTTGACTTCTCTAGATATTCTATTGGAAGTGGTAAAATTGCCACAATCAATAAAGGCACAATGGCATAACCACAGAAGCATTTGTAGATGATTTTAAAAAGTCATAGGCTAACAAGTCCAAACCCCAAAGTAGGACTCAAAATACACAATAAAATCATAGAATTCTGAAAGCCCTTGAAGTAGGTACAACAAACTTTTAACATCACAGTAGATGAGTTTGATTTCTAATCTAGTCTTTTCTATGCCACATTGAATTTTCATATGTGAGAAATGTGCAGTCCTAGGCTGCATTAATAGATCTCATGAAGTGTCAGTATATAATTACTTAGTAAGATCACACTTGTAATATTACATCCAATTTTGGTTGTCATGATATAAAATGATGTTGAGACTCTAGAAAGAGTGCAGAGAAGAGCAACAACGATGATTAAGGGACTGGAAACTAAAACATACAAAAAACTGTAACAGGAAATGTAAAGAACGAGCAATGTTCCATATTCTAAGGGGCTGCCACAATGAAGAGGGGAGGTCAATCTATTCTCCAAAGCACATGAAGGCAGGGCAAGTAGCAATGAATGGATGGAAACTAATTACTGAGAGAAGTAACCTAGAATGAACGAGAAATTTCCTGACAGAACAATTTATCAGTGGAATGGTTGCTTTCAGAAGTTGTGGATGGTCCAACACTGAAAGATTTGAAGAAGAGACTGGACAACCATTAGACTGAAATATCTGAAGGGTTTCCTGCTTGAGCAGGGGGTTGGACTAGAAGACATCCAAGGTCTCCTCCAACTCTGTTATCTGTTAAATAATAGAAGTCATTAACAGTACCACGCACTTTTTGTATATCTAGTTCTTTGTCAGCTAAAAAACAACAGGCTAATTGTCATGACAGCTATACATTTTCCACAGTTGTCAATTGCATAACAATTATATATAAAATATAAATATGGACAGTAAACAGGAGAATAGGTTATTTCATGACAAGGTGTTCTTTTTCGAATAATTGCTCAAAACTGCCAACCCTCAATTTATTTTTACAGAGATAAGATATATTACCAATAGTCATACTGTAATTTTCTTTATTATTCTTTCCACAATAAAGCCACAACTATATTTCAACTTATTTGCTTTAATATTATTGCATTATTGACTTTAGCACATGTTGAATAATATTTGGATAGTGTGATTTTTTTTTTGTTCCCAGCTGTTTAACATACATAGAACAATTGCTAGTAGTCAGAAGTAAGAATCACGATGCTCAATGAGCCTTATATATGTATGTCTAAGATTGCCACCTTCCAATGCATCATAAATATGTGCATTAACAACTCTTATGGAATACATGGAATTCCATTAGCATTCTTCATACTCCAGCAACTTTTGTACAAGTCTCCATTCACAAAGTTTTGTTTTTAAAAAGTGCATCAGAGTAAAAAAGCATTATATAATTCTGCATTGAAAACATGTGCATTCAGTAAAATACAAATGGAAATACATATAAATATTCATTTCAGGTTTTTAATATATCTTTTAAAAAATTATGGCGTATAGATTCTAGAGTCACAATATGTAAGAGTAAACTGACCTGACTTTGGACTTATTTAGCGATCTCAATATCTTAGTGAGATTTTTAAAATGTTAGTTTGGTAAACAGAACATAATATGGATCATTGGATCTAATAGTACTATTTATAATAGTTCAGTATTTATATTTAACAGCAACTTTCTCCAACACTAAGTTTTTGTTTTTCTGATTCATGAATTATTTTCTAACGTATATTTGAAATTAAACAATTCCTAGATATATTTAAATCATGTCTCCAGAAGTAGGCTTCTTTATCTTTTAAAAATATCATTAAGAGAATTAGAATTAGAATATACATGTCCAGAAAAAAATTAGAAATATATATAGAAAAAATAAAAGAGGAAGGGAAAATGAACTAATATACACTGTAATTATAAAGAAACTTTGTCCTAATAGGAAGTGGCATAAGGATGTAATATTTTAATTCCTATAGAGCTTTGATCATAAATTCCTATTTATGCCAATGAGTTTAAATATGAGTTCACTTAATAAAATCAAGTGAAATTCAATTGCTACTTCAATGTCACATTTTTCTGAAATAAACAAACTAGAAAAATAAGAATAAAAATACACTTGATAGTGAAGTTAAAGAAGAAAAACTTAATGGAAAAAAGGTTGTATAGAGGTCACAGAAAACATTTGATTTATGTATTCCTATCTTCAGTGTCATGCTTCTACAGTGCATTTATTTTATACTATTTAAGGTATAAATTTAATAATTAACAGAAGATTGCCACTCTTCTAGGCCTTATCAAATATAAAACTATTTTAAAGTTCTAAAACTATTTTAGAAAGTTATAACATCATTAATTTTACATAGGCAGGGGTTTATTTTCACATTAAATTAAATTATAATTCAGTTCCATTGCACTTATTGGTTTCTGTAATCCCTAAACCCTTCAATGTTATACCAGAAGAATGAATATGAAGAAGACATCTACAGCTTTAGGGTATGATGCGTAAATATAATGAAAATCAAAATTACATTCATTGGTTCCATTTGTTTTCTCTGTGTGCATAATAGAGCCTCCTATTGTTAAGAACTCTGAAAGTAATCATTGATTTTATAATGTTAACATTAGAGAGCAGTTCCTTGGATAAAATAATAGGAATTTCAAAAAATAAGATGGACTGAGAACAACAGCTAGTATTAATAGTTATATATTACAGCTAGGTAGGGATTCTGAATACTTTAAAGATGATCATCATATTATTGGTCCTTTGCGTGTTTTAATATGTTCATTTTGAATTCTAGTACAAATGTGGAGGTAGATATATGATTAAAACACTGGTTTCAGTCCGTGGATTTGAGTACAGTATTGTCCATCACTTATTGTTATATGAGAAGGGATAAAGGAAGGGAAGAAGATCCCTTCTCTAAGAGAACAAATTGAAAGAATGTAAATAAGCAGTATGAATAAATTTCCAAACATATAATACAATAAACTTCAGTTAAAATGGATTTAAACTAGCCTCTTATATGCAGCTGTAAGATGGAGCTAACCATTTATCTTTCATCAAGAATCTTTCTATTGGAGAAATGGGAAGGACATAAGTCACAACATTGTTGATTTTACTGGTTGATAAGTAAATGTTACATCTCATATTTTAATCATCCATTATGTTCAAAAGCTACCAATCTTTCCTTCCTTCCTTCCTTCCTTCCTTCCTTCCTTCCTTCCTTCCTTCCTTCCTTCCTTCCTTCCTTCCTTCCTCCCTCCCTCCCTCCCTCCCTTTCTCCTTCTCTTCCTCCTCCTTCTTTCTCTTTCTCTTTCTCTCCTCTCCTCTCCCTTTCTACATCCTATCTCTTTCAAATCATAGTATTTTTTTATCAAAATTAAAAGCTACCAAAGAGATAAGAAGTTATGCTGAAAAAAATATTTCAGCAACATTTCTAAAGCATCTATTGATTAAATAGAAATAACCTGTTTACAAAATGTCTGTTATCTTAAAAGTAAAAATCAACCTCTTGTACCTAGGCTTACATATTGGCAGCTATAGAATATTTAGAATTGTATATATGAAAGCTCCAAATAGAGGCATATATGCCCCAGTTAAGGTTTCATGAACTGGCATGATTTCTCTCTTTTCTTTGCTTTAGCATGAAAGCTTAATAAAATTATATTTCAAAGATAACAAAGGAGAAAATCAAAACCAGTACAATTTCAACCAGTAACACAAACTATTTAGTTGGCAGAAATTAAACATGAACAATACATACCGTTTTCTTAACTAAAAAAATGGATCAGTGTTCATCAGTTCAAGGAGCATCGTAAGGTATAGTATCATTTGGAACATAGGTCTCTTTCAGATTGTTAAACCACAGAAAAGTTGAACCTGAATGAGTTAAAAATGTGACCAGCATTAACTTCTTATTGTTAAACCAAACCTTTTTAGACATGTCACACACATTGTCATATTCATCAAGGATTAACTGCATGACAAATTTGAACTTTTAACACCATTTCAGTCAAGTTGTAGAGGAGCAAGAAAAGGTCAAAGCATTTCTAGAAAATGAAAACATGTGAATTTTGAAAGTCTCATAATGTTACAATATTCCTTAGTTCTCCAAGTTTTCAAAATAATGAAAAATATCAATGATGTAGTGTTCAATTTTTTGATTACTGCTGCTTGATGATGTATATTTTCATGAATGAAGAAGATATAGTATCTGGAATACCATCTTAACACTGGGAAACAAGAATGATACAGATGTCAAAATTCATTGTAAAAACATGGAAATCATGTTTTTATGATACCTCTTTATTGTGTTGTAAAATTTTTGCCCAAAATAAAACTGAAGAAGTCTTTATGCAATACTAGTAAGCTATGAGCGATCTCCTAAGTACAACTTTAATAGTAAGATTCAAAATGTAACGGTCTACCATTTGGGTGGATTATTTAATTATCAATATTTGTACAATCTAACTCCTCATACATTCCTTCAGGGAAAGCCTAACTGAAGAGTATGTGAGAATTAAGAACTCAAAGTGTTGTGATTGGAAGGATTGGTCCTGTTAAGAGTTTTGAATCTGATGACTGTTAGATCGTGGATTGACGTCAGAACCAGGAAACGTTAATCTGAAGGGCAAGCCAGTTAATTAGCACGTTGCCTTAATGGGTATAAAAGGACACAGCTGAGCTGGTGCCTTTTGCCAGAAACAAAATGACTATTTTGAATGAGGACATTACTGCAAAGAGATCTCTGTTTGTTTGAATTTTGAAGGGGAGTTCTAACCGTTTCTGCCAGTCGTTATCTTGTTATTTTCCTTCAGTTTGATTTCATTGTGAAACGGCTGCTTTGTGTTTGTTCGTTTGAATCTCCAAGAGGAGACATAACATCAAAGTATTAGAAGAACAGCAATTTCCTTGTTTCTAATATTATGCTTTTACTATTTTTAATATTACATATAATAGAAAATGAGGAATTATAAGAAAAATAAGTATTGGTAATTAACAATATAACGTATTGCTTTACGCAAATCACTTTGGTAAAATAAAAAAATAAATAAATAGTAAAGATGTAGGTTCATAGGGGAGGAAAAACTTCACCTGTTATAATTACATCAAGTAAATTGATAATTAAAAGCTTTGCAAATATTGATTTTTATTTATTTTTTCTTTAAAATTCATGTAGACTTCAAAGCAAAATCCTTTTCTTAATGGTTAATGTGCTGCTTCAATAAAGGCATGCAGATTTCCTATAACATACAGTGCTAGTCTTAACATTGTTTTTTCATGAGATTTTAATTTTTAAAAGATATTTATTGGAAGGAGTGTTGGTCACAATTAGAGTTAGGAGGTCATATGCAACTGAAACAGAATTTTCAGGATTAGGGAGTGACTCAGATGATATTATAGAGTATTTGAGGGGAATTGTTACATATTCATATACTAAATGGAACCTCTTTAAACTATTTGAAACAATTGTTCAACATTAGGAGACAAAATGCTGTGAATGGTGCCTTTGGACAAATGATTTTGCCCCTATTGACTTCAGGTCTTTGATTTCTATCCAGAAGGACTAAAAGTAAAAACTGAGAAGCTTATAGATCAATATATTAGTTAACCATACCCAGTTTTGAATACAGTTTTGAGTGCAGATTGAATACAGTTTTGAGTGCAGATTGAAAAGGCCTGTAGCTCCTTTTTGTTGCTAGGAACAGGTGCTTCTTTAATGGCTGTAACCTTAGAGTCTGTAGGGTGAATCCCTTGAGAATCAATGCGATAGCTCAGGAAGTCCACTTGGGAAACACCAAATTTGCATTTGTTCCTTTTAAATTTGAGTCCTGGGGTCTGGAAGCAAGTGAGGACTTGTCTAAGGTGTTGCAGAAGGTCTTGCTTGTGTTGTGCCAAAATGATGACATCATCAAAGTATGGTATAATGCCAGGGATACCCTGCAGCAATCGCTCCATAAAGCATTGGAATATTCCAGGAACCACAGCTACTCCCAACTGCAAGCGTTTACATTTAAACACTTTCCTGTGCATTACAATGGTTTGGGTCAAAGCAGTTGTTTCAGTGACAGGCAGCTGTTGATATGCTTGGGCCATGTCAAGCTTAGCAAATATGGAGCCCTTTTCCATTGAATGGAGGAGATGTTGAATTACAGGCACAGGGTATGCATTAGTGCATAAGGCCTTATTTAATGTGCTCTTATAGTCTACACATAATCTGATAGAACCCTCATGGTTAAGAGGGGTCACTAGGGGTTTCCCATCGTGCAGAATCCACAGGCTCCAGGACCCCTTGGGAGGTCAATTTATCAATTTCTGCATCAACTTTTGGTTTTAATGCAAATGGGACGTGTCGGGGCTTCAATCTGATAGGAGTTATTGCTGGGTCTAACACAAAAGAAATTGGGGTGCCTACATACTGGCCTAACTGGTCGTTGAAAACGTCCTTAAATTCAGCTAACAATGCCTCAATATCTTGGTTTTGAGTGCAATGTGTACCTGTCACTTTAAGCCCTAAAGCGTCAAACCAGTCCAATCCCATTAAACTAGGCAAGGTGCCTTCTACAATGGTAAGGGGTAACAGTCCTTTGAAGTCTTGAAATTTAATTGCAAACTTGCCTATTCCTCCTCTGATAGTCTTTGAGAGACAAATTGCAAGGTTGAAGCCGTTTCTTTGAGATGGTCGGAATCCATCTCTTTAGGGTGTTCCAAGACAGTATGGACAGAGAAGAACCGGTTTCAATCTCCATTGGAGAATCTTAAACTTCTAACGAGATGGTTACATGAAGTTTTTTAATGTGCAGCTGTTGTGATAAATTTTTGAGAGAGTCAGTGGAAGATGCTCTAGTCACAGTAAAACATTCATCCCTTTGTTTTTGGAACCTATTTGGTAACTGAGGCTGCGACTGTGGTGTTCTCTTTCCAGATTTGCAGACCCTGGCTCTATGGCCCTTTTGCTGGCAATTTAAACAAATAGCATTTCTAAACTGGCAGACAGGTCTTAAATGATTACCCCCGCAACTTAAACAAATGACCTGCACTGTAGGAAGCTGTTGTGGTTTGTTCCCTGGGTTCCAACCTCTTTGTTGTTGCAGTTTGTTGGCTATTGGTGAGGCAATTAACGTCTTCGCCATAATCTAAAAATTCATCAGGGGTAAACTCTTCAAAATGGACAATAGCATTTGGTTTAGCCACTGGATTGTTATTTGCATCTTGGATCTCAGCCGCAGAGAGATTGGACATCTCAGCAGCTTGAGCCTCTTCAATGACAATTTTTAAAGTGAGGTCACCTTTTGCTAACAGACGTCTTTGGAGTCTGAGTTCTCTCACTCCGCATACTAGTTGATTAAGCAGCATGCCATCTAGCTCTTTAAACCCGCATTGTAATGCAGCCATTCGGAGAGCCGCCATATATACATACTGATAGTCTCCCCCTGAGCTTGTGCCCGTTGCCTAAAAGCATGCCACCTAGTGATTCGAGAGGGGTTGGGGGCATAATGGTTACTCAGGATTTCCTAAAGGGCTTCCCAGGGAACCTCTTTAACTGATTGTGGCGCCAATAAAGCCCTAACTCCTGGGCCAGCCTAGGCCGCCACTGCCATGCCACCACTGCCCTCAGTGCTTGTGTCCTGGAAAGCTTCCCCCCCACCCCACTTGCCTGGCTTGCTGGTGGCTGAGAGGAAGGTGAGCCAGGGTTGATCTGTTGCCGCTTGGGTCCTACCTGGGTTCTCCGCAGCTGCTGGGCCTTGCCTGCTAGGGGCGGGGGGACAACCAGGGAGCATGATGCTATCCCACACGCATTGCCCCTTGTCTGCTGCCCTTTTCCTCTGCCACCCACTGGCCTGTGCGCTTTGGCTGAATGCGGACTGCCTCTGTGAGAATGATGCGAGTCAAGCCTTGTGAGAGCAGATCTTCCAGGCCATGGAGCTTGCACAGTGGTGGTGTGCACTCATCTAAAATGCTCGGCTCAAGGGAGGGGTGCTGGAAGAGGGGCAAAACGTAAAATCACCGGACCAGTAGTTACATTGGTCAGATCCCACCCCTGTATATAAGACTTTAACTATAAAATATAAATTTTAGTTATATTTCTTCATTAGTATTTATTTCAATAAATTTAGCACTACAATAATAATGCATCTTAACACACTCTAATATGTTTCAAAAGTATGTGAGAATTAAGGCTAGAAATGAGTCAGATAGTTTAATCCAGTTGGTCTGTACATGATGGTTCTGACATGGGTTTCATCTTTGTGCAAAAAAAAATACAGCCTAGGTAGTTTATTCTCAATGTCTCTATTCATTTGTTTTGCACTGTTTCCTATGTATTTAAAATAAAATTCAGTCCTAGCTTATGCAATAACAGTTGGTTGAGTGCAACTGATACTTCCTAGGAATACTATATTTTTCATGATAATCTTGTTCCTGATTTCTATTGTTACAGGTAGTCCTTGTTTTCTGACTGCCTTGTTTAGTAACTGTTTGGAGTTACAATGGTGATAAAAATATGACCAATCCTCTTATCTGATACCTTTGCAGGTCTGTAAAGCAAGAAAAAGCTGGTTAGGATCATGAACACAGTCACGATTTCACTTAGCTATGGATTTACTCAACAACTGAACTGCAAGTCCCAATTGTGATTGCTAAATGAGAACTATCTGTAATCACTTTGGCTTTGATTTTTTGCTGGATTGCTACTATTTATTACTATTTATTGAAAATAAAATTATTGAAAATAAAATTGGATAATATTTTCCTTTTAAAGTCATGCAAATATTGAAAAAAACAGAGAACAAAATCTAGACATAATAGAACTAGCTCTTGCAACCCCCAGTTTATGTGTATTTAATCGTAAAAGGTAATTGCTAAGTATCAGGTCTATTCAAAAGTAAGCAGTGAACTAGATAAAGTATACCTTCTCAACAAGAATCAATATCTGTGAGAGTGTTCTTTGCTCTTGTTTGTATCTAATGCTACATAGTTACAATCCCTGTGGATTTTTCTTTGCCCTCACAAATACATATTCTTTTCAGTAAGCCATGGAAATGCTCTGGAGAAGAATGGCATGACAGTTAGAAAATCTCAGATTAAAATGTAGAAGGGAAGAAGGCATTAGAAAGAAACTTACAGCAAAATGTACTTTAATTCTCCTTGCTATAAAAAGGATGCATGAGAAAACACAGCATCAAATTCCTCACCCAAAGTCTCCAACGTAGTTCTTTACTTGTCTGTTATAAATAATGTCAAAGAAGCCAAAACTATAAACCTTGTTTAATGATTCAAAGGTGTTTTTTCAGGAGGCAATTGAACTTTCTTGTTTTTTCTTTTGAAGACATTTCACTTCTCATCCAAGAAGCTTCTTCAGCTCTGACAGGATAGTGGAGAATTGTTTAGTGACACTTTAGAAGACTGTTGAAGGAGATAATGCTCTACATTATTCCTTTGCACACATGATATAGCTGTCTGCAAATTATTCAGAGAGCACCTTTTCTCCCCTTTTCTTATTTAGGGAGGTGAAATTATTTTTGTATTTTGGCTTTCTTACCAAGCCAAATAATTTATAACGATTTATTGTGAATTTGTCCATATGTATGCTTAGAAAAAGTTACAATACTTAGCAAGTTTTGCAGATTGCATAATTGTAATATAAATCACCTTTGAACTTTTTATTTGTATAGCTAATTGTAACAATTAAGATAAATGGATATATTAGTCAAAGTAAAACTATGATTGAAAAAAAATTCTCATGAATAAAAATATTTGGCACAGTGTTATCTGTCCACCTTCCCAAGCTGACACACAGGCAGTAGTTAAACAAATAAAGGATTTTATTACATTGTAATACCTAATAAAGTAGCATGATCGAATATAAGTAAAAGTATTATTTATAAAACTAGGTATTTTTGTGCATTTACATTGTAGTGTAAGAAATATAACAAAGCAGGCCTTAAGCTACTTCTCCTTCTTTAGTCTCTCTTTCTTTCTCCTTTCCTTTTGCTTGTGCTCCTTATAGTTGCTCCTTATATAAATTAGAGATATCAAAATACCAGAATATCTGTCAGTTTCTTCTGGTTGTCTTGCTGCGAAACAAAGGCTTTAAACTCACAGAGTTCTGACCAGCATATAAATCTTGGTACACACCACATAGTCTATCCTTCAAATTTTTTGATGCTCTTACAATCTGTTTGTTTTCACTTGATCTTCTTCCTTGTTTCTGGGTTAAAACTCCTGACCGGGCATTCTTCCACTCCATTCCACATTAGCCAGATGATGTCGTTTATATCAGCATGTCCAAAAATGTAAGTTCCCAACTTTTCTGTTTTTCCTTACTCTTATACTTTATAGATGCATCTAGCATTTTCCCCACTTTCTGTCTAAGTATTTTGGTCTTGTGATAAGTTGTCTGCCTTTTTCAAAAAAAAAATCCATGACTTTATCATAGACCAAAGTATTTCTCCCAACTACCAAAATATGTCATCAGACCATCCCTATGTATTCGTTGCTAGGAATTGTTACTTTATAATATCCTTAAGAGTGGGTCAACTGTCTGAATTGTGATCAAGTCACTGGTATGCTGTGCTATGAATCTATCTCTAAGTATTAAATTTCTGTCCCTTAGAAAACTTTTAAAAGGTGGAAAAACCAACAGGCACTTTAATCTTCAGCAATGCTTTTCAAAGACCTGGGAAAGAAACATAGTCACAACTGCTGCCATTTCTTTCAGATTCCTGGCAAACTGAAGATTGTTGTTCTGTTTGTATGTAGCACTTTTAATATTTATTCCTAGCATTCTTTTGGTCATTTCATCCTGGTTTGAGTTTATTGTTTTCAAATCCAAAAGAATCCAAGTTGGGACTACTGCCAACACACAATCAACCCTTTTATACTCCCTCATATTCCGTTTATGAAAATCCCTGTGTGTGTTGAAAAACTTATCTCACTCCTGATTATTTTTATGGCCTTAATTTATCACCTTTCAGGAACAATTTGCCAGTATGGGAAATCACATCAGATTTTGTCATGTTATGATCAATATTGATAAGGATCACCTCCCCTCTCTCTCTTCCTCCCTTCCTTCCTTTTCCCCTCCCCCTCTCCCTCCCTCCCTCCCCCCGCCTCTCTCTCACACACACAGCAGGTAGCTATTTTGTTGTTCGGTTCCTGACATTTTATTGCATCTGTATGCTGCTTGATAGAAAGTTACAATAATATATTTAAGATTTCCTTGTTAACTTAATTTTAAACATTTTTTCATTTAAACTGGAAGTGGGAAGTAAAGTAAATAAAGTGTGATTGATGAAAAAACAAAATTGTACTAGTTTACAACAACAAAGCGTTGTTGTTTATCAATTTGTTTATCAATTCATTGATTCCCATGCTAAAATATATATTTCTGATTTTTTAAACACTTTATTTGTTCATGAACATGTATGCCTATATTTATTAATAAAAGTTTCTTAATACTTATATACAATAACTGATCTGTAATCCACAGTAGGTTCCATACTCATTTAGATGTAAAGGATAATTAATATAAAACAGAAATTGTACACTGCGGGAACAATGGTTAAAAAAGCAAAAAAAAAAAGTCTGGAACTGAATGCATTCGATCAATGTTTGTCTCATTATTTGCTAGTTAAAATCTATATTCTACTATTTCTATATTTTCTACATAGAGATTTGTGACATATTTTTGGCCTTGTGGCCTTGTTGTTGCTTAAAAAACTATATGGCTATTGCTGTTAAAAAGTACTTATGAATCGGTCTTCTTTACATAGTTTTCCCTTGTACTGATTTATTACCTGAACTATCTCAACTCTATACAGAGTATCCAAGTCAATACTCGGTATTAAGTCACTAAAGGGTTTCAGTAGCCAACAGCAATACTTTAGAAACCACTAAATCCACAAATCCTCAAAAACGTTTTATTGGAAATATTAAACTAGTGATATCCGCAAAGAATTGGTAGTTACAAGAACTCTCCAGCCTTAAAGAAAATGTCTGGCAGAAATCATGTAGCTTCTTAATTCTAGGACACACTTTTTCTTAGCTGAAATTGTATATTAGCTTAACCATTTTTGCATGACTTTCAAATGTTTTAACAGCTGCTCACATAGTATTTTTGTTGCAGAAGTGGTGTTATAAGACCTATGTTGAGATTTTGTTTGAGAAACTTTCAAGAAAGAAAGATTTAAGTCTTTTGCCTGTCAACTCCTTGTCTCTCAGTTTTTATATTGTGCAAACTAGAAATACTAACATACCTGAAATAGCAATAGCAAATAGTTTAGAAAAACTATATATGAAGCTATCTGTATGTATCATTGCCATTTAAACCTCCAAGTACTCTTCTAAACTGAAAACTTTGGCTGCCAAAAATCAGTTTGACAGCAAAAACCAGCTGTCCATCAGTAGAGGGTAAAAAGGATTCTGCCATTCAAGATACCATTTTCTGGAGGATCACAGCCACTTAAACTTATTAGGAAATAAAATTGCCAGAACCGAAATAAAAAAAAAAGACTAGTGAAGGACATCAGAGTATTACACAATTCACTCTACTCCATTAAATTAGCTTAAGAAAATGCAAAATTAGAATAGGTGAATTTAAAATAAGTCCTGAATACATTTCAATTTACTAAATTCAGTGAGAACTTCAAAACACCCGTTCCGGCCCTTTGTAGGATCTGAAGCATTTAGAACTAGCCTAATGTTAGTTCACTACTTAGAATTCAATTAGCAATGTACAAGGAAATTGGTTTTCTTTTTAAACTGTACACTATCTTTAGATAATTGTAGTTATAAAATTTTTAAAATATTTGTTTATGAAAAGTATAAGAACTGTTAGTAAAATAATAGTTTATTTAATTTAACAAACCAGGTGGCCTACAATGTTAATGTGCAAAATAACAAACCAATACTAATACATTTTAAATAAAATTAAAAATCAAATATTAAAATAAATATATCTGGGAGACTAGAAGGCAATAGAAAACAAGACAATAGAAGACAAGCATAGAAGCACACCCTTTACCATATACTAGGTAGACAATGGAATAGAAAAAAATTCAAGATATTAAAGTGCCTTGAATTGTTAAGAAACTGGTAGCAAGTTCAGAAGTTTCAGTACAGGAATCATATCACCCCATGCAATTTTCAAACATTTTGCAATGTTTGAAATGATCAGGATAAATTACATCCAAGGCATGAATCTAAGGTAGTCTGAAATAACCACACTTTATGTACAGTACTACTTGTATTGTATAAATGGACTTAATCTGGTCACTACCACTAACTGTAATTTCAGTGGTAGTCATGGAACACATCTGCACTGTACAAATCTAACCACAGAGAGACTGCATTTGTCAGTCCGAAGACTAGATTTTTCCTTATTCAAAAATATTTCATATTTTATGGATTTAATTTAAAATGTTTTCCCTTAACTAGCTCATTATTTAGTTTAAGCAGTATTCAAGGCTCTGATTCCTTGACAGGTACAATTAGATGATTAGAAGCATTAGAGGTGCAGTATACCAGTGGAACTGAATATCACCAAATCACACTTGCTGTTAAACAAATGCATATGTTTCTACTACCAATTCCTTTTCTTAAGCACTGTAAATCTCAACCAGAGTATATCATCCAATAGAAAACACACACACAGGGGGGGAGGGGGGGAGGGAGTGGGGGAAGAGAGAGAGAGAATGCAAATCAAAGCTATTTGTAGATTACCTCCCTTCCAATTAATATATTGTTATATTTATATTATTATGAAATAAGACTAGCATATATTGCCAGTAATACCAAACCTAATAAAAATGAGCTCCAAACAAAAGGAAACATTAAAATTATGTCTATAATGGTTAAAAGAACCTGATGTAATAAATGCTACAATATTATAATGAATTATACATAAAGATCAATTAATAAATTCTATATATCTTAGTGAGATTTCATTCTGAGTAGAAATATATTGTAAAATTATTTGGTTTTTAATCCTTGGGCTTTTCACCTTGTGTTAACATTCACAATTATTATTGTTACAGTATTCATACATAGTCTGACAATGTTTTCAACACTAAACTTGATGTTTTTTAGAAATCAACATTTGTATGAACAATTAAAGGATTATATTATAAAATTAACAATTATGCATGTAAATCTGCTTTCTAGACATAGACTAGTAAACACAGCAGGGCTGTCACAAGTATACATTGAACTTGCAGAAACCAATTATCCATTTTTCATCATGAAAATAATACATGCATTGCTGTTTCTTTTTGGGAAAGTATGTTTTTAAATTATAGGAAACATAAAACAATTTCTTTGAACACAAACTTATCTAAAACTAGTATTTTTTGTAATTATGTAATAGTGTAGGTAATTTGTATTCTACTAAAAATCATATATACTCTAAAGATTTTAACAAAGTCATTTTAATATAAGACTTTAAAAAAACACAATGGGGTACATACATTAGATGTGAGCTTTCCTTTTTTAAAGAATCTTGATTGCTTAAGCTATGTAAATTTCATCATGTTTGTATGTGGGCATCACTGGAGGTTTTTAAGAGATTGGACAGTCACTTGTCTGAGATGGTATAATGTCAGGGTTCCAAGTAATAAATCTATTGTAATCTAGACTCCGAGGCAATTGGAGGCCAGCTTCAGGGTTGAAGGTAGGTTATCCTGCTCGAGCAGGGGGCTGGACTAGAAGACCTCCAAGGTCCCTTCCAGCTCTATTCTACTCTACTCTACTTATAAAACAATTAACTACAAGTATGCATATATTAGCTAATCCAGCTTTAGGTAGTCATGTAAGCTATCTTCTCTCATTATGATGATTTATTGCTACAAAATCAGTTTTTGAGGTTACTAAAAATCTATTCCACTCCCCCCCAAAAAGTAAGCAATGATGCTCACAGAATACAACATTTCAATTATTTATTCATATTATTTATTAACTAATATATGCAAGGCTATTTAGTCAGCTAACTGCTATTGTTTCAAGTTTATTTCTCTGACATCAGAGAAATAATAGTTTAATACTCTGGTGCTTAGAATGCTACTTAAAAACATTTAGTTTTATACCTCTGCACCCAGTTATGACTCTACTACTATTAATGCATTGCGTTTAAATACATTACCATTCCAATACATTAAAAAGATTGGGCAAATGCAGTCTTTTAGATTACAGTTATAAAAATAATTGTATTGTAGACAAAATTCAAACCAAATTGCTGTTAATATAGCATGTTAAGACATGCTATAGCAGTGACTTTAGAATGAGTATTTTACATATCTACACAAGAAATAACTGTGAGTTTTAATAATCTAAAGAGAATACAGATTACCATTATTTTTTAATTAATGATAACACTAAAATATTTGAGAGTATCTTTGGGTGTATTTTGCTTTTTAGGAAGGAAAAATAGGCGGAATGGGGTAAATGACATTATTCTACAGATTTCAGTTTCTACATTTAGGGCTGCTTCTTTTTTTTTTTTTAATAAAAAATTTATTTGGGTTTTCACAAAACATAATACAAGTAAAATTTCTTTTTTTGAGAATAGCATGGTTATCACTTCTCCATACAGACACAAATTCAATTTCCTATTCATCTTTGTGTTCTATTCCATATCTTATTATTATTTTAACATTTTCTCAATAATTTTCCCTTCCCTTAGTTTTCTCAATCTTACTTTTAATTATCTCATTCCTTTCTAAATTCAATTATATATATATCTTTTTCTAAGTTTCAATACCTTTGTAGTCATTATATTTATACTTTTATCTGTCCTGTTTCAATTTCATATTTTCTTTTCTCATTAAACAAAATTTTTCCCTGTAGTTACTAATTGGAGTATGACACCTTTGTATCTTTTAATTTTTATCCATTCAACTCTTATTTAAATTTCAATTTATGCCTTTACAATTATAACATTCATTTAAAGCACATAATTTCCAGTCAAATTCTGCTTGGTACATTCTTAAAATACACACTAAGTTCTTACAGAGAATATATATATATATATATATATAAAACAATAATAAATAAAATACTTATTCTATTCCAATTCAGCTCTATCATTAATGTTAGTTATGATCTTTGACATCTTTATCATTTCTTTTCAATAGGGTATCATACTTCTAGGAATACCTATAATATTTCCATAATTTTTTTCATGTTTCTTTCATATTCCTCTTCACTTAAATTTTTATAACACATTTATAATAATTAAAATGTTCCCCATCTTTCCTAATTTCATTCTCTTATTCTCTTTATTTCGTTTATTTATTAAACATTCCATCCCATTA
Organism: Pseudonaja textilis; assembly: GCF_049901715.1. Lineage (NCBI taxonomy): Eukaryota > Metazoa > Chordata > Lepidosauria > Squamata > Elapidae > Pseudonaja > Pseudonaja textilis. Next base: position 39,837,200 of record NC_141995.1, read on the forward strand.
CAATAAGTATTTTATCTATCCTTTTAATCACACTTGTTTCATATTTTCAAAGTTCATTGCTATTTCTAATATAACAATATCTTATGTACTCTTGCAGAATTCCCCTTTCAATTAAGTTTTCACCCATTATCTCTGTGTCTTCTAAATAGGCTTATACCCTTAATCCTTGTATGTTTCCCTGTTTTTCTATGTCCTGTTTCTGTCCTTTATAATTTCTTTTTCTTTTCTTTTCTTTTCCCTCTTCTCCCTCTTCTCCTTTCCCTTTTTGACCCTTCTCTCTCTATTCTGATTCTCTCTTCTGTAATCCTCTCTTCTGTTTCTTCCTAATGTTGTAATTACTTTTCAAACTATTCTTTTTTGGGCTTGTTTTTTCAGATCTTAAATTTTCTACTCTCTTTCCCCCTTTCCTTTCTTTTCCCCACATAGAAATACTTGGTCATTGAAGATGGCTTCTTCTTTGTCCTGCCCTTCTTGTTTTACAAGCATATCTTGTTGTTTCTCATAGTTCAGGATCTCCATTTCTAAAAATTGAAATACGAAGCCAAAAGAACCTCTTCCTTCTTGTGCATTTTCTTTCTGTTTTTTAAGTTCCATTTCTTCCAAGAGTGATTCCATTTTAAAACTTTTAAACAACCACCCGATTAATTTTAGTCCTTTAGATCCAATAGCCAAAAATCCAAAAATCACCAAGTAATCCAAATAATCCAACGCTGTTTCTTCTTGCTTCTTTTTTCCACTTCCTGGAGTTCTCTTATCTTGTTACAAAGTTACAGTTAAAATAGATCTTTTAGGAATCTTGTTAAAGTTTCACTGTTAATTCCTTTCACTTCTAGGTGGTCTCCTCCATTTTTCCAGATCCCACCCTTTTGCTTTTTTCCTTCTTTTAAAAGTTTTTGAGAATCCAGAAATCTTTATTATCCCTTTGGCATTTTATTTTCAGCTTAAATACCTGTTAATGTCAAAGTGGATTTTTGCTGGTTTCTTGCTTAAATCTCTTAGTTGTCAATGTAGGGAAGAAAAGAAAAAAAAACCCAAATCCTTTACCTTCCCTCTCTTATTCACTGCTTCAAAGTCTTTTGGGGAATAATGTTGTTCTTTATAATTCAAATTCCAGGGTACCTTGTATTGTTGCTTTTTCAGTTCAACCCGGTCAGCCAAAACTTTCTCTTCTTATCTTCCTCCTGCACATTCTTTTCCAGTTGAGTTCTTCTTTGAGGTGGCCATTTCTGACCACCGCTGTAACTGCCTTCGGGAAAGGGAGTAATGGCCAACTGGGGAGGAGAGATGTGACTCTCCTCGACCCTGCTGGCAGTCTCCCCCATCTTCACCACCTCTACAGGGTGGCTTGGCCCTGAAACCAGCTGGCTTGGGGCACTCCAGCAGCGAGCACAGATCGAAACAGCGCATGATCGCAGATTTCAGTCTGTTGCCAAAGAAGCTCAAACCAGAAGCCCCCAAGGCTGATTCTTTACCTATACTGAGGCAAATCTATACAGATGTAATCCCAAAAGCTGCATTCTGTAATCTAAAACCATTCTAAATACAAGGTTTGCCCATATCTGGGCCGCTAAATATAAGGTTTGACCTAATGGCCAAATTAGATATGAATTGATTAGCTTGACATTCTGTGGCTTAATTTTGTTAAGCAAGTGCTGGAATGTGTGGTTGAGAGGGGAAAATGAGTAGGATTGGAAATTAAGTTTGTTCTTGCTATGCTCTAGATTAGAATTATGCTATCAGTATCTATTATTTTAAAGTTTATTAAAAAAAAATAATTGTTGCATGTAGACGGGGAGAGGAGCTACATAATGAGTAAGATTAGAGATGAGTATTTTTCCAGGAGTGGAAGAAGTAGTTCCAATTCTGATTCCAATAAGGAAAAACCAAAAATGGACTGTTTCTTCATGTCTCAATCTAGCCTGCTCTCACTATATCCATATTGGCTATAAAAATGCAAAGACAAGAGGGTGCAACTCTATAAAAATGAATCAAACAATTATAAACAAACTCTATTAGTTTGTTTATAGATGGGGAACTCATCAAATTTGTAGACAACACCAAGCTGGCAGGAATAGCCAACACTCCAGAAGATACAGAAGGATCTTGACAGACTTGAACATTGGGCGTTATCTAACAAAATGAAATTCAGTGGTGAAAAAACCATTTAAATATGAGCCAGCAATGTGCAGCAGCTGCCAAAAAAGCCAACACAGTCCTAGGCTGCAATAACAGAGGGATAGAATCAAGATCATGTGAAGTGTTAATACCACTTTATAATGCCTTGGTAAGGCCACACTTGGAATACTGCATTCAGTTTTGGTCACCACAATGTAAAAAAGATGTTGAAACTCTAGAAAAAGTGTAGAAGAGTAATGCTAGGGGCCTGGACACTAAAACAAAGAATGGTTGCTGGAATTAGGTATGTCTAGTTTAATGAAAAGAAGGATTAGGGATGACATGGTAACAGTGTTCCAATATTTCAGGAAGTCAAGCACCTGAGGGTAGGACAAGAAGCAATGGGTGGAAACTAATCAAGGAAAGAAGCAACCTAAAACTAAGGAGAAATTTCCTGACAGAACAATTAATCAGTGGAACAACTTGCCTCCAGAAGTTGTGAATGTTCCAACACTGGAAGCTTTTAAAAAGATGTTGGATAACCATTTGTCTGAAGTGGTGTAGGGTTTCCTGCCTAAACAGTGGGTTGGACTAGAAGACCTCCAAGGTCCCTTTCAACTCTGGTATTCTATTCTAAACAAACAAACAAACAAACAAACAAAGCTTATATTATAGCAGGTGGCATGGAGAATGCAGTCCAAGTTTGTAACTTCCAGTCATAAAATTATGTTTATGTTTTAATACTGTAATTTGTTTGTAGTTCAAACTTGTAATTCATCTATATGTCTATCCTTATCACAATCTGTGCATGAATATAAACAATCTTGAAAAAAGCACCTTTTTCCAACCTTGTAATCCTTAATTTGAGATCCTTAATTTGAGAATCTTTAAAATCTTATTTTCTGTTAACCTCACTGTAAAGCTTTGTAACTTTTAATTTTTTGTATATCTTTGGTATATTTTAAAGAATATCTGGGTCACTTCTGAATTGTATTGTGCTACTTGAAAAATTCAACAGGACCATACAAAACCAGACAGTTTGTTCTCTGTATATATCATTTGCAGACCTGATTAAGATATATTCTCAATGTTTTTCAAAGCGAGACCTACAAGTCCCTCTTTCCTGATTGAAATTTAGAAAAAAAATGATTTAAAACAAGGAAAAAAATATGTATAAGATAATGTTCAGAGTTAAATTAGATGGTTTCTTATAAAGTACCTACTTGAACTATGCTTTTCATTGACAAAATATGGTTCAATGACCTATTAATACATTTGGTCTTTCTAATTTCAGCCTATGAAATTTACATTAAAAAAATTATGCCTAATTTTAATTTTCCAGGCACTTAAATAGTTAAAACAGGGCATGCTTTTACCCTTACATTCTAGGCAGAAATTGTTATTTAGAAAGGTTCTGTATATTTCTACCGCTTGTTATGAAATAAAATGTTTTTCCACCTGACATTATTTTCATGTCAAACTCAATAAACACAGAACTGAATATGGCTTACAAAATGTAAACTAAACAGTATTAAATCTGTTAATTCTTCTGGCAGTCCATAAGGCAAAAGAGAGACAACATGATCCTTAAAAAATATAATAATAACATTTCAAAAGCTGTTATGTACAATGCTATTAAAATCTTCATAGAGTTTATTTTTAAAAAATTGTACAACAGATAAAAAAAGCAAGATAGTGTTGTCAAATGTTGGTTTTATGAATTTCAGAACTATGTCTTTAGTATACAAGCCATATGAAATTGATTACATGATATGAGTACACGCAGCATCAGTTTTTGGAATCTTAATTGTTCTATCTATATTGTACAGTAAGACATTTTGATATTTTTTTGAAATTTAATTTTTTTAAAATTGTTTTTTGAAATATTATAATCCACTACTGTGTGATCAGCCACATACACTGAAATCAAAAGCACAGAAATAAAAAAGTATTTCAATAAATTTATCAAGCACTAAATTTCTTCAGAGTTCTGATATTATTTCCTGTTTTGTTAAACTAAGTTTTATGCAGCAATTTTTCAGTATAAACCAACATTCCTATAGCTTAATGGCTTGTAATTTAATAATCATTTCATATAATTAATACCTATTCTCTCAGTTAATTTTAAACTCTATGAATAAAACAGCTATAAAAATAAAATATATTAAAATATATTCTTCTTGCTGAATGTCCATTAAATAGAAAGAAACAGTTCTTCCTCCATAGGTTAATTCCAGAACTCAGGAGGAAAACCACACATTTCAAGCTGCTCCATATCCTTCAACATTAAGTTTCTGGAATTAAATCTAACTGTAGAAAAAAAATCTAATTTTTTACATGCCAGATTGATATTTTTTTCTCCTTTTCTCACAGATGAACATTCTGTTCCGTATTTGAAGTGATGCTGCTAAGATTTTAGGAATTTGAAAATTTTTGTACAAATTTCCTGAAGTCATGCTGAAAAGCTAGAATAGATGGATGTTGATTTCCTTTATACAATTGGTTTTTCACTTGAGCGATTAAAAATGTTATTAGTCTAAAAATCACTGAACCATGGGATAAGATGTACAGTGTGAGACTATAAATGAACAATTTGTTTTGAGTAAAATATTAATTCAATGTTATGGTTGTCAAGGTGCATTTATCATTGCCTTTAAACAAACTCCATCAGTACACATGTTGCTTTTCATAAGCAAATGTAGTTAAATAGATCATTATATTTAAAATGATGAGACTTCACACTTAAGATGACTATTCTTAAATATTTTGCTCATAGGGATGTAGAGAGCCTCCCCAATCTTCCTTGCAAGGTTTTCTAAATGCAAAATATATGTGGATTCTGAGATTTTTTTGTTTAATTGCAAAACTATTATTAGGCTTCAGCTTAAAAGAAGGATTAAGAATTCTGTTTCTATTACACTACAACTATAGAAGGTTTCTACCTAACAGGAAACCTGGCTTCAATTCAGCTCAATTAATTCTTATTTATACCAATATAAAAGAAAGATCAAACTTCATAGAATGTGGCAAATATTGCAAAATCGCAGTATTTTTGTAAAACTTCAGGAATAATTAGTGTCACACATTTATGGAAAACTTGAGCCATTTATATAGGATTGAAAGAACCAGTCTTTTCATATGCCCGCCTTTATCACAATATGAGCACTGAAGCAGACAAAGAAAGATAATGCACATTTGAACAAATAGGCAAAGAGATTTAACAAAGCAGCTGGATGAACAAGACTTTTTAGACGTGATTACTGGAGCTCTATGTTTGAACAGTCTAACAGACAGACACACAACCTTGGTAAACAATAGTGGTCTGTCACACTGAGTCATGGTAATTATCTATGTACAACCAGCCGCTTTTCAACACTGTTATAAGTCAGGAACACACATGTTTTAAACACTTCGGTATTTCTCTCTCTCTCTCTCCTACTCTACACCAATTGCTAATTAGCATTTACAAATTTTTATATGTTTGATGTACTATATGAATTCAAGCTTTATGATATAGTGTAACTCAATAATTGGTGACTTAGTTTTAATTGCTAAATTAAGAATTTCTTAGTGTGGTTGATGTTAGGGACGTACGTATTTATCTATGAAATTAGAGCCGCATGAGCCCTGAGATACAAACAAGCCTGGTTGAGGCTCACTATTGACCACCTCTAAATATTCAAGGTTTTTCAGAGCTTCAGGGCTTACAATCTAAATATATGGATGGGCTGAAACAAGCAGTTTTCAGAAATCTTTTTTTTAAAGGATACCCCCTGCCACGTAAAGCAGTCTCCTAGCACAAAAACAAAATAATATATTTAATGCCCCCTGTTCTGTTCCATTATTTATACCACGCAGATGTACTAGTCCAAGTGATACTCTTTGATGAGTATATGTCCAAAGAACATTCTGTTGAACATTTAATGTGCTACATATCCAGGATAATCAAAATGAAATAGAAAGGAAAGAGAGTTCTTTAATTTTCATTATTGCAGTATAATTTCTTTTATTTTTCAAGTCTTTGTGTGTAAAAGAACAATGAAAATCTATTAAACTATTTGTAGTCAGATATTTCTAATCTGCTATATGCTGTAATAATTTTGATCCCATCTGACAGTCCCAATCAATCTAATTCTTTTAGATAAGGAATCTGATACTGTGTCAAAAATGTAAATGTTTCAATATCAAATTAAATGAAATGTGAATCAAAATCAGTTTGGTCATTGTCCAGCATGGCATTACACAATTAGCCAAACAATTTGATTAAAATAAATTATTGGGATTAAAAATGACAAATTATATATATATATATTTGTTTTCTTAAGTTTTCGTGTGTATTTATATGTATGGTATTCAGTTTTGTTCGGGTATTTTCCCATGTCATTATAGTTGTGCTTTTAAAGTTGTAGCAACATTTCAGCAGAATCTCATCTGCCATCATCAAGCTTGTGTATTGTGCTCATCTGTGAGTCAGGCTTTCACAGCCGTTTCTGTTTTAAATTTGGTGCTAGCCTACTGCTGTGCCAGAATGTCTTTTCTTCATCCTGATTGGTTGGGAGTCTTGGAGTCTTGGACTGTGTTTATCAAGCAGAACACAGCAAACTCCAAGATCACACACACACACACACACACACACACACACACACACACGTGTGCTCATAAGTTTACATACCCTGGCAGAATTTATGATTTCTTGGCCATTTTTCAGAGAATATGACTGATAACACAAAACTTTTCTTTCACTCATGGTTAGTGGTTTGTCATTTGGGTAGTTTCTGGTGTCATTACGATTTAAAAAGAGTAAACACAGTTGATTGATAATAAATGGCTTCAGCTATACACTAACCATGAGTGAAAGAAAACTCTCTCTGTGTGTGTGTATACATATGTGTGTGTGTGTGTGTGTGTATTTATGAAGTCACAGAAACAATTACCTCTTGTATGATGTTACTAAAAATTGTGAACATCTAAAAACATAATACTCTAAAGCTATTTATACCATTTTTTGTAAGTGAGGTACTGTCCAATAGGGCTTGTCAGATAGAATACATGCTGATAAATGTATATTGACACTGTTCTTGTTCAATTTGTGTATTAGTTCCATGGTCTTTAATCTTTTAATAACTTGGAGTTTCATGCCCTAAACCAGGAAGGTGAAAGATATCCATTCTTTTGCATTAATAATTTTTAAGGTTAAAACTAAACTAGGATTGTTTGAAACTAAAACTAAAATATTAGCTTAAAATTTATATGAAACATAGGTAAACAACTAAGTACAGAGGTGGTATTCAGCAGATTCTGACCAGTTCTGGAGAACTGATAGCAGATATTTTGGCAAATACTACCTCTGACTGGAGATTTTACAGTACCCTTCCCCTGCCACTCCCACCAAGCCAGATTTACAGATAATCAGAGTTGGAAGGGACCTTGTAGGTCATCTAGTCCAACCCCCCACCCAAGCGGGAGACCCTATACCATTTCTGACAAATGGCAGTCAAATCTCTTCTTGAAAGTCTCAACTGATGGCGTTCCCACAACTTCCGAGGGCAAGCTGTTCCATTGGTTGATTGTTCTCAATGTCAGAAAGTTTCTCCAGGTTAAATCTCTCCTTGTTCAGTTTCCATCCATTATTCCTTGTCTGGCCTACAGGAGCTTTAGAAAATAGCTTGACCCCTTCCTCCCTGTGGCAGGACCTCAAAGAACCCGTAGTAAAAAAAAAAATGTGAATCCCACCACTGCTACAGTATGCCACCGAAAAACTAAAGGAAGTGGTGCAATTGACTCCATAACAGCAATCCTCATTGACCATATATATCTAATACTATAATCTCACTTGAATTGGGGTGCCTAAAATGGAAGGAAGGAAGGATTTTCAATGCTCAGAGTATGCTTCCCATAAGGAAACTCAGTGGACAAGCTGACAGAAAGTTCAAGAAATTAGGAGTTGCTCCTGCCCCATTGTTGTTGTTGTTTTTTGCTTGCCTAAAGTCATTCTGTTTTTTTTTTCCTGTTTAGTTAAGGAACATCTATGAAACAATGACACAATGGTTTCTGGGTTGTCTAGTGTCCCTATAAAACCAGAAATACAGAAATATGTGGGATTTTACATTTACATGTAAATAATTGAAGATTGTATCATTCTTTATTATATATTGTATATCGATAACTGAGGGTAAATATTAAATTAATCCAATATAAAGGGATTAAATTTCATGGTTTTGCATTTCTGACTAATTGCTGAGGAAAACATTTCTTGGAACATAGCATTGATCTTGTTGCCTCTCCATGTCCAGAATACATTGTATAAACAATTTCTTGGTGAGTTTATACTCCATAGGCAGAAAGAATTCTTGAGAAAGACCATAAAAATATAATTTTCTCTAAGCCATTTTTTTCATCTAGTTTTATAATCATCGATTAATGTCAGAGGGATCGATCCTGGTGCAGGAAACTTAACTTTAGTTAATATACAAAGAATATTAGCTAGATTTTAGTTAATTTAATTTCAATTTTAATTGTTTCCATCCCATAGCAGAAAACAACAATGGAGATCCTGCATGATAATTTAAAGCTATTTCTCAACATTTTAGATTATGCTATTTCTATCTTAAAATAGTTGTCATAGTAGTTGAGCTAGACAGCTAATAACCAGAGGTAGATTCAGCAGGTTCTGACCAGTTCTGGAGAACCGGTAGTGGAAATTTTGAGTAGTTTGGAGAACCAGAAAAAATCACCCCTGACTAAAGATTTTACAGTATCCTTTCCCTGCCACACCCACCAAAGCCATGCCCACAGAACCGGTAGTAAAAAAAATTGAATCCCACCACAGCTAGTAACCAAACAGAATATTTAGTTTAATTCATATTATGTCCCACTTTCCATTCAAGTTTGTCCAGATTGAGATTAAACAGCACAAAGTGAACTACTAATAACACAGATTTGATGAACTGAAGAAAGACTATGATCTACTGTGCCCTATAGTTCCATATTTCTGAAATGTCACTTTATGTGTATTAAATAAAATCTGAAACAATCTTAATGATAAAGACCATACAGTCACCACTTAGTTTTAGTCACTGCAGAACATTGTGAAAAAGTATCAGTCCCATCATGTATGCAGACTTTTAGCGGATTATATGTAAAATATTTTGATATAAAAGTTATGATTCTTGATAAATATAGGGTATTTAGAGGAAAATGTAGTGAAGCAAGAAGAGAGCATTTTAAGCCTCTTTAGAAACTTAAAAGACTTGTTTTATTATCAAATGAAAAAAGACATACGTTAAAGGAGCACTTAAAACTAGTGGTTTCTGTTTATACTTCTAACAGTATAAAAGAACAGGCAAACAAAGGAAGCATACACTTTTGAACACTAAAATAATTTGCCAGTGTGGCCCATAGGGAGGTTTGTGGGAGGAAAACATGATTGCACATAAAATATTCATGAGGTTAGATGAGGGGCAACAATTTTCAATTATACACTAATATCATACAACCTTATAAGTTGTATGTGAAGACTTTACCTTACCTCTCACCTAGGCAGTGACCATCTTTCGTTCAACCTTGCCATGAGACGAAAGTCAAAAAGCTCTGGTGAAAACCTTAATCTGAGATATATTTCCATGGATAAAAGAAATCTGCATGTGCTGTCATCTAATTTCTAAATTCTTCCAAAGCAACTTGCTTAAAACCCTCTATGATTGTTGCAAAGGATACCAAAAACAAACAAATAAACAAAACCCTAAACACTTCCAAGAATTATTGTCTATGGAGATTCTATGCAGATTCTCAGTCATCCAGGTCATAGTTGTCCCAAAGATGCTTTTTTATTTTTATTTTTTCTACAGGCAATGGGACTTTCTTTTTTTAAAAGACATTTTGCTTCCCATCCAAGAAGCTTCTTAAGCTCTGACTGTGTGGTGGGGAATGGAACATCACCATCCTGCCAACTGATAAATGAAGATGCATAGTCATCCTGAACACAGATGATGACAAGGCCAAGGTGAACAATCTTCTGAAGGATACTGCTACATATGAGACTGAAGAAAAACTCTACCAGCAGCTATAAGAAAACAGTCATTGATTTCTTGCAACAACTACTAAAGGGCAATGCAATCAACAAGTCACAATATTACTGTCTTTACCCTGGGGAAGCCATCCCATGCATATACAGACTCCACAAAATCCACAAAAAGGGAATTCCACTCAGACAAATTGTCAGCAGTATCAACTCTGTCATCTACAACACTGCAAAATATTGTGACCACTTTATTAGCTCCTCTAGTTGGCAACACCACCCAGCACATCAGCAACTCACAGGACTTCGCCAGCAAGGTTTTAGAAAGTACAACTGAACATGGATGAGACCATGGTTTCCTATGATGTGTCTTCCCTCTTCACCTGCATTTCAACAATTGAAGCTGTCATGATAGTGAAAAAAACAAGACAGCACCTTAGGTGACAGAACCAACCTCAGCCCAGATCATATATGTGCTATGCTGGACCTCTGCTTGACCACTACCTATTTTAAATACAATGAAGATTTCTACAGACAAAAACATGGCTGCATCATGAGTTCACCTGTGTCCCCCACTGTGGCCAATCTCTATATGGAAGAGGTAGAAACCAAAACCCTAGACTTCTTCACAGGAATTCCACCCACTCACTTGTGTACCTATACAGACAATATCTGGGTCAAGATCAAAACACAGGAATTGGAAGCATTCATTAAACATATCAACTCTGTGGACAGATATATCAAATTCACTTGGGAAGTTGTTAAGGAAAATAGTCTAGCCTTCCTGGATTGTGCAGTACACATTAAATAAGACAGAAGCCTTAACATTGACATTTACAGAAAACTCACCCCCACAGATCAATATTTACATTTTGATTCCTTCCAGCCACTGGAGCATAAAATGGGAGTTATCAGAACCCTACACCACTGAGCTAAAGTCCTGCCTACTATCAAAGATGGGAAACAAAAAAAACCCCTAAAACACATCAAGGAAGTTCTCAGAAAGTGTGGCTATCCCCAAGTGGGCCTTCAACAAATCTCAAAAAAGACCATACAGCAGCTCCTCCATAACTGACAACAAATAGAACAATAAATGAATCCACATTGTCATTCCATATGTTGCAGGAATATCAGAAAGCTCAGGAGGATCTTCAGCCAATACAACATACGTGCAAACTTTAAACCCAAGAAGCTTGTCCACCCCAAGGATTAAACACCCAGGCACAAACTGACCAACGTGATCCATGCAGTACAATGCAGTGAGCCATGTGCAGATCTATACATTTGGAAAACAAAACAACCATTTCATAAACAGCTAATAAAGGACAACAAACCTATCAGGATTAGATTCAGCAATCCGTCTGCATTTAAAAGACAAAGGCTACTTTTTGAAGACAACAAAGTCCACATTTTGGACAGAGAGGACCACTGGTTTGAAAGAGGTCAACGAGCCATCTATGTCAAAATTGAGATGTGACATCATCTATATCCAGTCTACACTATAGTCCTTTTAGCAGTTCCAAGGAGGCTCCACACCCATTTGCACCACCCAGGTGACCTTGATGATACAGATAAACCTCCAGGTGGCCTTAACACTCACTAAAAGAATGCAAATGACCAGCTGTCTGCAAGGAGTGTAAATCCTTCCATTTACAACCATCCAGACAGAGCTGAAGAAGCTTTTTGGATAAGAAGTGAAATTTCTTCAAAGAAAAAAAAAGAAAAAAACACTTATTTGTGTAGTTACATTTAAAATGCACAGAGTAATTATTTTAGAATCTCCAATCCTGGTTTTATAAAGAATTTTCTCAGGAAAGATCGGTGTAATTTCTATCTAAGTAGATGTGAAATAGGGTAAGTATCAACATTTCTGAGACTTCTGTTTATTACTTAACTAAATAACAATAAAAAATAACTAGGAATGACATGATCGCAGTGTTCCAATATTTGAGGGACTGCTACAAAGAAGAGAACATCAACCTATTTTTCAAAGCACCAGGAGACAACACAAGATACAATGGATGAAAACTAATCAAGGAAGAAGCAACCTAGAACTAAGAAGAAATTTCCTAACAGCGAGGACAATCAATCAGTGGAATGGCCTTCAGAAACTATGGGTATTGCATCATTTGAGGCTTCTAAGAAGAGACTAGACATACCAAATTCCTACAACCATTCTTCATATATTTTAGAATCCAGCCCCCAAATCATCTTTGTTTCTCTTCCCTGCATTCCTTCTAGAGTCTCAACATCTTTTTTGTAATGTGATGACCAAACTGGATGCAGTTTTCCAAGTGTGGTCTTAAGGCTTTATAAAGCAGTACTAATATTTCACATAATCTTTATTCTATCTCTCTGTTAATGCAATCCATGATTGTATTGGCTTTTTTTGCTGCTGCTTAACACTGCTGGCTCATATTTAAGCGATCATCCACTTGGGCTCCAAGATCCCTCTCACAGTTACTGTTTTGGGGGTTTCACCTAATCTGTACCTGTACATTTGATTTTTCTTCCCTAAGTATAGAACCTTACTTTTCTTTCCACTGAATTTCATATCGTTAAATAGCACCCAGTGTTTGAGTCTGTTGAGGTTCATCTTAGTCTTGAGCCAATCTTCTGTAGTATTAGCTATTCCTGCTGCTTAGTGATTGAAAAATTGATGAGCCCCCTTTCTATTTCCTCATCTAGATCATTTATGAAGCTATTGAAAAGTAATGGGCCTAAAACAGAAGAGTATCGCACTACTTACTTTCTGACACGTAGATGTAGTTCCATTAAGGACTAAAGTTTGGTTGTGGTTTCTCAGCCAGTTATAAATCCATCTGTAATCCTGCTGTCTATCCCACACTTTTCTTGTTTACTAAGAAGTAGATTGTGGTCTACTTTGTCAAACGCCCTACTGATATCCAAGTATACTATGTACACAGCATTTTGCTGGTTGATTAATTTATTCACTTTGTCGAAGAATGAAATAAGATTTGTTTGGCATGATCTGCTTTTGAACAAACCCATGTTGGGCTCTGGTTATAACTTTCCCTGCTTCTAGATTTTTGCAGATCTGTTGCTTGATTATCTTCTCCATGATCTTCCCAGATATTGATGTCAGGCTGATCGGTCTGAAGGTTTTTTTCTGTTTTTTTCCCCTTTTCTGAAGATGGGAATCACATCAGCTCTTTTCCAGTCCTCTGATAATTTCCCAGTGCTCCAAGAACATTGAAATATATGGTTCAATGGTTCCAAGTCATGTCTTCCTGTTCTTTCAGAACTTGGGATATAATTAATCAGGTGCCAGTGACTTGAATGCATTTAGAGGAGACAAGTTTTTTGCTTATTTTAATTTGTAATCCTAGTCTGTTTTTTTACAGTTCTGTTTTTGGTAGGTTGGGTTGTATTTTATTTTTGGGTGAAGACTGATGCAAAGAATGTGTTAAACAGCTCTGCTTTCTCTCTATTGCTGATTATTTCTTTGCCATCTTCTCCCATTAGTGGACTAATCATTTCCTTGACTTTTTTCTTGTTTTTATATGTTGGAAGAATCTTTTTATCATTGTTATTAACATTTGTTGCAAATCTTTGTTCATTCATTGTTTTCTGCTTTTCTGACTTCATATTTGCAGGTTCGGGCTATTTTTTGTTTGTAGTTATCCTTTTTCTCTTTCAGTTTATCAGAGTTCTTTATGCAACCAGGCTGGTTTCTTCTTAGATTTCTTGTTTTACATTTTCAGTGATATTGAGTTGGACTGGGTTTTATAATCACATTTTTCAAAGTTTCCCAGGCTTCTTGAGTTGTTTCCCCCTTTAAGATTTTATTACATGGAATCCTTCTCAAGTTCTCTCTATGTGTGTTAAAATTAGCTGTTTTAAAGGCTGAGTGGTTTGTCTGCAACTGCCTTACACTGAATTTCAGCATTACATGATCATTGTCTCCCAAAGTTCCTGCAACTTCAATCCCCTTTATCAGGTATTCTCTAGTAGTAAGAATTAGGTCCAGTATAGTTGTGAAAAAGCAGAGTTACATGTCAGCAAACTGGCAAAAGATCCAACAACCAGTTCTTGACAAAATTTATATTTTGGCATCTTATATCCCACAAATTTCTATACCTAGCTCCAGTTCTAATAATTCTATCCTGCTTGAGACTTGGGCCATCTATTATTTTATATCAGTCAGCAACGAAAATCTAGCATTCTGAATTTCATACCCTTTCCTGCTTTATATTCAGAAATCCTTAAATTTATCTTCTATTGAAGAATTTGAAATGGTAAATAGAAACTTAGTTCCTCTAGAATTCTTGAATAAATCCTGATAGTTCTCTTATTTAAAACTATCAACACCTTCTTACTGCTACCTAAAGACTAGAATTATTCCATCATACTTTCAAACAACTTTAATCTTTAATAACAAGGATATTCCCCTATTCCCAATAAGTTTACATATAATTAATAGGCTCAAAACATACAGAAAACAAATGTTATAAACTTGCTGACTGGATGATCCAGGAAAACAGATGGCTGCATAATAAGCAGATTCAGACCAGGTTGATCAGTATATAATCTTATACCATCTGGACAAGAAATATTCAAACTCCATACCATTTTGTGGCATCTTTGAATTTAATTCTTCAGGACAAACTGTAGAGGAAGTTACCTGCCTCTTCCTTTGATCACCTTCTTCTCAGGAAGATAATGCTGCTGTTTAAAAACACTTTTATGAAGCACAAATCGGATTTAAAACAATGCCTAGGAGCAATAACATCCTTTTGTTCTAGGAAACAAATCTGAAAATTAACTGTACTAAAACAAAGTAAGTAGTGTTCACTGGACATTCTTATCGTTTTCTATATTTGGAAAATTACTGATAAACCTATTTAACAAGTGAAGGACTCTAAACATTTATTACTCATTTCAAAATATATATCTTTTAGAGTAACCAAATTTCACTCTTATAAGGAGAGCAAAAACCTTCTGAGATTATCAGATTTAAAGCCCTAAAAGCAAAAAAACAATAATTTTATACCTCCAGCAACCAAATAGTCAAAGAGATCTTTTTAAGTTTGCTGTTACATGGTGTACCACATTGTACATACAAGGAAACTTATATCCTCTTAATAATTCAACTCAAATAGCATATACCTTGATTCACAATTTAACATTTTATTGAGTTATAAAATATTGTAAAACACAAAAGTAAATAGAAAAGCAGTGGAAGAAAAAGGGGGAAGAGAGATGAAAAAGGATAAGAAAAAAGAAAAAGAAGCATTGACTTCTGACTTACTCTGTTGCAGTAAAATAAGGCATTAACATCAATTCACAACTTTTTGCTTTTTCATAATAATATGAACAAGCCATTTCTGTAAAGATCTATCAATCTACTTGGTAAAAAACAAAATCAAATTTTCATTCTTTTCCACTTCAAGCATGAAGTTCAGAAGCGGTCGCCAGATGGAAACAAAAGTACTTAACATATTTTTCAAACTATAAGATGCTCCAAAGTAGAAGATGCACCTAGCTTTTGGGAAGAAAAACAAGAAAAAAAAATCTGCCTCTGGCTCCCAGCAATTTGCCTCCTTGCATCAAACAGCAAACAGCCTGGTCAGCTTCAGCACAGCCTGATTTAGCAAAAGCAGCTGATTGTCGGTTGGATGTGCCTCCCAACAATCAGCTATTTCAGGCTGCAGGGATCACCATCGCCTATTACTGCCTCCACATGCCCCATTTTTGGCCTCCACAGTTATGCCTGTAGTTGCATGCAGATGGCATAACACTTTAGCTTTAAATACATTTAGGAATGCCATATACATCCTGAATGTTATAATCTGTTCAACTTTACTCAGACTGATACTCAAAATAGAAGGTTTATGGAGATAACAGGACACAGCTTTAATAAAGCTGCTTCATTCTTGAGAAAGCATTCTTTTACAAATTTCTTCCCATTCAAATGATTTTTTAAAAAGTTACAGCCAATTATGTTTTTCCTTTGCTAGGCAATTGGGACAAATGAAACTGCATTCTGGATCTGGTTAATTTATCAGACTGGACTACTCACAGAACAATCCATATTTGATTGAAAGCTTTGGCTCCAGTAACTCCTATTATTTCCAAGTCAGGTAAACCTTATTAATTCTGGATCCATGCCCGTCCTGGCTGATTAAGACACTTCAGGAATAGGATATGGTTGGGTTAAGCGGTAAGTAATTTCCTCTTTGCAGGACAGAGTGATATCATCCACTCTGAAGGAGGTGGTTGTGGTCCTTCTCTCATTAGGCTAGCCATGGACACCCCCCCATCCCAGTATTGGACAACTTTCATCCAGTTTCTAATCTTCCCTTTTAAAGGAAGGTTGTTGAGAGGGTGGCTGGGTTACATCTACAAAGGGCTCTGGATGAAGCAAATTTTCTGGACCCTTTTGAATCTGGGTTCAGGCCAGAGCAGGGATGGGATTCTACAGGTTCATATCTATTCGCTATAACCAATTGTTAACATTCTAAGCAGTTCAGAGCACCAGTTTTTAGAAAAAAATATTGTCCTAATCCTGTAAGGAAGGCAGGAATGGTCTCTGCAATATGAGGTGCCTAGGGCTTAAGCCTTTCACCAATCCTCTTTAACATCTATACGAAGCTAACATTTGTCAGTAGGGGGTTGAATATGATCAGTATGCAGATGATACCCAGTGATATATCTCCATTCCTAGTCAGATGGGTAATACTGTTGAGGTGCTGGTTGAGGGTCTGAATGGGGAGGAACCAGTTCAACTCAATCCTGGCAAAATGAAATGGCTATGGGTTGCGTTCTACATGGGCTGCCCTTGAAGACCATTTGGAAACTTCAGTTGGTCCAGAATGCAGCAACATGCATAGTAATGATAATGAATGAATGAATGATTCTGCCTCTCAAATGCTTAATTTAGATTAAGTCCTCTATTAGCCTCATGTAAAACAAATTCCAATAAGCTATTATAATTTGCTTCTTAAAGTATAGATATCGTGAATTATGGTGGAGTAAGCTTTTGGTTAAAACTGAAAATGTCCAACATAGAAAAGAAAAGAAAGATTCATTCTTTTTATTTCATCTACTTCCATTAATTGTCAGATAAAAATTATTAAATTATTAGAATCAATATGGTTGCAGTCAATTGATCCAGACATATCAGGCTTATGTTATTTGTATTACATATAAATTATATATTTTAAAATAATATATTTTTGCTCAGAGTGAGGTGTCATAGGTATTGTATGAATGTTAAAAAATATCAGCTGGAATATGATATCTGGTATCACTGAATTACCACAGAAAATATAATTCACACTTAGTCTTACAGAATACAAGTAATGGTTAGTAGCAGGATATATACCTTAGCTCCATGGATATGTAGAGATAATTTTTCTTCTGGATTATGAAGTTTAGACTGAGCCTTTTGATATAGTCAGAAGCATTCAGATAAAAAGCTTGGTAACATATGCTTGCTATTAAATTCCTCCCAACCCCCTTTCCCCTCTAGCAGCTAAGGACTCCAGAGAAGCAGGACTAAAATGCAGGAACACATGCTGCATACCCACTGGGATGCTTTTTTCCTCATAAATACTAATGAAGATTGAAGTGCAAGAAAGAATAGATATCAAATTCTGATAACTAATGAAGATTGATGCTTTATTATAGATTTATCTTGAGACACTAATTTAGGTAAAACCAGGAAGAAAAGAACAAAATATACCCAGATTACAATCAGAAAGGTTGGAAAAGTTATAATTTAGTGCAAATGTAACTGTTCTTATGCACTTCGCCAGTGTCATCAAGGGCTGGGATCTTCATGGGGATGCAGGCACCAGAAAGCTTCACCAGATCCTCCCCCCCACTTTTTAAATCAAACCTAGTTGTGACCTTGCACAGGGCTAAAGCACAGGGTAATTTAAGAATCTGCCAAGAATGGCCAATGTGTTGGGACAGAACAGAATATATAAGTATGGTAGCCAAGTTCAATGTGTAATGACAAAAGAGACCACACAAGAGCAGCAAAGCAATGAATAAATCTCTAATTCTTTTTTGCCATCCAGTGGTTAATCCAAGGGTTTTCTTGAATCAGATTGGATTAATTATGCTACTGGTGCAAATAGCTAGTACTATTCTGTTCCCAAGAGGTTATTCTCACTCTAAACTACTGACTTACCTCTCTAAGAGTGACTTTTATATGCAAGTATAAGCACCGAAGTTGGCAAAGTAGGAATTAACACTGATCAAACCAGACAATACTTTTTCTACTGAGAAAAGAACAGCTAAAAGTTTATTGGCTAAAAAAGAGAGTGCTTAAGCTTAAAATCGTTTGTGCATGTGCATGAGGGTGTGCATACATGCATGTGTGTATACACATACACTTTTCATCAGGTGTGGGATTCTACCAGTTGGCACCTATTCACTGGAACAGGTTGTTAACATTCTAAGCAGTTTGGAGAACCGGTTGTTAGAAGAAATTATTGGCCTAATCCTGTGAGGATTCAGGAAGGAAACATTCTGGTGTTGCTTACAGAAACTGCCTCTCTGTTAACCCTTATTACATTCTTGGCAGGACTAGACTTCCTGTCTCAGGAACATCTCTGGAGTTTTTTTTCCTTCCTTTGCTGGTACTTTGCTTGTGTGGAGTGACCATTCAAAGTTACAATGGCACTGAAAAAAGTGACTTATGACCATTTTTCACACTTACGACTGTTGCAGCAGCCCCACAGTCATGAGAGGCCAGGCGAGGAGATGTGTGCCTGTGAGTGATATTGAGTTGGCCATGCCCAGCCAGTCACATGACCACCAAGCCATGCCCACCACCTAAGCCATGCCCACAGAACCAGTTGTTAAAAATTTGAATCCCACCCCTGCTTTTTATGTCTGTTTTCTGATGGAGGCAAATCTAATTTACCATGAAGCCACATAGTGGCAAAGGAATCTACAAGATTCAGCATTTTTATCAAAATGATGAAAGTAGTACCATGCTTTATGATACTAAATCTGCCTGCTTTGTACATATGATGTCATAATGCATGGGGGGGAGATTTCCATCAGGTTTTGGTGACTCTGATTCTGTTATTGATTTTTCTTTGATCCTGCTCTCCCCTTGTTGTGTTTCAAATTGGCAAAGCTTTTGCCATGACCTAAATCCAGAATATAGGGTTCAATTATTGCAACCCGACATTTACAGCTCTCTCTTAAATGTGAAACAAACCTTGGTACCAAAACAGACCTCACTGTAATTCTTCAACTGACCACCAATATTACAATGAAGGGAAACATCTGAAATATTCACCTTAAGATTCAGAGAAGCTTCACTTATCTCCAACAGTTAATTTTCAATGTCAGAAAGAAAAAGAAAAACTCTTGTATGTTAAGATGAAATAGTTCAGATGCTTGGAAGAACTATGTATTACTTTGGTTTTTTTGCAGAGATATATCTTTTCTTCTTTTGATTTGCCCAGGCTGGCTTTCAATAGAACACTTTAAATGAGAATGAATTGTATCTTAGTTATCAATAGTTCTGTTCTGTTGTTCTTTTAAAATCTTAAGTTCATATCTATACTGACAGTTGAAATGGTTTGAGATTAGGATAATGTGTCTAAAAGGCAAATACTGTTGTACAAGAAGTACAAGAACGTTTAACTTAAAAATCAAGGCTAAAACTAAGGTGTTTATTTTATTAGTTTTATTGTGTGCCACCCATATTTTTTAAATCTCCTGTAATATAAACAGAACTCATATTAAAATAATAAGCAAAAATATAAAAAAGCATGTGTCCACTATTTCTATCCACAAAATATCCTCCTTCTATATAAGTCATATTTGCAAACACAAGCAATAGAAAATAATCCAACCCATGTCTTAAACTTTAAAAGTGCTGATTTTAACAAACTCAGAGAGACCCAAAGAAGGATTCCATGGATGAAAATCGTAAAGGAGAAAACAACTCAGAAAGGAAGGGGAACTCTGAAAAACACGATCATAAAAGCCCAGTCCAGCCCAATACCACTGAAAAAGAAAAACAAGAAATTCAGGAAGAAACCTGCATAAAGATCTCTCTCTGAAAAACTGAAAGACAAAAAGGACAAGTCAAAAAAATGGAAAAAGGGACTCATAACTAAGGCTGATTATAAACAGATAGCCGGAACATGCAAAGATGAAGTCAGGAAAGCAAAGGCTCAGAGTGAACAAAGACTTGCAACAAAAGTCAAAAATAATAAAAAAGATTCTTTCAACATATTAATAACAACAAAAAAGTAGGTGCTCTTAAGAGAAAAGATGGCAAAGAAGTAACAGGCAGTAGGGAGAAAGCAGAGCTGCTTAACTCATTCTATGCATCAGTCATCACACAAGAAGAAACTATAGCCCAACCTACCAAAAACATAACTGGAGAAGACAAATGAGAAATAAAAATAAAACTAAGCAAGAAAATGGTAAGAGAACACCTGTCTGACCTTGACAAATACGAATCACGGTGACCTGACAGATTATATCCCAGAGTTCTGAAGGAGCTTGCAGATGTTATCTCAAATCTACTGTACCTTATCTTTCAAAAACCCTGGAGCACTGGGGAAGTACCTCAGGATTGGAAAAGGGCTGATGTGGTTCCCATCTTCAAAAAAGGGAAAAAAACAGATGCAGAAAACTATAGGCCAATCAGTCTAACATCAATACCTGGGAAGATCCTGGAAAAGATAATAAATAAACAGATCTGCAAACAACTAGAAGCAAGTATAATTATAACTAGTAGCCAACACAGGTTTGTTAAAAACAAATCATGCCAAACCAATCTCATTTCATTCTTTGATAAATTGACTAAATTAATAAACCAGTGACATGCTGTGAACAGATTATACTTAGATTTCAGTAAGGTATTTGACAAAGTAGACCAGAACCTACTTCTTGGTAAGGTAGAAAAATGTGGAACATACAGCATCACCACCAGATGGATTTTTAGCTGGCTGACAAACCTTACTTAACAAGTAGTACTACATCCACATGGAGAGAAATAAGCATTGGGGTACCACAAGCTTCATCTTAGGCCCAGTACTCTTCAATATCTTCATATATGACTTAGATGAGGGAACAGAAGGGAACTCATCAAATTTGCAGATGACACTAAACAACACCTCAGAAGATAAATTCAGAATCCATTTTTTTTAACAAACTTGAACAAGGGGCCCTATCCTACAAAATTAATTTTAATGTGGAGAAAAGCAAAGTTTTACATTTAGGCAGGAAAAATCAAAAGTATAAGTACAGAGTAGGTGAGACCTGGCTCAAAAACAATAACTGTGAAAGAGACCTTGGAGTGCTAGTGGATGGTCATTTGAATATGAGCCAGCAGTGCGCAGCAGCACCCCAAAAAGCTAATATAATGCTGGGTTGTATAAGCAGAGGGCTAGAATCATGTGAAATATTAGTACCACTTTATAAAAGCCTAGTAAGACCACATCTGGAATACTGCAACCAGTTTCGGCCACCATACTATGAAAAAGATTTGAGACTTTGGAAAAAGTTCAGACAAGAGCAACTAAGATGATCAAAGGCCTGGAAACTAAAACATATGAAGAATAGCTGCAGGATCTGGGTTTGGCTAGTCTAAAGAAAAGAAGAATTAGGGAAGACATGATAGCAATATTCCAGTATTTGAGAAGCTGCCACAAAGAAGATAGGATCAAATTATTCTCCAGCGCACTGGAGGGAAGGACAAGAAACAATGGCTGGAAACTAATCAAAGAGAGAAGCAACCTTGGAATTAAGGAGAAACTTCCTAACAGTGAGGACAATTAACCAGTAGAACAGCTTGCCTTCTGAAATCATCTTTTTAAGAAAAGATTAGGCAGTCACTTATCTGAAATCATATAGGTTCTCCTGAGAAGGGGCTGGACTAGAAGACCTCCAAAGTCCTTTCCAGTTCTAATTCCCATTCCCATTCCATTCCATTCTATTCTATTCTATTCTCATAATTACTCTCCTAAAACCCACGAAGAAGGACAAGAATGGATTTCTGTGAGTATGACATTTAAAGCATGAGTTACGGATTTAAACTGCATGGTTCCAATGTCCTATTAGATGAGAATTTCTTATACATGGAACTTGGTCCAATTTGTTCTGCTCAGATGATAAATATAGGAGAAGGGTCTTTCTGTTTCTGCAGAATGGATAAAGGGAAAATGTCCTCATTTGTGGATAGTCTGTGTGTGATAAAAAAAAATGGTAGGTATATGCAAATGAAAATTAATTCATTGTATAAACAGAGTACCTTATTTTAATTCCCAACAGTGATTATTAAATTAATAATACATATATACTTAACTGTTAGATGAGGTGGGAGGTAGGGAGAAGAGAGCATGGTTTCTAGCATAGATACCTGTATGTGTATGTTTGGGTCTCCCAAAAGGTGACATGCACATTCTTATTGGATAAACACAAATCACTATAATTGATTTAACCAGAGCTTGCAGTCTTTGATTGACAAGGAAGAACATTTTTCTAACTGGAGTTTAAAGAAAACATTTGCAAAGCATTCGGAATTGCACACATTAATAAAAATGTTCACCAAGTGGGCTAATTTGTCTCCTAATGAAACAAGTTTTTACTTCTCTGCTATTATTGTAAAAATACATAAATTTACATGTTTAAATTTTAATATATCTCCAAGAACGCTTTAGGAAATTAAACTTTTTAAAAAATCAATATTTTATTGTTATTATCAAACTTTACAATTTCACTGGAAATGTATCTTCGTTATTTATACAGGATTTAGAGTTCCTGAAACTTTCCCTGTGTAAATATCAATATAAACAGACCTAATTTGCACCTCTTGGACTAATATGCAGATATAAAATTATCTATTAACTTTCATGTACACTGAGACAAATATGCATATTTTGAAAGGAAATATATCTACAAAGACTGATTCAAATTATCTTTACCTATCTGTATATCTATATTATATTAAAATGTATGAAATTCAGATCAATGCCAATTTAGTATGATTAGAAGAGAAGGAAGACGTGGTGGAACAAGCCCAAAGAGTGTTAACAGATGCCTTTGGAAACCAGTGAGGAAAAGAACTTCTTGCCCACAAGGCCAACCCATGCTGGGACCAGCAGCAGATGGCACAGGAGCACAGGCAGCCATGGCTGGGGGTGTGTGTGGGTGGCAATTTCCCCTGGACTCGATCCAGCCCAAGCAGTCCCACTAACAGCTGCTCAAGCAGCACAGCCTCTTCCACAAGGAGGGAGCACTATCCCATGGCAGGGAATGTTAAGGCTCCTAGACTTGGACTTGAAGGAGGATGAGACCCAAAGCAACTGGGTTTTTTCCACATCCAGATATGGAACTATATGCAGGAATATGGAGCAGATCTGGCTATTGAAGCAACCTGGGTCAGATGTGTAACTATGGCCCTGGAAGGCACTGCAGCAGAATAGATGGTCTCTGTTCACAATGATGATATGTCAGAGCTCTGAAGCTTTGATCGATTGACAATGGCCCCGAAAAAGCATTTTGAAGATGCACTCACTCAATGCAAAGCCTGAACCCACATCAAAACCATCAACCAGGTTCGCAAGGGGGCA
Organism: Pseudonaja textilis; assembly: GCF_049901715.1. NCBI lineage: Eukaryota > Metazoa > Chordata > Lepidosauria > Squamata > Elapidae > Pseudonaja > Pseudonaja textilis. The sequence continues at coordinate 39,860,909 of NC_141995.1, forward strand.
GCAGCTTACAACCAAGAGTTCCAGGAGCTGGCAGATTGGCTGGAAGACATCCTGATAGAATGCTTCCAAGATGGGCTCAACAATGATGTGTACAACATCTGTATCTTCTGGGAAATAAAATTTGCCACATTTTACCTTTCTTGCCACTGTTGTTAAGTGAGTCATTGCAGTTATTAAGTTAGTAACATACTTGTAAATTGAATTTGCTTCAGTGGTGGGATTCAAATTTTTTTTACTACTGGTTCTGTGGGCGTGGCAGGGGAAGGCTACTGTAAAATCTCCAATCAAAGGTGGCATTTACCGGTTCTCTGAACTACTCAAAATTTCCACTACCAGTTCTCCAGAACCGGTCAGAACCTGCTGAATACCACTTCTGATTTCTTCCTCCATTGACTTTGCTTGTCAGAAGCTTGCAAAAATTGATCACGTGACCCCAAGACACTGCAACCATCATAAATATGAGTCAGTTGCCAATCATCTGAATTTTGATCACATGATCCTAGGGATGTTACAATGGTCAAAAATGTGAAAAATGGTCCAAAGTTACTTTTTCCATTGTTTTTGTAAATTTGAACAGTCACTAAATAAACTGTTGTAAGTTGAGGGCTACCTGTATATGTTTTAAAACATGTCTTTCTTTTTTAAAACTTATATTTAAAAGTCTAGAATCTCTTGTGAACTGTAGAATAAGAAAATCTGTTCTATATCTCATTCAGTTTGCATATCATGTCAATCAACTATTTACAAATATACTACAAACTAAAATATTTATATTCTTTCTGTTTTCTCCCAGAGCGTATTTGAGCTTGTAGCTTTTTATTTAAGAAGTCTATAGTTAAAGAACATTCGTGTTGTTCATAGGTATTCTTATTTATAATAATATCATGGTTTTTAAGCTTAACACACAGATATATTTATTTAAAAAGTTGATACATCTATTTGATTATAACTACAGGATGAGAATATCATACTATAGGCACTAGACTGGGTTAGTGATAAAGATAATATGATAAAGATAATATAATATGATATAAAATACAGACACAGACAACAGTCCTGGTCTTACAACCAAAGGTGGGAGTGGAATTTTGGTCACTAAGCAATGTCATAAAGAAATAATGTGACCTCATTGCTTACTGAATGCAATCTTGGCAATTCCTGTTGCCATCATTAAGGGAATTTTACAAGACATTAGCCAAGGATTCACCCAAATCCAAGTCATTCCAGGTTTGGGCCCCCAGGTGTGAGCCTCAGTAGTATAAAGGTTTGTCTGCAAGTTCTCCTACTTAGGCTGCACTAATACCTCATTCTCCGCCAGCAACACACCGCTTCCTCCAACAATGTTCCTCCCACACCACTGATTCCCTGTCCCTGCCAATGTCATACCTCAGCACTGATGTCAATGCAGTGGTCTGGACTGGGACTCTCCATGGGCTGGATGTGGTCTGTGGGACATAAAATATCCAAGTCTGCCCAAGAAGTTGCAGGCATTTCTGGAAACCACTCTCCCATCTTCTTGTTCCTGCTGATTATGAGGCATGCCCAACCTGCCTATTGGGCTGGGCTTTGCACAGCACTGCAGCTCAATGCTATTTAAACAGTCTCAGACCCATAGCATGCAAAAATGACCCTTTGCAAAGAGCTCCTGGATGGGGTGGGGTTGACTTCATGCTGTGATAAACAAATAAATAAAGAAAACTCTGAAAGCAGCTGTGGTGTGCCAAAATGGTACTGGGATGGATTGAAGTTGGTGCCACATTGCGAAAAGACAAGACAAAAAAACAACCTAAAAGCATCTCTTGATCTACAGAATGTCAAAATGCTCCTTTGCAAAGAACTGCTTGATGAGGGGTGGGATTCAACTGGTGTTACTAGTGGTTCAGTGATTACGTTTTGTGCGGATAGCTGATAAGTGCTACACGCAGGTGTGCAGTGTTTAAAAAACCTCTTTTTTACTGCTTTTTCAACCTCAGCTGTGCTGCACAAAGCAGCTGAGATTGAAAAACCAGGAAATAAAGGTCAGGTAAGAGCCCAGCCAGACGGGTGGGCCAAACAGCAGCAGACACAGAACCGGTTCTGTGTCTGTTGCTCTTCAGAGCTAACAGTTTTATAGAGCTGGGCAGAACTGGTAGCATCCTAGCCCTGTACTGGATCAGGGGTTGCCAACCTTTTGGACCTCAGGGACCACCAGACTCATAATTTTAGATCCCAGGGACCACTAACCAGTTCTGTAGGCATGGCCTAATTTGTGGGTGTGGCTTGGTGGTCATGTGACTGGCTGGACATGGCTTGTATGTAAATATTATAAATATTTATATAAATGTTGATTTTTTTATTAAAAAAGAGCAACTTTTACCCCAAATCAGGCAAAGCAGGCAGATTGAGTTGCTCAAAGAATCATTCAGTGATCTATCTATCTGCCATCGGCTGGCTCAGTCTCTCAAATTTGCTTGCTGTGAGTCTGCACTGAATTTGCTTGCAAGCAAACCTTCAGTCCTAAGGGAGGTTCGGCTGCGCTGAGCCGAAGATCTAAAAACTAGTTAGAAAGCAAGAAATCCAGTTATTTCCTGCTTCCTAGCTAATCTAAATCTCCCGGCACAGCAGAACAGATGATGGTCGAAAAAAAAGGAAAAATAGCAATTTACAAGGCAAGTTTACCGGGTAAGGAGTGAGTTGGTGGGGAGGGTTCCAGCGGGCCACGTGGGCAGCGCAGCCTTGTGTTTCTGCGCAGCCTGGATAAATTGCTTTGTGGGGGTGCTCTGGGGGTAAGACTTCTCTGTGGCCCACCAAAATTTTCTCATGGCCCACCAGTTGGCGACCGCTGTGCTGGATGGTCTGATGCTGGCTTCACATTCCCCCCCCCAAAATGCCAACTGTGATTTAAAGGGGCATCAGTATTAAGATATATTAGCTTTTATTCATCGTCATAATCCATCCAGTATAGCCTAAAAGTTATGCTTTATGGTTTAGTGTTCAATGTGAAGAAGAATAACCATGATTTGCTCAATAATTTACTGAAGAATACAACACAACTCAATCATAATACATAATAAATACAATTGAAGAATTAATCAAGTGTTCTAACTTGAAAGCACAGTATAAGCTCTTCTCAATAAATTAAAATAAACTTCAATTAGTATCATATAATCTAACAATTGAACCCTGAGCTATATTCTATTGAAACAACTTGGGGCTTAAATACCTTAAGTCCACACAACTACATTTTCTGCATAACATCTACAATAGCAGACCATGCTACCAAGATAAGATACAGACCTCCAATAAACTGTGCAAAAAATAGCAGAACAGAATAGAAATAATGATGTATCTGATAATAGTGGATATTTGCTAGCATAAATACCAATAAAGCATTAATGACTTAAGAGATAAATCAGAATGAATCCCAAATCCAGAAAGATACTAACAACGACTATCAAATTATCTCATTAAAAAAGCTGGAAAAAAAAGAAAAACTAAATTTGAAAAGCAATAAGGAGAATATGGTCCAAAATGAGGGACAAATTTATCTCTCAAAAAATAGCATCTTCCATATGGAATTAATTATAATATAGAGAATGCTAACGAACTTGAATCTTTTAACAGCTGGACCAAACAATGAGGATGAAATGTATATTTGACAAGTACATTTCTGACAAAACAGATGCAGAAACAGAACAACCTCAAGGCAGAAGAAAGGGCATCTCTAAAAACATGAAAGTGTTTCAAAATCAACATAATCCTCCTATTAAACAAAGAGCAAACTAGTGTCATCACAATATTTCCAAAAAGAAGGCAACATAATAAAAAAAACACCCAAAAATCTAATAAAAAAAGACAAGGGAACCATATTGTATGAAACACTGTGGATGAATGCCCCTATGCTTCTATAAGCACACTAAAATACATAAACCTGACATATCACTTCATAAAATTATATCATTGATAATTAATGTCAATTGGCAGTCAGAAGACATGATAAAACTACATTAATTTCACAATATACAGAAAAGTTCAATTATAATTTGAACTGTGAAACTCTACACTTTTTAGACCAAATCAGATCCAAGAATGCAATCTTACCATATATATGACAGTTTGGCTCACATCCTCAATCTGATATACTCATGCCAGCTTCAATAAAATCTAGGTAGCGTGGAGCGCTTTCACCAGAGCCATCAGTCCACGAATTCCTGCCATACAAAAGACAATCTGCTATTTATTTATTGGCTACAATATTTTGACTTACAGCACTTGAAAGTATTGCCCAGAATCTAGTACGTATTGTTTGACAGAATCAGAAAGTATGAAGTCCAATGGCATTTCAACAGTGCATTTTGTTCATTCTTAATATTAAATCGGTATGTGTATATGAGTGGGCATTATTAACACAGCTTGTATCTATTTCTTTTCATTTATGATAAAAACTGTTTTATTTATCTTGCCACTATACACATTTTCTTAGTAGCATCTTAACATTATTTCAGGCTCAGAGAATACCTATACTTGGCTTCTCTATTTAGCTCAATAATCTTTAATAAAAATGTGTAGTCACGTACTTCATTATTACTTTTTTTAAAATCAGAGAATCAACTTCAGAAAAGAAAATATAAGATATATGTGTAACACAGCTATATAATATGAAAGACTTTGTTTGTATAAAGCTGTTTCATATCTTTTGCTTCAGGAATGGAGGAAAAAGCTAAATTTCAATGATTGGGAGGCAAAGTAGGGGAAGATAGTGTAATGTTTATAATATTTACTTTGTTAGCATCCTGAACTTGAGATGAAGTGACAACTCTTTTTCCCCGCTTTTTTAAAAGAGATTTTCCATTGGCAAAGTTCCTTCCAGCTTTCAGTAAATGTTCTGTAGTCTAGAACATTCACAGAAATATGCTACAAAATAGTCAGTTTTACTCACGGAACAGTGATGTGGCTTGGAAGACTGCAGAGCAGGAATATGTACTGATCTCAATGAGACATTACAAAGTTTTTCAAAACAAACATAAAAAGCAAACCAGTTGCTTTTCCTCTCAAATTTTTCCACTCCTAAAAAGCAATCAAATATGTTTTCATAGTTTATAAATGTCTAAGAGCAATTTAATTCAGCAATTTAATTTATATAGTGGGGCTATCTCAAAATTATGACTGGGTGAGAGTTTAATCTACAGCAGGGGTGTCAAATTCAATGCCTGCAGGCTGCATCCAGCCTGCAGGATGCTTAGATCTGGCCCACAGGGCCAGCCTGGAAATAGCAAAGGACTGGCTAATGGTGCCTCTGCTAGCAAAAATGGGGCATGGAGGTCCGCAACCAGTTTTGGCAACCAGAGTGCTGCAGGAGGCTTTCCAGGGGCAAAATGGGACTTCCAGGGTGCTGCCGGAGGCCGTCCTTGACTCAGAAGGTTTACCTTTCAGGCTTGCAGGATTCTGCTACTGTAGCCTATGTCAATAATTTATAGTTTTAGTCTTCCTATGGAGTCAGTTTCTTTATCTGGTCTCTCTCTCTCTCTCTCTCTCATAAGGTGTTCAAGTAGATCAAGTAATTATTAAAAAACAAAATCACAGAAATGTACACCTCTCTATTTTTATAAGTGTATAAAACCATGTGTGTGGAGGTGCGGTCCCGTGTCATGCTCACCATGGCCATGCCCATCTGAGCCACACCCACACCCACCTGTCCCCTGGCCCTCCGAGGTCAAACACAACCCTAATGTGGCCCTCAACAATATTGAGTTTGACACTCCTGGTCTACAGTAAAGTGCATTTGCTCAGAATCAGATCTATCAGGATATTGGAAATCCTATTATTGTCTAGATCACCCCTACAAAAATGTTTCTCTTTCAGGAAATTATTATATCAACATTCTGCTTTAGGGCAGTTATTAAGTTTTAATACTGGACTCATTTCATACCCAGTGTTGTCCCAAGCAATGTATGGATTACACATTTTTCTATGTCTGCGTTTTATTTACAGTAATACAAAAATATAGTGCAGCACAGTACAATACATACAATGTAATGTTTCCTGGATGCTATTCTGTATTTTAACTAAAATAATAATAAAACAAAGAAACAAAAAAAAAAGATTAACAGAAAGCTAAGTCTATATTAAGACACATATATAGAACGTAAGGTTTATTGCATATCTAAAGCCAATTATGAAAGCATACACAGACGAGGTACAAAGAAACCTAGTTCTAACTTTGCGACAGAAAAATAAAAAAACAAATTCCTGGGAAAATGCTGCTTTTCTTGACAAAGACCAAATTATAATCTGCGCTGGAAAAATACATAATCACATTCATTTTCAGATTTTCCAACTTTAAGTAGAAATAAAAAAATATTTACACACTGAAGATCAGCACCATATTTTAATTTCTAAACCTGCTAAGAAAACAATTATAGAGGTCACAATTATCCTATTTATCGCACATTCTCCTTCTTTCACATGATTAGCTTGCTAGGGAACATCTGGCTTTTGCAGAAGACGGTCAATTACACTAATTCTTTGTAAAACAATATCAAACACTATAAGAATGAAAGGTCAATGTGCTCCTGCTGATCCAAATTTGTCTTCAATTCCCTTTCCCATCTTCCTCATTATCCTGTCTGGAAAGGTGAGCAAGTAATCCCCTTGACTGCCCTTGATGTCAAAGGTGCTTTATGATTCCCGACAAAGAAAGTGTTAGCTGCAAGTGATGTGAATAAGTAGCAATTTGACCTTCTGCTATCAGCTGGACTACAAGAAGACTGAGTAAGCCTCAAACAGCGTAGTAAAAATAGAGTAGAGCAGGTATAAAATTGGGTTATTGCATTATTTGTCATCATTTAGAATTTCCTCCTGGGGCCATTAGAATCATAACAATATCCTTAAATGTCACCTTTCTCACCAGGATGGGTATTAGAGTCCTACAGAAAAACAATGCATTTGGAAATTATGTATTATTCTCAAGAACAATGTTAAAATCATAAACCGTTAACTAACCATCAAAATAAGAAAAGATTACACACACACACACACACACACACACACACACACACGTTATTTCCCCTTCCCATTTTTATATCCTGAAAACCTTAAAATAGCTCATGTAAAGCATAATGCTAACTTGAGTCATGTAAGCTACTGATCATTATGGCATCAGAAAAAGACAATATTTTGTCTTTCCCTTTGGATTTAGAGTGTGAATGGTGAAGCAAAAGAGAGTGAAAGAGTGAAACATGAAAAGCTTGATTTGTTAGGTCCCCTGCTGTCTGAGAAAAGATCAAAGCTCAGGAGGGGGCTGTAGAACAGCTGAATGCCTTGCACTGAAACATGGCCTATGGCAGCTGCTCTGGGCACACTCATGTAACACAGGTGTACCTCTAGCTCAACCTTGCCTGTTGAATCATGGGAGCAGGTTACGTTTTCTCTTCTTTCATTATTTCAACCTTATCCACCGAGGAGATGTAAGCTCCATCCATCACAATGCACAAATTCACAGTGCAGAGATTCAGTACAGACCTAATTAAAGCTTTTCCTTTCATTTGCAGAGATAATTAGACTTTCATCTCACCAGGACACTTCAGAAAGATCTATTCCTTTCTTCAATAAAAGCTACATCAAACAAAAGCAGATTTTAATCGCATTTTCTTTGGGGCATGAGTCAATAATGAAAGATGTCATGGGTAACAAAAAATGTGTTGCAAGGGGGGAAAAAGAAGAGGGAAGCCTAAGCAATGCTCTTTAATTAACATCATGTTCGCAAACACCATTAATTTCCCTCATTAAAATGATTTTTATCTACAACTGATTGTTGATAAAGCAATCGATTTGAATATCTCATCTGTTTCATCACAAAGCAGGAACCCCATCTGTTGTGCTTTCAAAGCGGTAATAATGCAGAGTGATAAGCAATATGTGAGAATAATAAAAAATGCATATGTGAGTGTGTCAGAGATTTGCAAGGAAGAATACTGGGCAAAGGCCACCTTTAAACAGATCATGTATTAAAAATGATTTGATGTCAGGCCAAAGGATAAATATGTCACAAAGATCAGAGTTGCATAAATAACAAATGAATTAACAAGTGGAAGTGGGAAAGGTTGCATCTGTGATTAAGGAATAATGGTAAGCAGATATGGGGGGCAGGAGAAGAACCATAATAAAAGGCCAGCCACTTAGCTGCTTTTAACACGGATCTACTCACATTTATGATGTAATAGCAGATGACAAATGTGCATTGCTCCCTGCCTATGCCTTTCTCATTAGTGGTACAACAGAGCAGAAGCTTTTCTCCGGTGTGATGTTTACCACTGGAGACTACATAAAGCATTTTTGGCTTTAAGCCCATATTGTTTTCAGTTTTTATTTATTTTCAGTTTTTGATTCATACTCTCCACAAAAATAGTGGGGTTTCAAACATGAAAATTGGTGAAAACTGTTCAAAGCACAATAAAAGACTTTTGTAGATATTATATAATTCAGTCATTCAGCTAACTGATAAATTAATGAATAAAAAAGTGTAAATAAAAATAACACTTCCTTCTGAAATGTAATATGAACATATATACTATTTAAATACTCAAGGCCATGTAAAAAGTCCCTCTCTGAGGGAATGGGCAGTTCAGAAACGCGAAAAATAAATGAATAAAATTGAAAATATTTTGAGAATCTGAATAAGATGCTCTAAACCTTCTTAAAATGGACATCAAAAATGTATAGGTCAAACTAACAGGATACATGAGAAATATCCTTACCTCACATTGATTCCATTTGCATCAGTTTGATATAGAAAAAAAGTCAATTTAGTATATGGAAGTGTATGAATTGTTCAATTATGAGAAGGAGAACAAAATGAATTAAAAATCCTAAATGTAATTCTGCCCAATTTCATTACATAGAATCTGTTTTCTGGCTATTGTTTGTGTGGATGTTTGAAAAGTTTTTCCTAATTTGAGACTTCCGGTGGCACTTCCATTGAGGACAAACGGAGATTGTGATTTGCGTGGCTTCAATCCAGGCTTACTCTGTTGGAGGGCTCCCTATGGGACTGGAACCATCAGACCCACCTCGGAGGGGTGGGGGAAGAAGGGGAGACCACCATCCGGGTTGAGGGGAGCCACATTTCCCTCCCTGGATTGGTATACTCCCCTGGAAGACAGAGAGAAACAGCAGTTTTAATGGCTGCCCTGAAGACGTAAAGCTACCGGGACATAAGTGTGTGCTGGAGTGGTGAAATGGTGAGTGGCATGTAACCAGATAAGAGAAGCTGAACTTTTTGTTTTAATAACCCCGAAAAGCAGAAAGAAGGATTCCTTGCTTGAGAGTATAACAGCGGCGTATGGAAAACAAGAGGACAATATAAGGTAAATAAAAACTGGACTATAAAAGAGCTATAATGAAATTAGACCTTTGAAAAGTGGAAGTGATATAGAGTGCCACCTAATGGTACAAGATATTTTTTCCTGGATGACTTTATGGAAAATTACTGGTCTTTTAAATGTGTGAATGAGAAAATATATGAAATAGAAAACTTTAACAGAACAAGAACCCCGGAAGCTTAAAAGTGAAAAAGGGGGAGATTGCAGCAAGAGGATAAATGAAGGCAAGATTTTGGGACTGTTGGGGGTTGACTGAGCAAAGGAAATTGAAAGACTAATAAGGAAAAAAATAAACGGAGTCTCTTGGCAAGGGTTACAATTAACTTTAATAAAATAAAAAATAACACAATTGATTTAAAAAATGGAAGAAGCAAGCAAAGAATTTAAGTTGGAACTGCAATCTGTGAAAGAAATGTTAAAAGAAAGGGATTATTGGACATACTGGCAGAAAAAGTATTGCAATTTATAGCAGAACAAAGGAACCTTAGAGAGGAGGAGCCAAAGGAAGAGGAAAACAGCCAAGATGGACATGAAGATTCAGAGACATTGCCAAAAGACATAAAAGGAACTAAAACTAAGACATTGATGACAGAGATAATTAATAAAAAAGAAAAAGCTCCCAAGAGTAAGCAAAAGAAGAAGAAGCTGTACAAGAAGAAATTTCTTAAAAGAGAAAAGAAAAGGGTGGGAGGAAAGTTAGAGGACTGGCAGATGGAAATAAAAGTAATATTAGAGGAAAAAAGAGGGATAAAGAGGAAAGGCCAGGGAAACTTAGTAAAGGGAAAGCTGGCTAAAACTAAGAGCAATGACAAGGCTAGGAGATTTAGAGATAAGGGTTAGATATAGCATAAAAGGGGGATACCACATGGGAACGTATTTTTTATTAGAAATGTAGACATGGGAAATTTGAAGTTTATAACTTACTGGGAATTACTTTATTTGGGTCCAAATTCAAATACCCTTTCATTAATTGGAGGATTCAAGTTCTCCATAATTAATTTCCTCCTCTGAAACAACTTTCTAATATTTTTCATTGTTTTCATTAACTTCAGTATAAGCATATCCAGCAGTTCTACATTCAAAGACAAGTACCATATAAACAACAGTTTAGCACATATTGGATTTTCACCATGAAAACAATTTTGGACATTACTTGCACCGTTAAGGTGTGAGGAAATCTATCAATATACCAGTCTAGGAAACCCTTTCTTCAATAGTAAGAACAGACTTTGAATCTTTTATTTCATTAATATGATGTGAAACCTGATGGATCCCTCAGTTTTATGAAGGTGGATTCCTTGTTTCCTTCTACTTTCTTGGAATAGGAAGTGCCAGTGTAAAAGAGAGAACAGCATGGGTTTGCTTTGCCAAGTGTTTAAACCTCAGGTTTGGACCTCTGAGCTTTTATTATGTTTGTTTTATTTATTTGTAAAGCTTATATTGCTGATTTTATAAGACTTCAAGTCAGCATGCCAAACAATTTCTTCTCTGACTGCTTTCCATGACAAGTCAGTGAGATGGATTGTGCTGAGAGACAGTGATTGCTTTGTAGGAATCCAATAAAATCCTATGGCTGAATAGAGAATTAAATCTGGTTTCCTTTACCCTAATCCAACATTTAAACAACTACACCATTCTGGCTCTTTTATCTTAATCCTAGAACTGCAAATCAGCAACTTTTAATTAGGTGTGGCTCAACATCACTGTCTAGGAGATATGTGAAAAATGCACTCCTAATGCTAAGATGAAATATATGGAACATATTTTATTACTATTTAATTCTTCCTAATAAAGCATAACAGTCTGCATTTTAAATTTGTTTTGGGTTTCCTTGGGAAAAAAGCAAAAAATTATTTAGAATGGAACAAATTTAAGGGAAAAAGGTCAACTATAAAAACTTACACTTTTTCATACTTGTTCAACTAATTAATAATAATTAAAATAAAATATGTATGCAACTTCGCATGAATATAGTCACCCAATAGGCCTCCCATTGAACCTAAATAGTATTCCAATTAAGGCAAATGAGTCAATGGTAACATAATCAAAACTTTAATTTAAATCCATGTTAGAGCTACTTCTCAGAGATATGTCCAGCTGGGTTTGGGGTTTGGGCCAGGAGAGGTATGGTGGCAGTGGTCATCAGACAGTCTCTTTTGGTTTGGTTTTCAGTCTTTGGTTGTGATATCCTATTTCTAAATTTGGGCTCATGTGATCTGTTGGGATTGTTGCTTGCATACCAGCTCACTGCTACTGGAGACTATCTTGGGCAGTGGAGTTTTCCAGACTTATGGTTCTGGGAGACCTCAACCTGCCATCCTGAATTTGGTCTTGGAAACAGCCCATGAGTTTATGACCACTATGGTAGCCATGGGCCTATTCCAGATCATCATGGGTCTGACTCATGATAGTGGTCACACAATAGATATGATCTTGTTGGAGCAATGGCACTGATCTGGTGGGAGATTTAACATTATCATGGTCTGTCATGGTGATTTTGCCTTGATATATTTGAGACTTTTATACCAATCCCCTCCACATTCAAGTCATCCTCCCCTGGGTTAATGGGTTCAAGAGGGAACAGGGGAATTTTTTGGGCTTTTGCTACATGGCCCTGCTGAAGCCTTAATAACAACTTGGAATCAAAGGGTGCTGAAGCCCTGGACAGGCTCATACCTGGGCGGCCTCTTTTGACTCATCACTCCTGACACTCGCTGTGGATCATAGAGTTGTGGGTTCTGAAAAGGGTTAAGAGACCCCTAGAATGCCACTGGATAAAAATGGATGAATCTGATTGGACATGACTTAGAGCCGCTATTAAGACCTATCTTGTGGTAATAAGAGTGGTGAAACAGCATTATTTCTCCACCCTTATTGCCTCTTCAGAGTGTCACCCAGCAGCTCTGTTCTGATTCACCCAGTTCCTTCTGAAACAGGAAGCTTGAGTGATTATCTTCAAGGCCATGTGGAGGAATTTGTTCAACACCTGGTAGACAAAATCATTCAAATTTGTTCCCAGTTGATACCCATGCATGGTGCAGATCTGAGTGAGAAGTCTGGGGAAGAAGGATTTTGCTCCTTTATCTGAGAACAGTTCGATCCTGTTGGACTTGAAAAAGTGGACAAGGTTCTTGACTCTATTACTGCAACCACCTGTCAACTAGGTTCTTGTCCCTCCTGGTTGGTGAAAGCCTCCAGGACAGTGATTAGCAGGTGTGTTCAGGCAGCGATAAATTCTTCACTGCTGTTCTGACCCAGCCTTTGCAATCAATGAGAACTACTTAGTCATTCATTATTAAAAGTTATCACTTTCACTATTTGTACTACATTCCTATTTCTGAATATTTTTGTACAATAGATTGAAAAAAATATTTCCTAGATACTAGGATTTTATTAACATGTAAATCACTAATTGGGGGAACCAAAGTCAGAGTTATAATAAATAATATGGTAAAAGTGGCTTCAATATACTTCTATATTTACAGCTATTGTACATGGACAAGTAACTACACTACATCAATTGACAGGGAAGGTATACAACCTTGTTTCTCACAATGTAGCTTTTATTTATACCAGTCCTCCCCCCCCAAAATATTTAGCAGTTGTACTAACTAAAAAACATTCTTTTTATTACATAGAATTTCTGATTACTGATTTAAATATTGTTTCTTAAAGATAGACATTGTACTTAAAATATGCAACAATTATTATCCCAGGTTCTAGCTATATATATCATTTATCAAACAATCAATAAAATACTACATTGTGCCCATGGCAAAAAATATATTGGGAAAAATAATGACTGTTTTAAGACTGGAACTAGAACATTCAACTGCTTCTACGTGGGTTGCAGATGAGACAAGGGAAATGACCTGAAAAAGTGTCATTAAAAACCACTACAAGGGAGTTTCTATGCCACAATTACAAAGGTACAAGGAAAACTCCATAATTCAATAATAACTCACTAATACTGGTGAATAACAATTTCCAGCAAACTCTCTTTGACACACTTGATGGCTCTCTTTGGTGTGGCTCGTTAAACAAAGAAAAGAAAATGTTTCAAAGTTACACAACAAAAAGGTACCAAATAGCAAAGTACAGAACAGTGCTACTAAAATACTGTTCAAAAAATCAGTATAAAATTAAAAGTATTTCAATTATATTGTAGATCATATTTGGTATAAACCAGGACTCTAAATTCTTAAATAGAAGTGGCTATTGGAACAGCGAAAGAAAGAAAAAATCCCAAACTATAATATTGTAAACTAATACCCGTTATATTGTTGGACTGTAATGTAATCATAATCAGAATGACAACACTGGATAATGGAAGCAGGAGACAGCTTTTCTGGAAGAAATCAAGTTTGGAAGACTTAATTAAGAGGATGCTGGAGGACAAGAATACTGAATATGAATTTATATTGAATTCAATATGAAGAAAGCAGTGCAGATAGTCTTAATGGCCATTTAATAACCATTCAAAGTTTCAACAGTGCTTTAAAAAGTACTTACAAAAAGTTGTAAGTACTGGTCATAACCAGTACTTACAACTGTCCTAGTGTCAACATGATCATGTGATCAAAATTGAGGCATTTGGCTATCAATTTGCATAATGCATTGAATCACAATACAATGTCCTACTTTGGTTTAATCTTTACAAAGCTATGAATAGAAACTTTCAATTTATGGGACAATGAATTTACCCCATGAATTAATGCCAGCCATGTTTGTGTTCAAAAACTACGCAAGGCCAAGCCTTATGACATGGAACATTGCCAGAAACCTTAAGGGCTCTAACTTCCATAATATTGCCAGGAATATTACATGGACATAAAGTCATCCAGAGACAAACTCAACGTGAAGGTTGTTTTACTATAGGAACTTATTCTAAGTTTGATACTGATTCTGTTCTTGCTGCCCCCCCAACAACAGTTAAGCCATCTACAAATCCAAACTAAACTTTCACCATTTGGGGGGAAAGTAGTAAATATTTCTTTTAAAAATTAGAAATGACATTTTATCATGTAAATGTAAATCTATTCTATTTTAAAAATCAGGGTGAGAAAATACTTCTCTTTTGTATTAGGTGACAGTTTTCACAAAAATAGTGTCTTGCTATTTGTCTTTGCTAATTAATGAAGCATCCAGGAGTTAATAAGTACTTCATTTAAAATTCCAGTCAAATGAATTCTGAATTATAGTGTTTGTATCACAATAAATTTATTGGACATAGACCCTCAAGCATGCATCCATTAGACATAAAATAAAATGCCATGTATAACAGATGCATGCTTTTAACTTGTATAGCAATAACATATTCACAATTGTTTCTACTATAAATATTTCTAAAAGAGGTATTCATTTCCTACAGTAATTTCTATCAAAACATTTAATTAATATTTTATAGGCAAAACTTGCTCAGGGGCTTTATATTTATATTTTTAGAAAGGCTGAAAATTATATGAGTAGATAAATAGTTGTTGATGGGGTCATTTCAAGAATGTGGACAGAGTTGTGATTTTTATTTCCTAAATTTGAAGAGAAATGCAGGGGAGTTTAGGACATTCTTTATTAATTTTAAAGAGGGCTTACAATTATGCTTTTCAAAAAAAATTAAAAGGGAGTTGAGATAAATGTGTTAATGGTACTCTGAATCTGGATTTTCCAGGACTTTTTCCACAGAAATCTTCTATGAAGATGAGCCCTGTTCTATAATTACAAAGAGTGTACAGCCCACTACACACTTAATGGTGAGCAGCCCTCAAGTTGTGCTGGTGCCATTAATGAGAAATTTACCCTCTTACAACTTGATTGCCTACAATGGTGAGAATTACATTGTATCTATCTCACAAACGAGCTCTTAAGTTATGTCAACAATGCACCTTTAGGGAAGCAGAGGTTCATTGACTCGCTCATGCTGGATTTGGTTGTTAGAGGCAGCATGTCCTGTCCCGCTTCACACAGGCTCACAGCCTCAATAGTTTCGGTATTTATTGGGGTTTTGCCAACTCCAGTTAGTGTTTTCCTGGAATCACTTCCCAAACAGGAACCAGTGCAAACCCCCAACAGAGTCCAACTCTCCCTTCTCAGAGCACAGCACAAATCTGTCAAGCTCTCTCCACCAAATTCATGTCACTGATAAGTCCACAACCCAAATACAAACCACCAGAATCCAGGTACAAGGTTCCGAAAGTCAAATCTAAAGTCCAAAGACCCAAAGAGCAAAGAATCCAATTCCAGAGTCAATACATGAATTCATGAAGGGTGAATGAACACATATACATGAAATAAACAAATTGTTTCCAATGTGCTCTGCTCCATGTGCTGGGCTAAATAAGTTGCTAGTTGGTCCCATCTGATTCGGAGGAACAAGCCTGACACCTCACGAATAGCTGCACTGACCTCCATTGAGACTGCTTTCTTTCTGCTATTTGTGCCTGTGGATCAAGTAGAGGAGGCAATTCTATTCAACTGCACTGGCCAGCTTCAGAACTCTCCATTTGCACCTGCCCCTCTCTTGTTCCTGCTTCATCCAGCCCTTCATCTGATTGTCTCTCCAGTGACCTCTCTTCTGTATCTGGCCCCTCCTCACCCCCCAGAGTCTTCAGCAACTTTTTGATCAGTGATAAGATTCAAAAAAATTTACTACCAGTCCAGTGGGCATAGCTTGATGGGTGTGGCATGGCTTGGTGGGCATGGCAGGGGAAAATCCCCATTCCATCCCCACCCCATTAACCTGCTTTCCAGCTTCATTCCCCTGTGCAGGGCAACAAAAGAAGACCCAGCCAATCAGCTGGGACTCGGGAGGCAGAGAAGAGATGGGGGCAGGGCCAGTCAGAGGTGGTATTTGCCGGTTCTTCGAATTACTCAACATTTCCACTAGCGGTTCTCCAGAACTGGTCAGAACTTACTGAATACCACTTCTCTTCTTGATGCTCCTCCTCGTCCGAAGTCCCTGGAGCCATCTCTTCCTTCTTTTCTGAGCTGGTGTCACACAGTACCTGAACAGCACAGTTGTTTTTCTCTGATTTTCTCAATGTTGAGAAATGATTTCAGACTTGCTGCATTTTTTTCTTTGCTTGTTTGGCTGAATAGAACAATTAAAGATCCCTGCTGAAAAACTCAAGATGATTATGAATTATACAATTCATAGAATTAAATAGCCTCCAATTCATAGAATATGGCAAATTTTGAAAGAAAATGGAAATATGTCCTTATTCCTATTCAATAAAATGCTGGAAAATGATAAACTTTATGTGAGTTTATTCTTATCAGAAATCTTCTATAATCCAGGTTGTAGCAAAATATTGTGTAGTGGTATTGAAATGATACAGCAACTAATGGAAAGACATCCCTTTAATTTGCTTTATTTGTTAACTACCTTGATGTTATCTAATGTTTTATTCCTTTTTTAATTTTTAGTGCTCCTAGATCTCTTGCATAATAAAGTAATGATAGGACAATTCTATTTTTATATATTAATATAAGAGTCTTGCAAAATCAGAGCCTGTGTTACACAGAAATCAGCATTAATAATTCTGTACTAATCAGAAAATAATAGGTGAAAACTTAGCAAAGTAAATACAAACTTTTATCTAAAAAACAGGCTATATGGATAGGAAAAGTTTAGTTCAAGGAATAGAACAGTGCTGTGCTGAGCTTAAAGAATATAAACTAATACAATGAATTTAATTAAGTCTAAAATGATTTCATGTGACTCATTTTTCTACTGAAACATGAAAATGAAGATAATCTCCCAGTATCCAGGTGTCAGTAAAATTTAAGTGCTTGCTGGATGTTGGCCCACCCATTAATTATTAATACACTATTAATCTACTTGGCAAATTTAGACGGTCATTTAACTTCACAATCTGTAAAAATAAAACAGCATCATACCGAGAAAATAATGATAACTTGAAAAAGTAACACTGTTATTAATTGATTTTACATTCATTGTAATCACACACTGGTCTTAATGAATGCAACTAGCATGTTAGTTTCAAATACACTTTTTCCTGCAAATCTAGTGTTAATTAATGTGCTGAGCCAAATAAGTACAATCTAATAGCAATATTGTACCAGTGTCTATCACTATCCTATTGACACTTAATATTTTGTGTTGTTTGTAATTCTCATTTTAACCCACTCTCAAATATTAATCTTCAAGCTTCAAGCTTTTTAACATTCTGATCAGGCTATGATGTTTTATTCTAAACTATATCACAGTGACATTTTTCTTGAACAGATCAAAATATTTTCTACTAAACTAGGCTATTACTGACAAAACTAGGCCTCCTAATTCATCATGCCAAGCCTTGTCCACCCCTTGTCCCTAATCTTTTTTATACATTGACAGTTCTATTTGTGTCTTTCTCTATTACAAACCAAAGCCAAAACCAAACAGATCTAGGTTTTCTGAATTATTATCATAGTAATAGAATGTTATTATTTCTTTCACAGGCCATTTTAACAGGGAATGTGTCAGCGTTCCAAAGAAACTCTTCATATCCACTCAACACTCAGAGACAGTCCATTTGCACAGCAGTAGGCTAGCCCCAGATTTAAAACAGAAACGGCTGTGAAAGTCTGACTCACAGACGAACACAATACAGAAGCCTGATGATGGCAGATGAGAAACGTTGCTACAACTTTAAAAGCACAACTATAATGATGTGGGAAAATACTCGAACAAAGCTGAATACTACACACACACACACACACACACACACACACACACACACAGATGCAGATAAACACACACACACACACACAACTTATTCTTATTTCATAGCGTATTTTTAAAATCATACTTACCATGGTTGAATGCAACATGCCCAGAAAATCAATATATTTTGGGAAAACATTAACGATATATTTTGGGGAAATATGCTTTGATGAATTATCTCTCTCTTATTCAACACACACAACACACACACACACACACACACACACACACACAGAGTGTATTTTTAAAATCATATTTACCATGGTAGAATGCAACCTGCTCAGAAAATCAAGTACACTTTTAAATATACATTTTCCTCATATAGTTATAAGTTTAGTACAGTTAAATGAATCATATGAAAAGAAACTAATTCAACTAATAGCATTTTTAAAAATATAAATCTAGTCACCATTTTCTGGCTATTAAACAGAAACCACAACTTTGAATATAGATGGTCAATGAGAATAGACAGTTGTATACTACTTGTCTATGTAACTTTTCTTTCAGAATATATGTGAGGTAATAGTTCTGTGTTCTTCCTAATCAGCAGTGCATAAGTAGAATAAACAATCTTAGCCTAGATAGTAGATTGATAGTGAATATATAATTGCTGATCCTGGTTTGAAACACCTTGGTAGGCTGCATTTAATTGTAGTGATAAGTATGCTAATTGTGTTTGTTAATTATAATCACATTTCACACATTTACTGTGAAATATCGAGATACTACTAATTTGTTCCTTATTACTGCAGTCAGTAGAGCAGAGGCTAGGAACACCTTTACCAAGTACCTGACTTCGATAGATGGCAAACATCAAAAGCAAGAGTAAAGGGAAAAAAGGAAACATGAAAGATGTACAGGGGAAATGGACAGGATTGGGACAGGGAAAACATGAATATAAGATATTAGAAATTTTAAAGGAGCTGCATAAAAGTGGTTTTGTGTAAGAAAAAAAAAGAGTGGAAGGCAATATACTGTGGAAGAATCAAATGGGGAACAGGAATTGTTCAATTTGAATATCAGAAGATTGTTTGTGGATTTGTAAGCCTATATATAACTTAGACTTTCTGTCTACTGTACAATAATATAAGAGTCAGAAAGCCTAAGTTATATTACATTTAGTGGGTTTTTTTTAGTTTTAAAAAAATGTTATGATCAAGAGCAGTTGTAAAATTCAAAAAGAGGCCTTGAAGAAAAATGTGAAGTCTGTGACAATTAAGTTAAATGTGTGAAGTGGCATTGCTGTAAATATAAAGGAAAATGCCTTCTGTAATATGGAACCTGCCATATAGAACAGCAATCCTTTGTGATCTGGACAATTCTGATTCAGTTAGAAAAAGCCTAAGGTTTTGTTAATTCCTGAAGGTGTTAAGGGCACATTGTTAATTAAGTCCAATCTACATAAGATTCTCAGTGGGTATAGTTTTGGCGGACTAGTTTGTTTACATTGGAATACTGTATTTTCTCGGTATGATTATGTTATTTTGTTCTCATTTACTTATTAAATTTATTTATTAAATTTATTAAATTTTGCCGCCACTCTCACATATAAGATGACTCTGGGAGATTCTGAATTACGGTTTTTTTAAAAAATTATGATGAGATTGGTGAGTATATAAATAGTATGAACAAACAAACAAACAGTAGTTTTATTTGTAATTTTATTCCTAGAACATGTTGTGTTATCAAGGTAGAGAACCAATCTAGAACTAAGGAGAACTTTCCTGACAGAACAATTGATAAGTGGAACGACTTCCCTCCAGAAGTTGTGGGTGCTCCAATACTGGAAGTTTTTAGGACAACTATTTGCTAAAATGGTATAGGATTTCCTGCCCGAACAGTGATTGGATTGAAAGGTCCCTTCCAATTCTGTTGTTCTGTTCCAGAAAAGGGAAGTGGGACTCTACATATTTTACTTAGGAATTTTTTTTACTACAACCAGTTATTAGTAGGTTCTTTGTTAAATAAAAAGGATATCACAGCAGATATTATTGAGAGATAAAAAATGATATTCCCGGTGATCAAGAGTTGGTTTCAAAAAAACCTATGAGCTGGAGTCTCTAGTTGGCACAAAAAGCATTTCCCATACCATATGAAAATATTGCTGCAGTGAAATATATTTGTTATTAAAAAATAGTTTCAATAGTTTATGTCATGTAATTCAAATCACCACTCATTCTCAAGTCCATAATTTGAGACAGCACAGACTCTACTGAAGCAACTAATTAAGCACTTACTGTAAGGTTACGTTTTTCATTAAATCAATAGGCCCCTAGTGTCAGTAACAAACTCCTAATTACTATGAAGTACATTTAGATTGGAATTTGAATTAAGAAGTGATTTTCAATTTAACCACAGCATGTAAATATTGTAAACTGCCAGAATTACAGTTCAATAAAAGTGAATGGCTTTCACTGTAGATAACCCAAATGCAAATGTGCCAAAATGTCTGCTGAAATCTTGGCAGAAACTGTACATGTCTAGTATCTAATATTCTGTTTTCAATAAGCATGTGAATGCATGTGAATGCACACTTCTCATTTATTTTCCATGTGCTAAATATTTAATTTTCTGTTCAGAAAATGAATAAATTTAATCTCTCCCAAGTGATCAAGCAAAAGGATGGCTAATGTGCCAACTTATTGTGATGCTTTAGTAAGATGACTATATGGTGCTAAAGTACAGTATAAAACCAGGTTATCAGATTATAACACAAGAATGAAAAAAGCCAAGTGCTGGCATACAAAACAACTTGCTTCTAGGCATGAATCATGCACTTGGAAGATTCATTAAAAAAAAATAAAAACAATCTTTTAAAAATCCAGACAACAACACTAATCAGGCCATATGAATTGCAATAATTCACATTTATAAAGATTTTATTCTATTCTATTCTGTTCTGTTCTATTCCATTCCATTCTATTTTCCTGTGCTTTAAAATAACTAGGTTATTTTAATAAGTTTCTAGTGTTCCAAAACTAAAGTTATGCAGTTGAACATAACTCTTAGTGTACTTAGTGTACAGACATCTGCTGCCAGCCATTATGACAAAAATAGCAGATTGTTGTAATGTTAGGCTGCAAACAAACTGTCCTTTTGCCCTGATTCTAGCTAATGGGATTTCTGTTAAAAAGCTATGGGCCATGTTTCATCACTTATCACCACTAACAAAAAAAATCTAGGGAGTGCAAATATTTTTGCATTGTAAAGTATGTATTGTCAAATTTATTATTCTTTGTATTATATGTCTATTGTTTGGACTAATAAGAATGGACAAAAATAATTTTAGTTTTTATTTTAATTTTAATTAATTTTAACTACTGTATAGAGTTATTAACATAATTTTTAAAAGCCCTTGTTATATCTATCCATTGCAATCTAGAAAGATAATATTAATTATAATGATTTTTTGGACAAAATTTCCATGTCAAATACCAGACACATCCTTCCCACACCAGAGCAATATTATCTACCTGGTATACATTGTCCATATTGGGAGATAATTAAGGCTCATAGTCACTTTGTAGAGTAAATACACGGCATATAAATTTAATTAATAAATAAATAAATAAAAAAGACTTCCCTCACTATTTAGGAAAAAGCACAACTGGCACCAAAGATTATGCAAAGGCTTTCAGTTCACAATTGGCACATGAACCAACTGGTTTAGGAAAAAGCTTATTTTTTGCATTGTCATGCACGAAATATGAAAAGCATCTTTGGGACAACCATCACCTGGATGACTGAGAATCTCTACCGAGTTTTAGCTATACAATTTGGATGAATACCTTTGGAATGGTGTGGCAGTAGGAATGGATTTTCAGGGGAACAAAATGCAGACTACAGGAACCAGAAGCACTACTCAGGTAACCCTGAGGACACAGATAAACTTCCAAGTGCTTCAATTACCCTCTAAAAGGATGCAAGGAATATAAATCCTTCCATTCCCCCTTATCCTTCAGAACTGAAGAAGCTTGTTGGACGAGAAGGAAAACATCTTCAAAGAAAAAACAAGAAAGATCAGCTGACTCCTAAAAAAGCACCTGTCAAGATTCCAATAGATGCCCTAATTAAATCATGAGTCTCAAGCGAAGCTTAAAAAGAAATCCAGTTATTTATTAGGAGCTTCATGCCAGCACAGACCAGGTGGAGTCAACTCTGACCTCATTTAATTCATGCTTTGGCTCTGACCCTGTTTTCCGTTCCCTCCAATATGTGTCATCAGTCACATTCCCCAACGAAGCAATTTCATGGGTTGCAAAAATCACTCCCTTCGGCCACTGTGGGTTCTCGTGGAGACAAGCTTGGTATGTCAGGTGGAATGTGCCTTGTTTTGACTGAGATACCAGCTCCTTGATGCAGCAGCGAAGTTCGCTCTCCCATCCTCTTTGCCCATGGCAACTCGAGAGCAGGTCAGGGATGCTTTGCAGGTTGACAGCACCTTTGGAACAACCATGACCTGAATCACTGAGAATCTCTACAGACCACAAAGTATTAAGTCCACATATGATCCAGCTCAGAAGATTAACTACATAAAAATCTGCTCAACTAATGGTCAACACTAAATTGGTGTTATATAAAAGTTAATGAAATTCAAGGGGGGGTGGGGATGGACTTAGAGTATCTGTGCACATGTAACAATTCTAAGTCCTCTCTTGAATCAACTCCTAGGCTCTGCCTGTTCTTATCCTACAGAAGTCTGCCTGGGAGAATTAACTCTACCCAAAGTTAATGGAAAATCAATATAGACTGTAAAACTATGTAAATTAATTAATTAATTAATATTTAAAAAATAAAATTAATTAATAAAAGTAATGGTATATTAATAAACAAAACCAATATGAAGAGTAAACATGTTAATATTGTTACTTTTGAAAATGTAGAACCTGGTCTTACAATTACAGTTTAACAGACAAGTGTTCAGTAATATTATTTAAAGATATAATAAAGTTTATCACATTTTTCTGTATTTTAAAATCCTGTAAAAATATCTATCCAGACTAGCAAAATTAGTCTGCGTTAGCCAGTCAAAAATGGCTAATGACATGGATTTTGTTTTTAATTACACAACTAAACATTTTTCTTGTCTTATGTTCCTAAATTCAAGCAATTTCTTTTACAAAAACTGTCATAGAATAACTCTTTTGGAAGGACTTCTAATGAAGACATAAAAGACAGGCACATAAGAAAGAGACTGTCCTTTATATACAATATATCTTAACACCAGTCTTATAACCATATAACCAGTCTTATAACCATATTTCAAACGTAATTGAAATTAGTTTCTAAAGGTACCCAATATATTGCAATGCGTCTTAAAAGTGGGACCCAATATTTTGTTATAGAAAGTAGAATGAAATCAATGTCTCTGAACAATCTACTCTATGAGGGATCTCTCTCTCTCTCTCTGTGTATGTATATATACATAGCCTGCTCTTTTCTCAATAAAAATTACTTATTTGTAATCCCTGGATTCTATTCCAAACTTGATTGAATAGTTCATTCTGATCTGTGGGGTGAAGCCTGACCAGTTTATAAACTGAAACATGGCTATTCTGAGGCAGGATATTATTTCATTTAGGATGCAAAAAGATAAGTAATACCTAATAGTAACTGAATATTGTTGTCAGTAAAATGTTGGAGTAAAAATATACATGATGATTCCAAAAACAAAAGTGTTAAATTATTTTTAATAAAATAAATCATGCATTTGTATAGATTTTTAATTTAAAAAATTGAAAAATTCCATTTGAAAAAAAATTACAATCCATTTTCCAAATCTGATTAATATTGGAATAGAATTGATTCGATATTCTGAATCAAATCAACAATTCAAATATGATGTTGTGTTGATTTCTTTAACTCCATTATTTAAAGCTAGAATATACTATTCTGATGCCACAGTCAGAATCATTGTAATCCTTCCTATTCTGTGTCTAGATCAAACTAAATCACAGAATGAAGCCAGATTCCAAAAATAAGTCATTATCAGTATATGTTTCTGGTTGTAACTGAATCATTGCAATATATTCTATGTTTTTAAATTCTGTGACTTGGTTGTGGACCATAGGTAAACAAAATAAATTCTTAAAAAAATATCCTGTGAAATTCACCTGAAGCCATTTCCATGTCATATCATTAGGACTGAATGTAAAAGAGACTTGATAATGGAGTCTGTAGTAATTACTTGAAAAACTTGAAAGACAAATACCAGTACAAAAATATCAAGAGGTGATTTTTCCATCAAACTTGAGAGTCCAATGGTGAGTCAGCAAGATGATTGTATAATGTTAAGTGATGGTTGTCTCTCCCACTATCTTAAGTTTTTATCTTTTTTTCTTTTTTCTTTAGTATTTCATGTTTTCTGAGAGTGGCAGCTAAATAAATGTGTTAAATAAATAATATTATAGTCATGTTGATGGAATTTGCATTAGAATTATCTCTTTCTGAATGAAAAATCTAGAAAAATGTGCATAAAAATATATAAAACATTACTTATTTCTTAGGAAAGCCTGTATTCTATTTTACTATTTTAGATTAAACCCTGTTTCAATTTCTATTCTCTTAGGGATGCACTAACAATTTGAGCTCAGCATGATCACCATCAAACACTTGAGCTGAAATTTAGATTGGGCAATTTTGGCTGGTAAAGTAGAAAAGGACACATGGAATGGCAGAGAATAGAGCCACTTATGGAAAGGCAGATGTTTTAATAACTTGTGGTCTAGAGAGAATCCCTGGTATCTAAATTTAAACACTGCAGTACATTAAGGGAAGAACTTGTGGGAAAAGCTGATTTTATAAAATTTGACATAAATGAGCACAAGTAATGTGTATCTCTTTGATAGGTTATTGTCTACAAATGAGGGATGAAATATAATGAGGCAAATTTCTTAATGGTACAACAAAATACACTGTTCTTTTTTGCTGTCCTAAATTTGTTCTTATTTATTTAGTGTATGTCATATCATACATGGACTAGCAATATCAATTAATATTTCACATAGATTAGTAAAACACAATAAAATATACATGTTAAAAAGACCTATGTTCAAATACCAATGTCTAGACCATCTAATCATTAAAGTGCAGCATGATTTGTATTTTTAAAAAATCAGATACTGGACCAATATACTGTATGCTCTCAGTTTACAATGTGATCTACAGTTTGACGTGGCTTCACAGAGGATACTATGGCCCATTTATACAGTGAGTCCTGGCAGACGCCGTATGAGGTGTTAATCCTATTCAGGATTGTCCATTGCTGACATGATAATTCAAAGCCTGGCACCATTTTTATAGGGTCTTTTATATCTTTCTATGCCAAGGTATTCAGCGACCCATTTGACTTTCCATTGGGAATCAATGTCAAAGATGTTAGGAAGACGTTGTGGAAATGCCAGCAGGAGCTTCCTGGATTTGAGCCTTCTGGCTGACAAATGAGGAAAATAAGCAGGCACTGGTTGAAAGAAGTTGTTTAAATTAAGCCATGTAGAGGCACAGTATTCTGCTGCGAAGTGATATCTGTGGGTGGCACTGAAGCTCCCTATTTAGTTCCACATAATTCTGGATCATATTGTTCCTAGTGTTGATTTTTGCCTCTGTATTCTCTAGATGTATCTTATAGGAGAGATTCCAGTCCAATGTTATTCCAAGGTACTTTGGATGGGTATCCTAAAGGAGTAAGTTGTTGCTTAAGTAAACCTTTGGGGCTTCATATGCTAATTTGTTATTAAGAAAGTATGTAGTTACCATTTTGCTGGTGCTAGGAGTGAGCTTTCAGTCAGTAAAGGATTTCCCCAAGATTTTAAGATCTTTGGACAGGAGGCTGTATGCCACCTCCATGTATTTTTCTTGTACTGCTATGGTCAAATCATCAGCATATCCAAATTCGCATCCCCTTATCACTGACATATCTAATATGTGTAAGTTAAATTGTGTAATGCCGTTATGAGAGCCTTATGGAAGACTGATGTTTAATCTTCTTACCTTACTTATGTGGTCCCCCATTATTATCTGAAATAACCTATCACTCAGTATATTATTAATTAGTCAACAGTTATTTTTGCATGGGATGATATGGCATAGATTGTATAACAATCTGTCTTCCAAAATGTCATATGCTGCAGTTAGGTCTACAAACAACCCATCGTTTTGAGGCCTTGTTGGAATCCTGCTTTAATATAGCCTGTTAGGCTTAACACCTGGATTTTATCGGAAGACAAGCACAGACATCTATTATGGGACCTATCCTATTTCTAATTAATCTTTCCAGGAATTTGTAGTAGGAGTTTGAAAAGGGCAATTGTGTAGTAGCTTTCAACTCTGTCTTGTGGTTTGCCAGATTTTAGAAATGATATTATTTTAGTTTTGTTGAATACTAGTGGGATTCATTGAAAACTACATCTGAGAGGAATTCATCAATCCAATTCTGTGGGTACCTCCTGTAGCTTATAGGTATTCTGGATGAATGCCATTGAAGACTGGTGCTTTACCACATTTAAAACCACCAATGGCAATGTTGATTTCTTTTATAGAGAAGGGACAAGAGTACTCAGAAAGCATTTGGCCCAACTGCTGAAAAGCTGAAAGTGCATTCTTGATAAGAGTGGAGTATCCTTCGTCCCTTGGAGCTTTGGAGAGTGATACAACTTGAAAGGCTATTTGGTTAGAAGTGACATTGTGTATTTGTTGTCTAGCTCCACCTAGTTGCTTTAATAGGCTCCAAGCATTCCTGTTGGATTTGCTACAATTTCTGTGTAATGTTCCCAGTTCTTATCTTAAGCTGCATCCAGGTTATGAAAGAAATCATTAGTGATTTCTGGATCACCGCACTACCAGGAAGGTCTACTAGAGTCCTTCAGTGTCTTCATTCCATCTTGGGATGTAGTCTCTTCTGAATTCTTGAGGTGTCTGTGTGTGTGTGTGTGTGTGTGTGTGTGTGTGTGTGCGTGCGCGCATGTGTACATGTGTATGTGTATATATGTGTGTATACTGTCCCTGTTTCCATCCATCCCTCCTCAATTAACCTATGAAGTAATAGCTAAAAAAACTAGAAGTGTCAGAGCAACCAGTACTGCCAAGATACTTTCTTCACATTCAAAAGGGAAATGTATGAGCAAATAAAAGGGATGCACATGGGATCCCTAATATCAGGATCATTGCAGAAACTATTCCATGTGAACTAGAATGCCATGCATTTCAAAGCTACACACCTGCATTTTTGTGCCACTACATGCATGGCAAATGTGTCATCATCAAAAGGAATGCATTGAAAAACTTTTATACCTTAGTGAACTCCATCTTCCCAGACATACAATTCACAATAGAGAAAGAAATGGCTAGATAATTACCATTTTAGGTATGTTTGTAAACAGGCAAGAAGATAAACCATAGTTTATCATAAGGCCACCAACACTTTATGCTTTCTTAGTTTCAACAGTAACTATCCACTGTCACACAAAAAGAGTTGTGTCAGAATACTATATGGCAGGGTGACAACCCACTGTAATACCCAGTAAGTTAAACAACTGGAAAAAGTCTATGGAGATTCTCAGTTATCCAGATCTTCCAAGAAGCTTCTTCTGCTCTGACGAATGGATGAGAAACAAAAGAAAAAAGAAAAACAAGAAAGTCTAGTTGCCTCTTGAAAAAAGCACTTTGGGACAACTGGAGAGAAGGTACCAACATGAACAATTCAGGAAGAATGGGTACCCACAAGCACTTATTACATGCAAGTAAGAGAAAAGAAAAAAGAATGTATAAGATCAATCATTGTATTTCCCTGAAAATAAAACCTACCCTGAAAAGAAGCCCTAGCCTGATTTTTAAGTGTAATATTCTAATATAAGCCCTATCCAAAAATTAAGCCCTAGTGAAAGGTACTGGCCATTCACCAGGAGGCAGTGAACACACATGGGCCAACTGTGTCTGCTAGCAGCTGCAGCCCACACAGCACGGGTCATTTGATTTCCTGTCCAAGCAGCAGACGGAGGCAGAGGCGTTGAGGGGGGGGAAGGCACGTGATCCAGATACACTGCATGGAATGTGGGAAAGCCAAGGGTTGGTGGGCTGGACATGGGAGGCTCATTTTTGCATCTCTTGGCTTGCCTGCAGCCCACGTGGTGTGTTGGGATTGCCTGTTTACTGCCTTCTCCTCTGCCTCCATCTGCTGCCGCCCACCTTCTCCGTCCCATCGATTCTCAGCTTTCCCACATAAATACAATATATAGAATAATCCACACATTCTGGTAGAGAGAAGTTCCCTGAGAATACCCTCTAGCATGAGTCCAAAAATCTCAGAAGATTAAATCTCTAGTCCTGGTGATTGACCCAGATGGGATCTTGTGACCTTACCCTGGGACATATATATTTTCTTCATTTACAAATTATGGTAATTTGGATTCCAAATTTGAACAAGATAGGATGGTTTTGGCTGTGGAGGAATATATCCATTACTTTCCTGTTCATCAGGACTGGCAGCGAGTTTGGGCCTTCTGTGTTGAAGCACGTCTGGATTGGTTCCATGCCACTGATTTAAATGTGTCCTTGTCTTTAGCATCAAAATTTATTTGGGCTTTGTTTCTTGCAGCCCAAAAGGATAATAATTTGCCATTGTCATCAGTGGAATAGTATTTCCACTTAACATGATGGCTATTAAAATTGCCCACACAGATTGTTAGCTGTGGCTTGATGTTCAAGACACGATGTTGCCATGCTGTCAGATTTATAGATGTTCACTATTATTAGATCACTATTAATAAATGTTCACTATTATTAGATCACCTAATAAGATCAAGCCACAGCTAACAATCTGTGTGGGCAATTTCAATTCAGAAATTACTTTGTATGTATTTGTTTGTTTGCTTGTTTGTAATGGCTGACAATAAGGAGTCATTCTCTATATTCCTTCTAACACGAGTAGTTGCACCATACCTACAGTGGTAGGTGGCTCCCAATAGGTCATAGAAATGAATCTTGACTCTTTCAAGTTGCTATTATGGGTAAGTTACTCTGTTCTCTCAGTGAACTCCCCCCCCCCCAATGGAATTAGAAATAAAAATCCTAATCATTTATGTGGAACATGACCTGTACTTTTCTGCCAGGATAGTGTATATCCAATACCATAATGAAAACTCAAATTATTAGAATCTATCTATACTGTTGTGTCATTTAAATATTATGGCAATATGTAATTTTAGGACAAATGGATCCCTATAGTCATGCAACATTCAAGACAAATAGAATATTTATGAAGTCTAGATTGCATTATTATAAAGATCAAACTATTTCCACTGGCTGTTTAATTTTTTCTTATTCCTACTTTAATAATGATATTATAGAACTGGCCAGGCCAGTAGATATATTTTTAAAGACAAATATATTTCTTGATATTTTAATAATTATACAGTACAAGTCTATGAACATTTATATGAATTAAAAATTATACCATATATGATATATTCATTCAGTCATTGATGCCCTGGTCACAAAGATTTTTTTGTTGGTATACACAATAAATAGGCTATAATATTCAAATTTTATTTATCATGTAGAGTTAATAAACATAACTTGAACTCTATTTTCAAAGATCTTGGGTATGCCCATTGAAAAGATAGCATAACAGACTCTCTCTCTTGTTATGTAAGCATCCAGTGGCTGCTGTGGAATCAGATATTAAACTAGATATGCTTAGTGTGCTCCACAAAGCCAATAATTTGTAATTTCAATATGAAGCAATAAGAGATCATAATGAGGTCAGCTGTCCCTAATCCTCAGTCCACTTAAATTTTTCCATTTCACTACTTTTCTGAATATCATTTCTAAACAGACAGCATTGTTAATGTTTTACTTAATTGAAGAT
This sequence comes from Pseudonaja textilis, assembly GCF_049901715.1. Taxonomy (NCBI): domain Eukaryota; kingdom Metazoa; phylum Chordata; class Lepidosauria; order Squamata; family Elapidae; genus Pseudonaja; species Pseudonaja textilis. Next base: position 39,890,856 of record NC_141995.1, read on the forward strand.
CAGATACAATTGCTTTTCCCTATGAGTTGCTCTTTTTTCTCCCTGTTCATCTTGAACACACTAAGAATATTAGTATAAATAACAGTTAGATTTAGTTACTGCCTAATCAGGAAAAATTAAAAAGTTAATATTTATATAATATTGATTCCAGTTCTTGGTTTATCTTTTATAAACGGTTGCTTAAATAAACTATTGTGTTGTCCTTAATGATGATAGTGTGAAAAAGTGTTGTAAATTTATAGGTGGTCCTTGATTTATGATCATAATTGAGCCCAAAATTTAAGTTGCTAAGCAAGACATTTGTTAAGTGGGTTTTGCCCAATTTTATGACCTTTCTTGCCATAGTTTTTACATGAATCACTGTTAAATTAGTAACATGTTTTTTAAAGTGAATCTGGCTTCCTCATTGACTTTGCTTGTCAGAAGGTCGCAAAAGGTGATCACATCACCCCAGGACACTACAACAGTCATAAATATGATCCAGTTGCCAAGTATTCAAATTCTGATGATGTGATCATGAAGATCTGCAGTGTTTGTAAGTGTGAAAAATAATTATAAGTCATAAGTCACTTTTTTCAGTGGCACTGTAACTTTCAACAGCCATTAAACAAAGACTACCTGTATTCACAGATACAATGCTTGACCAGATCTAATTGGAATCAAATTCAGAATCAGTCTTAATTGTATCAGTCCTTTAGACACAAAGCCAGTTGGATAAAATTGGTTAATCATTCTTTTTCAGCTGTTGGATGCAAGCAATGCCAAATCACTTTCAAAAAAACTTCATCAAGAAAACTGCAGGAACTTATCCAGGTCTTCACCAGGAGTCAAAAGACTTATTCAAAGGCACAAGAAACAACAAACCAACAAGCCCCGCTCTCATTAACAATGATTACATAACCTCTCGAGGATAACTATTGAGAATAACTACTCACTAAACATAAACTTTACTTACTTAAACTTCTTACTTCTGTCTTGCAACATAGCTATGGTATAACATTCTGAAATATTCTTAAAGGAGATCAAGGAATACAGGTTAATTGTTTTTCTAAGTAACCTCAATTGTCCATAGAAAACTGGTAATACTTTGGGGAGGTAATGAAGATTTTGCATTTAGCATGCAGAGGTCAACTGTAACAAAGCCAAAGAACTAAAGAACACCACTACCTGAGTTCCTCATAAAATAACAGATCCAGTTTACAGCTTCTCAGACCAATGCTGACTGGAAATTGGTTTAATAAATATGGGCATCAGGCTAAGGAGAATCTAATAGTTAAGAAATATATATATATATATATATATATATGTTTTCTGAGGTTCTCGGTATTTATATGTGATCTTTGGATTTCTCCGCAGATTCAGTATGCAACGCTTATGAAGTCTCATTCATCATCTTCAGGCTCTGTCTCCGGCTCTGTGCTTTCAGAGTAATGTGAGATTGCAGCTGCTTCTCCTTTTAACTGCCTTTAACTGCCCCACCCAATCAGAACACAGCCAAGCCCCCACCCAATCAAGTCCCACCCCACTGGCAGTTAAAAGGAGGAAGCAGCTGCAATCTCACATTACTCTGAAAGCACAGAGCCGAGACAGAAGCCTGAAGATGATGAATGAGACTTCATCAAACGCTGCCTAGATACTCAATCTTACGGGAGAAAACCCGAACAACAAAGATCCATATATATATATGTATGTATATATATATATGTATGTATGTATATATATTGCTGAATATGCTGAATAACTGCATTTTCTAGTTCTAGAAACTCAGTTATTTTCATTAAGACAGCTCTTTCTTTTTCCATTTATTTATACAGTCTCTTTTTGCTGAGACTTTCTTGAAGTATATGGAACAGATGGCCACACTGATTTTCTGTGATGGAAATATGCTTGGAAAGAAACTATAAAGAATGAATGATTAAAAACAAGATTTGAATCTGTTGAGGACATAGATTATTAGACAATATAACATTTTGAAGTAGATGATTATCATATGATTTTGTTCAGATAAAAAGAATCTTATAAAAAATTGCATACATTATATATCATTTGACAAAAAATACTGTTTTTTTAAAACATCAAACACCAAGGACAATGCTATTGATATAAGCACACAAGAACCCAGACACATACATTTTGTCTTTCATTTGAATTGAAAAAAATGCACAAGAAGAACCAATAACTACATCGGTTATTCAAATTAGGAATTAAATTAGATATAAAATTGCTTTCAAAAAAACTATGTGATTAATGAACAAAACAAACTGCTAATGAAGAGGGTTAGATTCATTAGAACATCTTTTAAACCTATGCCTTAACCAAATTGAATATACTATGTTACCAGAGTCATAACTGGAAGAGATTAAGTTAGATTCTGCGATATGGTAATGCCATTTAATCTCATTGGACCCTATTGACTTTACAATTATTAATCTCTTCATTCTCAAGTATTTTAGAACAAATTTTCAATGAAAACTAAATTTATCAATTCACAAAATCTAAATGTAAGAATCAGTGATACACATCTTCTGTAAGAAAGGAGCTTTGTTGATCTATATTAATATCATAATTATAGCACTGTATAAAGGCAGTTTTGATCTTTCAGGCATACAACATTTTTAAAAGCAGGTCTGAAATATCACATCATTTGCCTAGCCTTTAATGATCCTGATAGTTTGAGGTTTATTTTATCACACTTTCATTTTGTTTTAAACCTGTAAGATTTCATGAAGTTATCTATCTAATTCTCAGTTATGACTGCATTTGAGCCAACATCCTCCCTACTTATCATCCATTTCAATTTAATATTTGTAGTGCTAGAGTTTGCCTAGATCATCAATACGAAAAAATATCCTATCTTCAACTTTCATTCCAGTGCTTCAAAGGGCTTTGAATTTGCATCTTACTCTAGGGAAGATGTAGCTTAAAATATTTTTTTTGCCCAGCTTGCTCCATTAATTTCTGAGAAAAAAGCACCTACCGCTGTGACTATGACAGTTCTCAACCTTGGTGTTTTTACAGGATGTCCCTCTCCAGGGAATAGGCAACACCACTCTGACTTATCCTGTTGTAACTATATCTCCTGCTGGGTAATCAGCAACTACTGTATTAAGGGAGAGATCTCAGTATGATTAACTGGATGCCCTTTGTGACTTGAAAAATGCTATGTGTGAATGTGCATATGTGTGTGCATGAAAGAGAGAGAAGAGGAGATTTTTAAAAGTAATCCCCTTCTTTTCTATCAAGGCAGATAATTTACAGATGCATACAGCTAGATTAATTATTAGCAGCACTTATGTTCTACATTCAAGTAAGCTCTAACTTTATAGTCATCATTCTACAAAATATTTTTCCCAATTATTTCTTTGAACAAGTGAAGAGCAAAATTCATTTTGTAATGAGTATCCGACTCAAGTAAAGCAGATTTTCTATTATTTCAGGCCCAAGCCTCTGACAAGGGCACAAAAAGGATTATTTTTCAGCAGTTTGCAGCCCAGCTAAAATAGCAGTTAATACCATCTACGATTCAGAGTGATTTTCACCTTAAGCCCTCCTCTTTGTTAAAGTTTCTCACATCTCAAATGTGACACGGTGGCAAAATTATTCCAGAGACACCTCTGAGTCTCATGAGAAAGAATACAAATCTGCATCTCCCTCACCCCAATTCCATAGTTTTTTTCTTTGTCAATTAAGAGTTTTCTTTTGAAATGAAATACCCAGTGGTGCTTCCCATTTTGTGGCGTTATACATAAAGGGTTGTATTGCAGGATAATCCATTTGCACGTGGTTTAACACAGCTCATTTCATGAATACGGTTAGCACCCTGAGATAAAAGGTTACAAAATAAGACTACTGTATAATATATTAGAGTACAAAAAATGAAACAGTATTATTGATAGTTAATAAAGGATATTTAAATAAATTCCATCTTTAAGACCAGCAAAGAAAGTAGGCTAAGCTTCTTATACTGAATGTTTTATTGCTGAATACAATATGTGTTCAGTTCTGACAGTCAGGTACATAACTTTAGTGAGATATATTGCTTTGCAAGGTAGTCCCTGGATTAGACATCCTGGTCTGCAAAAAAATAGTGCAAGCATACACGATTAATCAGGGCTTGGATTATACTTGTGGGATACTATCTTAAATGTGCCCAAACAACCACTATAATATTTATTAGTAATAGAAAATGCTTTTTCTTAGTCATAGTTATAACTATATAATTTAACAACTTCTCTATCTTACTAAACAGATTAATGCTTCGATTGTTTAAATACATGGAAGGTGAAAAAGCTAAGTGTAACTAGTGATGATCATGGCTTATGGAATATTGCAGGTTGGAATGTAAAAAAATGGTGAAGATTCTATAGTTATTATGAAATAAAAAAACAAAAAAGTTATTTATTATTTATTAATCCAATGTATATGGCTTCTCATCTAAATAAATAAATTTATATCAAGACTCAGTAAAGCCACTAATAATATACTTGCATACTAGAATCCTTATACTAACATCCCAACACCTATGCTAGTGAAATGATTAACTGAAAGAGATCATGAATGAGAAAAAATGTATATAAGAGAATGACTGAAGATGTGTACACAAAATATGAAAAAAGATATCGAAAAGGAATATAGATAAGGGGTAAAGTATATTTAAGATTAAAAGAACCAGAGAAAGTGCAGACTAACTTAATGCATTTGAAATTTTAAAAAATGAAGTAGGTGAGTGAGGCTAAACAAGGAACCTCCAGTGGAATGAACCAAATTAAACAATAGAGATATGTATAAGAATAACAGTAATATTTTAAAGGTATGCAATTCAAACAAATTCTATCCTTGTATTTTGGGAAAAAAGATCAAATGGTATTATGAAAATATACAAATGTTAAAGTAAAAATGTAGCGTCCTTATGGAGTGGCTTTGCAATGTGTTTAATATGTATACGAAAACTTTATTAGTGCTGATGATTGGGAGAATATAATTATGCGTTTATCCTAAAAAAAAGGTAGCAAAAATGAATTTAAACATCACAGTGTGATTAGTCTAAGTATACTTTATATGACTGTTGGTATCAGTAATATATCAAAAAGTAATATAAATGTCATATACCTCTGTGTATTAATGATTCGACTATGGAGGTGGTTAATAGTATCAAGTTCTGGGTGTGCAGTTGATGGGCAGGTCAGGTTGGCCACTCAACAGTGAGACACTGGTGAGTGGGCACAGCTGCACCTGCATTTTCACATGAGGAGAGCACATCTTCCTTTCCCCATCCTTATCACTTTCTATAAAGGGACAATTGAAAGCATCCTGTCATATTGTATTATTCTGTGGTTTGGAAGTATTACTGTTTAATATGTACATATATATGTATATAAAAGATACAACTGACTGAAAGAAGAAAATTTTCCTACAACAACAACAAGAAATAAAGACAAAGCAAATTAAAGTAGGCAAAGATCACAAGTGGGTTCCAAAGTCATCATGGTCTTCAATAGTTTTGTGTGGAATAAAGGTGGAGTCACAAGGAGTATATTGGAGGAGAGGGGAGAGATCATTCCAGGCCAGGAATTGTAACAGAGTAGACATACTTTGGATATAGGGGATTACTTTATTTAACTGACAGCACCCAAAGTGCAGTTGATCTGTTTGACCATACTGGATGAACAGAGGTAGCTGCAGATAAGTGGCTCTACAGATATCTAAGCTCTGTGTTCGCAGGACTTTAAAAATGATAAACAGTACTTTGAATTGTACCCAGAAGCCAACTCGCAACCAGTACAATTGCAGGGTGTGAAGCAGTGGGGTGATGTGCACATTCTGAGTCAGCTGTAATTCCTATAGGGCCCCATTAGAGCACACTGAAGTAGTTAAGATTTGAGCATGAGGACATGAAGAAGGCATGAGACACTGACTGTCTAAGGACCATTCCAATGCAATAAATGCTGCAAGAGGGCCTTTGGCCTCAATTTCCACCTGTTCTTTGAGTCGAAGAATTTGTCCAGATTTCACATAATAAGAAAATGAGTCAGTGATAAACATAGCATGGGACAGATAGATCTAGGGGCCCAGATAGATATAGACTTTTGATCTTGTAATGACTGAGTGTCAATTTGTTCCTGCCTGTCCAGACCCATTCCTGCCTGTCCAAGCATTGGGTCAGGACTTCAAATGACCAGTAATCTAGATATAAACTGAGCATTACTCAATATTGATAACAACTTATCTAAACTGGCAGATTATGTCACCCAGAGGTTTCATGTAGATGTTGAACAGAAAAAAAGATCACTTACTCCATAGATTCAATGCAATTTGCAATCCACATGGGTTCATATCAAATTCTAGTAGGAAAAGAATGATTTTGACAGCTACAAGTTGACTAGTTGAGAAGGGGAATGTATGATGAAGTTTGAAATGTTTCCACCATATAGGGCAAAAAAAATCCCACTTCTAACAGGTCAGCTGATTGTACCACCAACAGAATGGTTAAGAGCACATTAAAACTGCTATGGGTTAAGTGAAAATAGAACTGAAACACGAAAACAGCCAATAATGACTTAAATTTGTGCTATGAATTGGCAGCAAAAAGAAGTTGTTGAGCATGTTTGTACTGTAGTTCAGTAAAACTGGACAAGGAGGCATGATTTGTTTTTTTTTAAAAAAAGCAAAATCTTACAATGAAAATAAGATTATGGAATAAAATTCTATGCAGGTTGGGTTTGCTTTTTTGTTCACTATATTAAAGCCATTATTTTATGATTTCAGAAGCAATCTCTGTCTGAAATTTCTTTTTATGCTAATGGTCAGCATAAGCTCTTGCATTTTTTACATTTAGTTTTATCTTGCTGTGCACACCATTATACTTATTTTCTTCTCTTTTGGACTATCTCATCCTTCTGAATAAAAATGTCTTCATTTTGCTGCTGTGCTCAGTTTGCTGGAGCTCCAAAATATGCATCTCACACTATGTCAAAATTGCAGCCTTATCTACAACTTTACCATGCTGACAGTAGGGGTGGGCAGAGAGAAAAGGAGGGAGAGAAAAAAGGCAGCAAGAGTACCTGGAGTTTTTGCTGCTGTTCCACACTACCCACTCTATGAAGTGCCCAGGCCTTTGACCTCACTGCAAATACTGAAAACTGTTACATCTCATTTTTAAAGTTTGGCTTTCACTTAAAAAAAAAAAAACCTTTAAAAATGACACACCAGCAAACATTTCCACTCAAACTGACAAAGAGATAATTTTAAGACTATCACATATTTATAAAGTTTTTGTATGTATTTGTGCAGATTATATACAAATATATAATGGTATGTGTTTAAAAATAGGAACTCGCAAAGTTGGAAGGTCTCGTTGAACTTTTTTTTTAGTTCCACAAACTTCTTTTGTTGCCCTGCATGCAACAGTTGAGAAACACAACAGAGCTGGAAAGCATATGGTAAGGCAAATCCCCCAAGGGCTCCAAGCACTGAAATGGTGCCGTCTCAAGGCAAGGCCGGCATCTACTGAAATGCAGCAGCAGAGCTACAGACCTCCAGAGCTGCAGATCTCCAGAGCTGCTGCCTCTGAAAAAGTGAATGGGGACTATGCATCACAAAGCGGCACTGCAGCACCAAAGTGGCAGGTGGTAGAGGAGAAGGCAGCTGCCACTGCCAGGCAGATGATCTGCAGGGTGGGGTGGGAGTGGTGAGGACCAAAGAAAGGACCTCCAACAGCGGATGCAGCAGCTGATGCACAAAGGCAGCTGAGGCCTCTCACCATCACTGTCCCTGGCTTCAAAACAGTGGAGGAGACCAGGCAAAGGAAATGAGTCCCACCTGCACATCCTCTATAGCATGGCAGTCTGCCTCATGAGGGGAATGAAAGGGAAGAAACAGCCAGCTCATTCAATGGATGAGGAAAGGTCTCTGAGTGAGAAGTGGCCTGGCTGAGGGGGCCCTGAGGTGCATGTGGAAGTTCCAAGCCCCCACCTCCCTTGCTTCACCTCATGACAAGGCAAATCCACCAAGAGCTCCAGGTGCTGAAATGGGCCCATCTCTATCCAGCAACTACCTAGGCCCTCTGGAGGGTAAGGCTGACATCTACTGAAAGTGGTGGCATTCTGGCTCTGGCAGGGAAGGGGAATTGGCACAGGAATTGTAAGCGGGATGTCCACTAGCTTCAGTAACTTCCTGACCATCCGGGGCTCCATCAGCACTTTGGTTCTGGGCTGTCACCAACCTGCTCACTTCTTGGGCAGGCCGGGCCAGGAAGATAGTTCCCAGAGCTCCTCTGTCTGGAGGAGCATCAGTCTGCCCCAGTGCCCTTCCCACTGAGCCTAGCAAAGCTGCCCTGGGATTGCAGGAGCCAGCCTGGCATGGGAAGGGCATGCACGCCCCTGCCCAAACTCTCTCATACCAGTAGTTGTTTCACACTCATGCTCTGAGGTTAAACCAATTGCTCTTGTGCTTTGAAGCTCTGTGTTTCCACCCCATGCACAGGCTATGCCACACTGTTTGTACTAAACATAATTCCTTTCCACCCTGTATGAGTGCTACCAACTGTACATGGGAAAAAATAAGGCATCCCCTGAAAATAAGCCCTAGTGCTTATTTCGTAGCCCAAACGAAAGGTCTTATTTTGGGGAAAACATGAGTATGTATGTTTGTGAGGGTCTGATTTTTGTAAAAAATATGTTCATTGGTAAGAGAAGGAAACAACTGACCTTTTTTGGGGGAAAAAACACAATAAAGTATAATAATGTTTTCTTCAGAAGAAAGCACAATCTAGACAGAACATCAAGCTATTATGTTTTACACAGAAAAAAGCAGCAGAAGGTTGCAATGTAGCATGGAGAGGAAAAAAAACATCCATGCTACCCTGGGCTATGCATGCCACTTGCTAACTGGACCTGATCTTGACCTGTCAGTGAACAACACAGTGAAACAAAAACTGCTTAAGCCCTTAGACAATTTTGACACCTTGGATGAAATTTCAAGGCACATCTTTACATAAATAAAATTGGCAAATACCAAGAAATTAAGTCAATAAGAAACTCCCCTCAACATATGGAATCCTTCACAGCCTGAAATAGGATTCCCCTAACTCTGAACTCATCACTCAAGGTCAATATCTGGACTTACAGAGGGCTGAAATTACAAAACACCTTAAGGTGAGGAAACACATTTCCTCCCTGTACATTCCCCTGGTGGATCACACTTGTGTGCCTCCTAAGACTAGGGGCGACTTTTCCTATAAATGTAATCAACCTTTTCCTCTTAACTTGTTTTTTTACTATGCTGTCAGTTTTGCTATTAAATAAACTCTTCCCTCACTTCAAGCAATTGTCCTGTGCTCTTTGAACATGGCTCAGAATGAACCAGAACAGAACTGCTGTTCTTCTAACAATAGAAAAGCCTTTACTTAATTAAAAAAAACGTATGATCTGACCTTGTGTAATAGTTATTTGTCACCTAATTTAACAACAGCAGCAACAAATACTTTCCTCTTCAAGTCTGTTTTTAATTCTCTCGCTTTTTTATGCCTTTAAGTTAGTGTGATGCCTGGTGATTGCCTGGACTAGTCCCAGCAATTTTCTTGATAACATTTTAGAAGTGCTTTGCCATTGGCCTACTTATTTAGAGTTGATAGAAAGTGATTGGCCCAAAGTTGCATAGCTGACTTCATGCCTAAAGCAGGACTAGAACACACAATTTCTAGCCTGGCGCCTTAACCATTCTAACAAACAGATTCTTTCCCATATCATAATGGATTTAAAAATGATGATCCTAATTTGGATCAAGTCAGTTTGATGTAGATAAGAGGCAAATTCATTTTAAGAATGGACAATATCTGCTGCAATTTTGAATCTTTAAAGAACATCAAATTTATCCACTTTCCAGTATGAATGGTAAACTGGGGTGAAATGAGCCGAGATAATTTTACCTATCTTTTGGAACTAAAAATACATTGATACTTTTTTTCATACCTTTCCAAATCTCTGTACAACTTGTTGCTCAGAAACCAGCTAATCCATGAAAAATATTTGCAATTTTAAACATGTTCCCTCATTTTGATTGGGAAATATTTAAAATTAAATTTTAAATCTTAGGATGCATAAACAGAGGGATAGAATAAAGATCACGTGAAGTGTTAATACCGCTTTATAATGCCTCGATAAGGCCACACTTGGAATACTGCATTCAGTTTTGGTCACCATGTTGAGGCTCTAGAAAGAGTGCAGAGAAGAGCAACAAAGATGATGAGGGGACTAAGAATGAAATATATGAAGAACGATTGCAGGAACTGGGTATGTCTAGTTTAATGAAAAGAAGGAGTAGAGGAGACACAATAGCAGTGTTCCAATATCTCAGGGGCTACCACAAAGAAGAGGAAATCAAGCTATTTTCCAAAGCATCTGAGAGAGAACAAGAAGCAATGGGTGGAAACTAATCAAGGAGAGAAGTAATTTAGAATTAAGGAGCAATTTCCTGACAGAACAATTAATCAGTGGAACAACTTGCCTCCAGAAGTTGTGAATGCTCAAACACTGGAAGTTTTTAAAAAGATGTTGGATAACCATTTATCTGAAGTGGTTTCCTGCCTAAGCAGGGCGTTGGACTAGAAGACCTCCAAGGTCCCTTCCAACTCCGTTAATCTATTCTATTATTAAATTTCATATTGTTAATTAAAACATTGTGAAAATACTGACCCTCTATAATACCTTCATTTTATGTTATTTTAATGAGATTGTTTACCGACTATTTATAAATCTGATTATTTTTGTCTAATAGAAAATATGTGATATCTGGCAAGTACATATCTTAGCAATAACAGTTATTAATTATTTTTCCCTGAGTATTTTCTTTCTAATCTCATAATTTTAATTACTACTCCTTTTTTGGGTATAGACTGTTTAGATCTAAGTTTATTTTATTAAAAAAAATAGTGTAGAACAAAATAATTAACAAGCTGTTTAAAAGTAAAAGAGTAATGTCAGATGTGTAGATACAATTTTCAACTCAATGATGTCTGTGTATAAATAATTATTCTATTATTAATTAATTCTATATTAATTTTTACAATTCAACAATCAAAATTCAGCTAGAATATAATAAGACTTTTAATCTAGTTAAGGAAAATAGAATTAAAAAGCAAACCTAAATCAATTTTATTTTTACTATGCCTGTCTCTGTATTGGCACATATGTCAGCCCTTAGAGTAAGCCAAGTCAGGAGAGATACCTCAATAATCTCTATTATAATTGCATAAAATAATAGACTCATAAAAGCCTGTCAACATTTCGCTTTGTCCTCTCTTATATTATATAGAACCAAGATAGGGTTATTTTGAATTTTTGTTTTATATTCCTATCTTTTCAAGGGTAACGTTTCAGTATTGTTGCTTTTCCCTGCTACAACTTTTGCATTTCTTTGTCTGTTTCTCTTCTACAGTGCAAAATACTTGTGTTCTTAATGAATCTTCAAATATTCCTCCAGGTTTATTATGAATTGTAGAATTTGGAGACCAAATCATACATATTGATTGGCTATTGTGGTTTGATTTTTATTTCTTGATGCATGAATTCAGCTACTGAAGTTTGAAATAATGGTTGAAGGCAAAAGTGGGAAAATCGTGATCTGTAGACCACATTCCCCTCTCGAAATACTTCATTTGGAGCTTTCAACACACTAAGATTAATTTAATAGCAAATTAGCAGATTTTCAGTGTCATGTTCCTTTTTTTTCTAAAAAATAAAAGATGGATTTATAATGGCTCTGAAAGATAGAAAGCTCAAGTTCACATTTTCACCCTTAAAGTTGCTCACCATCTCAAAATGGGTCATTGCAACTGAAATTCATTTATTTTGTTGCCAAAAGTCAGTGGCAATATTAGAATGAATTAGCATTTTTTTTCCAGATTCAGTTTGATAACTGAAAAACATCTGCTGCTTTTCTTATTTCCTCATTTTTATTTAACATATTATTGAGTCATCAGAATTTTTTTTTACTACAGCAGAGTGACTACTAATGGTAATCTGTCCTTTGTTTAAGAATTAACATGAAGTATACTATGGTCCTACACAGATACTATGGTCCAACAAAAATTGTGTCAGGACTGTTATCCAATATCTCTCTGCTTATTTTATTGCAACAAATTTAAAAAACTGAGACTAATTTTTAGCAATGTAGATGGATTTGAGTGTGTGTTGAATATGATTAGGAAGTGAAAGAATAGCTTTCCTTGGCTTCATAATGTAAAATTGTACACCCTCTAACAATAAGTTGCTAAAATAAATGTAGCTGCACACTACGTTTAGTTTGGTACTAAGTGAGGCAGAACTAAGAGATTAACTAAACTTCCACAAAAGAACTGGGGGTGCTTCCATTTTACTGTAGTGCATTCTAAGCTGCAGTGTTTAAATTTATAAAGGGAAAATTAGTGCTGCTTGAAGTGATCCTATTTTATTCCTCATTTTAATCAGAAGGATACAATAATTATTTTTATTTATTTATTAAGAAAAACCATATGGCCAGGCAATTTAATCATGATGACTCTGGGAAGCTTATAATCATTTTAAGTAATCTTTCGAATAAAATTAGTGAGATAGTGGTAGTATTTAGGAGATGAGCCTTTCACTGATGATACCCTGTTTTGGGCAATATTTTTTTCTTGGAATGTACTGTATGTGTGACCTGGAATATTATATAATTCGATGAGTATTCCACAGAAATACTTCACTGGCCAAAAAAATAATAATAATAAAAGCATGGTTTTGGAGAAGAGCTCCAACTCTTAGCTAAGAGATTTTTTTTATTTAACATATATCTCACAAACTTTTTGGAACAAGGGCAACACTGCCTTCCTCCTTTTTATTAACTGATCAAAGAGAAAATATTAGCCAATCTTCATTTGAAACTAGCATTTGTTCCCCATGATGTGAGCTGGGAACATGTGGAAATATGGATTAATCGGAAATTAGCAAAAAGTTACCTATTCAAGCAGAAATTTCAGCCAAATGTAATCATTCTTACTATTTATAGTTACTAAAAAAAATAGAGGTAACTCATAAAAGACTAAGAAAAAAAATCCAATGTGCATGTCAGATTTCATAGAATTATTGTGAAGGTACAAAGCTGAAAACGTCAGTGGGAAAACTTAACATCAATTGATAGATACAGTAAAAGTGATGCCCATGCTGAGCATGAGGTGCTGTGGTTTAAGTAGATTTTAATGCTCAGTTGGAAATATACTTTGATCTAAGAGAAAAAAAATGGCTTGACTGAGAAAATGTATGGAAATGATTACTGCACTGCAAATATTTTTTCTGTCAAAGGAAACCTTAAAATACTGATTGCTTTTTACAATCATTTTGTGAGAATAAAGGATTCAGATCCATGTATATATACATTTTAATTTACTCATTTCATTGGGTTTGTGTCACATTCATTCTTTGGAAATTAGCTTTTATAGATGAGGTAGGCTAATAATGCAAAGATGAGTATAATGTAAAGAGTGCCAAGTTTAGATTTTTTAAAACCAAAATTTATTAAGTAATTAAATATACTGAAAAAATGCAGCGTAGTAAAAAGCTAAGAAAAAATTTCAACTAAAAAATAATAAAGTATACCACCGGATAGCAAACTGCCTATTACAAATAGCTATCACCAACTATGTATGTATTTCTGTATTTACTTATATTCAATTTATCATATTATTGATTGGTTACCCTGAGAAATGAGGCTTTCATGATTAGGAATGTTTGCTTGGATTATTACTGATAATTCTATAATAAAAATATTTTGTGAGTTGTCAGGTAAGTATGGACATAATGAAACAAAACAATAGGAACATTAATGTAAAAAGTACAGCTGCTCTTAGATTATATATGGGGGGAGGTGGGATTCAAATAATTTAACAACTGTTTCACCCAGGGTGATATTGGCTGTCATGGGGGGAGGGGTGGCCCAATCTGACACTAAGCAAACTGGTTGTTAAATTAGCTGCCCCTATCAAAGGGGGTCCTGGGCACTGCACTGCATTGCAATGGAGAAATGGGCAATGGAGCAGCAGCACAAGGGAAGGAGGAGGAGCAGGGAAAAGAAAGAGGAAAGCGGCCTTGTCCTTCCCTTGCACTGGCCACTCCATTGCCTGTTTTTCCATTGCGGCACAGTGCAGCACCCAGGATCCACTTTGATAGAAGGTGGTGGGTAATTTAACAACTGGTTCTCCCAGACTGGTGCGAACCAGCTGAATCCTACCATTGAATGTAACCCTCCCACATACACACAAAAATGTAAGCCAGCCTTTTGGATTTGGTGGCGCATTAAAAACGGAAAACAAACTTTGCTTCATTTTTGAGCACTCCAATCTAATTATCACTTTACAAGCTAATATGAGAGTTGAAACAAGATTAACCTTTGAATTTGACAGACATCCTTATGTAATTCTTAGATCAGAAATTATATAATAATGTAATTGTATAAAAATGTAATTATAATAATGTAACTAACTATATGTGATGTATTTTAGAAATTGTAATAAAAGTAATCCTCAAGGTATAAAAGACCATTTAATGAAAGCTCAAAATTATGGTAGCCGACTCCCCCAAAGCTACATATGACCCTGTTTCAAAGTTATGATGGATGCAGTGGGCCTATAGTTAAGTCTTATAAGCCACCACAGGGTCACTGCAGTGCTATCCATCATTTCTCCCTATTCCACCTTACCGGAAACCTGTAGTAGACTTGTCTCCACAGGCCATCATGCCCCACATTACTTTCTGAAACTCTGTGGAACTCAGATTGTGGAAGGAAGCAGCCCATGTGTCCCTGAGCTGTTTGGTGATGATCCAACTGCAGTAACCATTTCATCATGCCTGTTTGTGGATGGGACAAAATGGTGGACACCAGAAGAATTGCTTCATATTACTAAGAAAGGTCTGCACAGTGCTACAGAAACTTCTGGGCATTTGAAGAGTATTTGGCCTAAGGCCAGGGAGGATCTGGTGGAAGTGGGAAAAAGCCACTGGGACCCAAGTTGCAGGAAGTGGGGCATCAGGCATCTCAGGGATATGGAAGCCAGGTTAGGTAGGCCTATACTAGGTCTCCAATGGCATCTTCCATCCAGGATGCACCCCACACTCCACTTAACTACCTGCACATTCATTTTATGTTTCAATGGGGACAGCAGAGATCAGAGAGGTCATTAGGTGATACGTATCACCTAATGACTGTCATGACATATGACAGTCATATATTTACTGTATTATATAGTAACTAATAAAAGAAGCAGAAGTCAGCTAAAATCTCTTCCCCCCCGCCAAAGTTTTATTAGGTTTTTATTTTTAAGTATACATCAATATCAATACATGAACAGTATGGCCCCTGGGTATAATTCATTTTGATACAAACATAAATAATCATAATCATAATAGTTGCTATATTAATCAAACTTATATAATTGTACTATTAATATACATGCTTCTTTAAAAATAGTTATTCAATATTTCAATGTTTCATTTTAATGCCAGTGATATTACAAGCATACATCTTTCAACCTCTGATCTTTTCCATCAAATTATTATTTGTATTCTGTTAAACAAAAATTATATCTGCTAATATTCCCCCTATTTCTTATGTTTACCTTGATTCTAAATTCTAATCAGGTCACCATTGCTAATCCTGGTATTAATACATAAGTTTATATTAAGACATAGCCCTTCATTTTTGGTTGTTCAAAGTCACAATACTCCATTCAAGTACATGTCTTCCTATTATTTAAACATACCTAATAATACCATCACTCAACCTCCAATCTTTCCATCTAACTTGCTTCATATAAAGGTATGCATTCTAATTTCTACCTTTAATCAGGCCATCATCTCTCTCTCTCTCTCTCCCTCCCTCCCTCCCTCCCCCCCTCTCTCTCACACACACATCCTTTCTATTCATCATCTCTGGTCCATTTTAATACTTTAATTCTTATTAGTTTTTTGGCTTGCCTCCCAAACTCCTCTCTTGGATCTTTATCTCGAACAACACCTGTATCTTTACCATTCAGACTGAATATTTCTCCCATCTGTATCTTCCTAAGCTGCCAGGTCTCAAGAGTATCCACTCAAACCAGGTTTTCTGATTCCATTTTTAAATCTCTAAAATGATTTTCCCTTGGTTTATTTCATCAGTCATTATTGTCTTTATCATCTTCTCAACTTCTTGCTTTGTTTGCTGATTTGTCTGTTCTGTCTTTTCTTCCATTCATTCTGTTATCTCCTCTGTTTTGTAGACTCTTTGATTTTCATTCATTATCAGTTGTAGCATATTTTCTATTTTCCTATATATGCCTTGCATTAGGTACTTTATCTTTCTGTGATTCTTTTCCATAGTACCCCTAATGCTTTGAAATATCAATGCCATTTCTCTTGAAATCTCACTCATTTCCCCCTTATGGAGCATCTTGACTTAATTTAATAAGTCCCACTCTTACTCAAGTCCAAAAACAATATATTTCAGTCCAATGTTACTCTTCAGAAAGTTCAATAATCATGGTTTTTTTAAATCTCAGGATTATTAATCAATTCTATTTAAGTGGTCCAGGAAGCTTCTGCAAATCAAAAGTCATTTTGCTTTACTTAAAAGTTTTCCTTATTCTCATAATAAATTCTCCAATAATCTTAAAGTAGTCCTCCAGATGAATGTTGTTTATTTCTCTCATCAAATTTTTTTCTAAACTTAGAGGGGTATGCTATATTCCATTCACCAGTAGATAGCTTAGATTTCAGTGTTGTTTCAAGTCTTATAGATTTAATTAATCCAAATTTAGTTCATTCTATGGGAACAAAGTAAGCTATTCAAGTAGATTCAAGCAGATAGTCCAGCCTTTCCAAAACAATGTCTGCTCAATTTAAAAGTCCAGTTTTCTATGTTTTAAAAGGTCTTTAGCTTTTCTCCCCTTAGTTCTTTTCTTTCGGATCTAGGATTTTTCTCTCTCTGGTTGTTTGCTGCTTTGAAAAATAGTTCTATGAGTCTCTTTTCCTGGATTTTCTTCTTTCTTTTTTTCTTTAAAGTTAGAGTCTAAATAAAAAGGAATCTTCTAATCCAGCTCCAATCACTGATCATCTGCACCACTCCTGCACAGGTCTTTGTTGCCTCTGCTGTCCCAGCTTTATGGCATCCATGATAACTGCTTCTTCTCCTTGTTGATGGAGTGGGAAGAAGCCCTGAGTCCAGCAGTACAGTTGCTTTCCTCCATGAGCTGAAGGAGACCCCTCTTTTCTTCATCATCCCTACAGGGTGGCTTTAGCTCCTTTCAGAGCCCTCCAACAGGGGAACTTGGCATGGGAGAGTGGAAACCCACTCCCCACATTCAATAGCACCATGACGTCAGCCAGAAGTCCTGAAGTTAGCTAAAATCTCTTATTAGCTATATCAGGTGTGTTGAACTGGCGGCCCACAGGCCAGATACATCACATGGAAAAACTGGATGATACAGTGGAACCTCTGGTCACAATCATAATCCATTCCAGGACTACGGTTACAACCGTGACTGGAAGCACAACTGTCTGTGCATGCACAGACCAACCCCCCCCCCCAAAAAAAAATTGGCACTGAAGGGGAAATCACCATGGCAGGGAAAATCACCACGGCAATTTTTGGGTTTGCTTGGTCATCCCCCAAAGATCTGTTTGTGACCAGAAGCAAAATAGAAGCAAAAATTCTGGTCATCACCCTATTTGGTCGTGAACAGAAGTGATTGTAATCTGAAGTTCCATGTATAAATAAAATGCAAATGCTGTTTAGAGAAAATCAAGGACTAACTAGAAAATGTAAAAGAAAGAGTACAGAGCAAGTAACACAAAATTAGTAGGACAGAACTAAAGTGATCAAAAGAGATGCTCATAAAATAATGATTTTTTTCTGAAATGAGAATAAATAGTCATTAAGATGGAACTAGTATATGATAACAATTTAAAACAATGCAAACAGAAGGAAAAGTTCTAATACATGAGAGCTATAGTGTTTAATTATATGCCTGAGATAATATCAATATGTTTGGATTCGGATTTATATTTGCTCAAGTTTGGAAATGAAAAAGCACAGAGAAATGGCAGTTGTAAAAATAAAATAGAGGAACATGAACAAAAGCAAACAAAACCTCATGGTATGTATTGTAAATGGACATAAAATAAGAAACCAAGCTAATGTAAACTGTCAGTTATTTGTGATGCTGTTAACCTTAAAACGTCTGCTAAAATAAAAACAAATTATAGACATTTGGCTCTCAAATATGTTATCTTATCAAAGATCCACAAACAAAACTTTTAATTTTTATAAATGTGTTTAACTACTTCATTCTTAATATAACTAACGAAATAATATCATAAAGAAACTAAAAAAGTGGTACAATAAATTTGGCTATAATTTTAATCAGAATTTTAGTGAAGTAATGTAATAAAGTTATACTGAAAAAATGTCATTATCAGGGAGCTTTGTAATCATTTTATGTCCATCACATGCAGCTGCTCTTTGATAATAAGAGGAAATACCATTTAGGTTAATAGGAAATAGGCCATTATTTAAAAAGACATATTCAGGTATCTTGTAAAATGTTTCATTTCTCACCACCATCAAACAACATATAATACTGAGATAGAGAACGTAGTAATGGACCACTGGGACACTTAGCCCAGTGAAGTCCACTTAACCAAGCCTGATATAGTTTTAGCAGCTTTTCTAGCTTTACAACATGATTTTTGATTATTAGGATGCTGCACAATATTCCAAATGTTTAGGTTATGATTACACTGACATTAAAAAAAAAACTTTTTAATGAATCAAATTATAAAGTTTGTTTTCAGTGCTCACATTGGACTTCTTGGATGAGAAGTGAAATGTCTTCAAAGAAAAACAAAAAGGCCCAGTTGTCCAGTTGATAACTATGACCTGGATGACTGAGAATCTTCATAGATGACCAATTAAGCATTTTGGTTATATTACTTTGGATTTTTCCAATCCTTTTATGATTTTACTAATCCTACAGTTTGGTCTGCCTAAAAAAAACCCCTCAACAGTACTTCACTGTGGTGGTGAGATGAACAGTATACACCTATTATATTTTCCAACACAGCTCTGGCCTGGAAAAAAAATCCTTACTCCAGGCCAGAGGTGACTTACTTCAGTTTTCCCCACCAAAAAACTTTATGGATCAACTCAAATATGTGGAAGATATGGTACAGAGCAGTGGGTACCCCTGGTTGCAAAGTACCAATAAAGCTACAGGGAAGAGCAGAGAGACTATCACAGTAGCAGGAGCATCCACGATGCAGATGGGATAAATCCTAATGGTCCACCAGCTGTTGACACAGCTCCTAATGAAGAGATCTCCCTGCTCTGATTTTCAAATTAGGAACATGGAATATCAATAGCTTAAACCTAGGAAAGCCGAACATTGGTAAGGATGAAATGAATAGCTCAACACTGTTATACTAGGCATCAGTGAAGTTCATTGGACTGGGCGTGGCTTCTTCAATTTTGATGGTCATATTGTATACTACTCTGCAATGATACCATCAGAAGAAGAGGCATGGGTTTTACTACATAAAAGTGGGCAGAAACATAGAAAGTTTTTGAACAGTCAATGATAGGATAATGGCAATATTTACCAATGGAAAACCTTGCAACATGATAATTTTGCAAGTTTACACTCCCACTATAGAGTACTTCTATGGTTCTTCCCACTATTTTATGCAGTATGAAATCCACTCCTCTTCTTCTGATGGTATCATTTCAAGAGTAGTATACATATGACCATCAGGAATGTAGAAGCCACAGCAGTAGAAAACATCAAAGAATTCTACAATGAAATTCAGGAAACTCTGAAATGAACATCAAAGAAAGACATTATCTATACTGGAGATTTCAATGAAAAGGTGAGATACATGCAAGAAACAGGGATCACAGGTGAGTTTGAACTTGGTGAATGAAATCAGGAGGAGAAGCATAATGAAAATGTGGTTTCAATAATCCAAGTTGTGACTATACATTTCAGCTTATCAAATGGAGAACATCAAAACCAAAATTACTATGTATTATGTTAAAAGAAGTGGAAAAATTCCATCCTCACTGTGAAAACATTCACTGGTACAGATTATGGGTCAGACCATGAACTTTTAGCTGCCAAGGCTACCTATGATTCAGAAATTTGACATTGAAAAGAGTCCCCCAGCAAATGCAGTTAAAGAAGCTAATCCTGAGAGTCAAAGTTGAAAATGAAAAATTTGGACTTCACCTTAACATCAAGAAAACAAAGATAATGAGTGCAGATCAGTGGTGGGATTCATTTTTTTTTACTACTGATTCTGTGGGCATGGTGTGGTGGGCATGGCAAGGGAAGGATATTGTAAAATCTCCAATCAGAGGTAGTATTTGCAGGTTCTCCAAACTACTCAAAATTTCTGCTACCGATTCTCCAGAACTGGTCAGAACCTTCTGAATTCTACCTCTGGTGCAGATCAACAATGAGACCATCAAAACAGAAAAGGAATTCATCTTCCTAAGCTTTAAAATTGATCAAAGTGGTGACTGCAGCTCTGAGATCAGAAGGTGTATAGTACTTGGAAAAAATTCAATGTCTGGCATGGATAATATTTGCAAGAATAATGACATCAGCCTCACAAACAAATGCAGATTATTTAACCCAATAATTTTTCCAATTGCTACTCATGCCTGCAAAATGTGGACTCTGATAAAGGCAGATAGGTGGACACCTTTGAACTGTGGTGCTGAAGGTGACTATTATGGATTCCATGGACTGCAAAAATAACAAAGAAGTTCCAGACTGAACATCATCAAAAATATCAGTTGAAGCCAATATCGCCGAATAGAGGCTATTGTACTTTGGTCATGTCACTGTTTCACTTGAAACAGTCAATGCTAGGAATGATCAGCGGAAAAAGGTAGAGTGCTGGTGAGAGTGTTGATCCACAGAGTGGCTGAAGGTCAGACACAACTAAATCTGATGATGATGACAGTTTTATATCATACGTGTGTAAATTTAGTTACCTCTTTGTTCACCATGAATTCAAAATAATTTATAAAACAAACTCAAAAGCACAAATACAAAATTAACAGCAGGAGCTGGGGTGGCACAGTGGTTAGAATGCAGTATTGCTCGCTAACTCTGCCCACAGAATTTGATCCTGACCAGTTCAAGGTTGACTCATCCTTCTAAGGGCAGTAAAATGAGGACCCATATTATTGCATGCTGACTTTGTAAACTTCTCAGAGAGTGCTTAGTAAAGGACTATGGAGTGGTATATATTGTAAATCTAAGTGCTATTACTATTTCCTAATGCCTGCTTAGCATGCCAGAGTGTTTTGTGTTATAGAGAGACTAGTTAAGCTACTGACAGTTGTGCAAATAATGAATCTGACTCATGTTTTTTTGATGTTACAAGGCTACTTTCATAAAAGGAACCACATGCTTCTGGAGATCAAAATAAAATGTTTTGTTTGTAAAGAACAATTTTGTAGGAAGAAGTTTGTAGCTGCACCAGGTCCAACCAAATATTTACATTATTTCCTAACAATATTGTTTTTATAATTAATTTTAATTTACAATTGTTAATAATTCTGTCATTAATTTTTCTTGTCAATATTTAGAATTAAGCTGTAGTTCAGCTTAATTCAGTAGTTTCACAGAATACAAAATTACTTGTATTCTAAAATAAGTCCGTGTGAAATGAACACTTTCATTAAAAACAAAGACCACATCCAATCCTTTTTTATAGAAGCTGTAAAAGAGCTTTTGTGATGTTTGAGAGTTTAAATTTCTACAAATCTTTAACCAATCCCTTATTCTATAGAAATCATAGTATTGTAAGATCCAATTTTGAAATTCTTTGAATTGAAATGATGATGATGATCCAAAAAGGAGCAGCATGAGCTGTGATATACCTCTGTCCATGTGACAGATCTGTCCTATAAGCTGCATTAGGTGCCAATTTGCTTCTGGCTATAATTCAAAATGTTATGACTTCATGGCATATGGCTTAGTTTCTTAAGAAATCATATAATTTCTATGGTGACAACTGAGCCAGTTTGATCTGCTAGGATTGGCATGGTTCCACATTTCTTTAATTAAACAATTCCAACTATTAGGATAACCACAAATCTACTTTACTCTTGCAGCTCCTTCCTTCTGAAATAAAATCTGGTGGCTCTCACTTGATTTGGATCTTGTCTCAGGCTCTGGGCTAGGGTAGATGGAACCCTTTGCTGGATGTATCATTTTTTGTTTGATTGGATTAATCATTTTATGTAATTTTTTATGATTTTTTAAAAATTACACATTTGTTATTTTGTTCTAGGTCCTACTTCAAGCCAATTTGTGCTTAGACACTAGATGATGATAATGATAATGATGATGATGATTTGCTGGAACATCTGTAAAACATATCATGCTCCAGTCATGAAAAACTGGTGGGAACAAATAGTTATTAAAGTAATTGAAAAGAATAGAGTAAGAAGACAAAGAATTAGACAAGATCACTTAGTATCAAAACAAAAACAAAACTGAAAGACTATTCCATAAATTGGCTGCAGTGGTCCCAATGGTTATCAGAACACTGAGTGCTGTTCAACAAATAACTTGAATAGCACTATACAAATCTTCATATTCTAGAAAATTGGATATTGGATCTGCACATATATTATATCAATACATTATGACATCCTAGACTCTCAATGCATTTGAAAGCCAACATCTTCATCCTAGAATTCAATCTGTATGAAG
Source organism: Pseudonaja textilis (assembly GCF_049901715.1). Classification (NCBI taxonomy): domain Eukaryota; kingdom Metazoa; phylum Chordata; class Lepidosauria; order Squamata; family Elapidae; genus Pseudonaja; species Pseudonaja textilis. The sequence goes on from NC_141995.1 coordinate 39,913,630, forward strand.
GGAAATGCTAGCTAATGAACTGGTGACTGTATTTCATATTTTTGTGGATGTAATAATAACTTAATTGTCTTATCAATCATTATTATAGGAAAGACAAAAATGTTGCAATATCTGGAGATGTAGAAAAAGACAAAGAACTGGAGAAAAATCACAAAATTCAAAGTTCTGAAAATATGAACAAAATGATTGTGGCAAAAGAAAGCAAAGACAATTCCAATAATAATAGCTGTCTTAGATGTAATTCCAAAACAACTGGAGCACCCTGTGAACATCATTGGCATTGACAAAACTACCATGAATCAATTGCAAAAGAAGGAACAGCTTATATCCTCCAATAATACCTTTAACATTCTCAAAAATTGCCTATCTTAGGTTCTTGGAAAAGACTCAATAGGCAGGCAAAAATGCTAAACCTAGTCTAAACATCTGGTTGACTGTGCATCCAAATGTAACAATATTTTTGTGTTTATGGCATGCATACAAAATTCATGCATTAAAACTGTGTATAACCATATATTCTAAATGAAAAAAAATGATTATAATAACAAGTTTTTAGATATTTTAAAAATTATAGCTTAATATACAATTGAAATAGAATGAATTTATGCATATATTGAAAACTGAGAAGAACAGCAGGTTTTCTCATCTGTAGTTTTATTCACTGTAACAAGAAAAGAAATGTACTTTATGCTGTCTTCATGTTAGAAGTCCCTGCAGATTTTATTCTGCTAGTTGTTGCTGAGTGTAGGGTAGCACTCATCTCCATTTTGAAGCCATGAGCCAGTACTGTCTGAAAATGTTTCCACAGTCAAGTGGCTAGCATGACAACACAGAGTGCTGTTTCCTTCCCACCAAAGTAGTACCTATTTATCTACTCACATTTGCATGCTTTCAAACTGCTATCACATGACACTTGGGTCTAGAACCTAGGCTGTTTCAGATGATAAGCCCTGCATCTCAATCTCTGTCTTCCCTGCATCTCAATCTCTGTCTTCATGTTGAAACAATGAAATTATGGAATTCAAAATGCAGTGGTAGATGCTTCACTTATCAATAAGAAAGTAATGAGGAACACATAGACAAAAAGGATGTGGTATTAGAAGAGGCACGGATTTTTAAAAAAAAAAGAAATAAAAAAATAATGAAATTTCAGACATAGCATGCTGTAGAGTAAGGCATTGCAGTTGCAATAAACAAAATTCTCTACATGCTGGCGTCTTTGTCTCAGTTAATATTACAAGTGAAAAGCACATTAACATTATGATTCTAAATGTTTCTTTAAAGAACACAAGATTTATTTTATGGACCCAGATCAATCAAGCTCTCATTTTTGTGGCTAGATTATATAGCAACATAGATCTACAAAGTAAAAAAATCAAATTCCTTCCCACCCGCTTTTATATCTAACACAGTAATTTCCAAACAATTATTTCTATAAATTTCTATCTTTAGAAAAGTAATAAGGTGTTCAATCTCACCTACAATGAAGCCAAAATAGTAATAAAATATATAAAATAATTTAATAGGGCCTGTTTTTCTAATGTAGCACAAGCTGAGTGAGTTTAAATAGTCTAAATAGTTATTACAGCCTGACTGTGATGTGTTCTTCCCTCCACGCTTGCTGAAGCATTTCTTGCATTATTATAATGGTTTCTGAAGCAATAAATTACAGACGCAAAGCCAACTGCTGAAAAGTGTAGGCGTCTCACTCAGCATGATGCAAATCACACTGTAGGGTACCATTGCTTTATAACAAGAGTTCCATAATATTCCACCCACCACAGCACATGTCTACTTTGCTACTGAGTGGCTATTGTAAGGAGGTTTGGCATGCTGGGTATTTGCCAGAGAAAGAAAATTCTAAGAAATAAGGCAATTGGAACTATCTCATACATATTCCCTCAGAGGATAATCTGAGCAAATTCAATAAATCAGTGCTGGATTGCATCCTCAACATAAGTAAATGTCTTAAAAGTAAGGATCTATTAAAGGGTAAAAATATTAATAAGAAAGTATTCTCTACAAACATAAATTTATTCATTTATTGACAGAAAATTAAAAAATGTAGGAATGAAAGTAAAAATTATTATTAATAATAATAATATTAATAATATATTTAATGATGGTATATATATATATATATATATATATATATATATATATATATATTATATATATATATATGTATGTATGTATGTGTGTTTTCGCGGGTATTTATATGTATGGTATTCAGCTTTGTTTGGGTATTTTCCCACATCATTATAGTTGTGCTTTTAAAGTTATAGCAACGTTTCGGCAGAATCTCATCTGCCATCATCAGGCTTCTGGCACAGCAGATGGCTAGCACCAAATTTAAAACAGATATGGCTGTGAAAGTCTGACTCACAGACGAACACAATACATGGGAAAATACCCGAACAAAGCTGAATACCATACATACATGTATGTATGTATGTATGTATGTGTATGTGTATGTGTGTGTATATGTGTGTGTGTGTGTGTGTATATATATATATATTATATGTGTATATGTGTATATATATATATATATTATACTATATATATTCTTAAGTTTTCGCGGGTACTTACATGTATGGTATTCAGCTTTATTCGGGTATTTTCCCACGTCATTGTAGTTGTGCTTTTAGAGTTGTAGCAACGTTTCAGCAGAATCTCATCTGCCATCATCAGGCTTCTTTTGCTGTGGAGCTCGTTCCTTAGTAGAGCCATTTCAATTCTTTTCAGGATACATTTAGTGGCTGCTGTGTTTTGATGGAATACTGCTGTGCTTTTCAGGATATGTTTAGTGGCTGCTGTGCTTTGATATACAGAAGCCTGATGATGGCAGATGAGATTCTGCTGTAACGTTGCTACAACTCTAAAAGCACAACTACAATGACGTGGGAAAATACCGGAATAAAGCTGAATGCATATGTATATGTATGTGTGTGTGTGTGTGTGTGTGTGTATATGTATGTATAGTTATTTTTATGAATAAAACAATTGGAAACTATATGTTTTAGGTGACTTACAGTCAACTAAACTCTTTCTAATTTCTATGGATATGTTGTAAGTTTGACTAAGATTATATTTGACAAAATATATTCATTTTTATCAGATAATAGATAACCCATGACCTCATTCTTTCAGTAATTTCATAATTTAAAGAGAAAAACAAAATAATCACAGGTATATTGTTACTGTTTGATTTTAAAATTTAAAAGAAAACAACTTTTTATTAAAGAAAAAAGATGTGTAGGATGCTTTTGGTGATATTTGGAGTTGATGAACCATTTTGTAAAAATACTCTTAGGTTTTCACTATTTTTTCCTTGGTTTAAACTGACATATAGTTAACCATACTGGTTTCTGGAATATCAGCTTATTTTCTGTGAATTTGCATTTTACGTCTAATGAGAGCAAAGCATGATTGTATTGGGAATTATGTCCACTGAAGAGGGACATCTTCATCTTCTGATCAATTGAGTGTAATTCTTGGAATCGTGACTATGTCATTTTGAACATGTTTATCTTTGCTACTTGATTCTTGTAGAATTATTCTACAAGAATCCACATTCCATTGCAAAGCCTTCAAAAATCCAAGTTTCTTATGAAAATGGTGGCATATCCTACCATCTGTCTGGTAGCATTGCAACCAAGTTCCAAAAAAAAGTTCTTACAGTGACCTACATATACTTTCCAGGCACCTCACTGCTTATGAAGTACTTACTCTGAATAACAAATCTGATACTGAAATACTCTAAGGAGTTTTGAATAAAATTTTGTTTCAATGAAATATATTAACAGGTAAATGTGTAAAAGTAGCCATCTTATATATTGACAATATGGAATGAATAATCTTAATTGTGCTATAGTATTAGTAATCTCATCTTACTGGTTAAGGATGAATAAATTACTAGCATTTAGTATGTAAATTACCAAATTACATTTGCAAAAATGGGTCAGGTTATAGATGTAAATGAGGCCTAAAATGTCTCATTAGGTTTTGAATTGCTTTTTTTGTTTTGTTTTGTTTTGTTTCCTAAGCATTATAAATCTTGTAAGCTTTTGAGGTAATTTTCTAGCTTCACTAATTTAGTACAGTTTTCCTCCCAATAATAAATGAACCAAAGGCTTTACAACTCTAATTTGATCTCAACAAATAATTCAAAAGTTAAATAAAAGCACTAAAGTCATTTTATAGGAAAAAATACTGTTATTCTCCTGCCTTCCTACTCATTTTTGAATGAGTAGAAAGTACTTATTATTCCTCCTCTCTCCTCATCTACATCGATAGATAAATCTTCAGTCACATGAAGAGGGAACCAGAAATAGTAGTAGTATAGTTCTGCACCTTAGTTTGAACTACACTATCATACTGAACTATATCAGACATGATATCCATTCATTTGCTCTTGTATTTTGTCAGAGTATATTCATGAACTAGAATAGAGCTTAGTAAGAAGGTCAGCCAATGAGAGCTGAATTGAAGGCTGAAATTTAAAGAGATAATCTGAGCATGGTTTATCTCTGTTCTGTGCTTAGCTCTAAAGTGAATGAGAAACTAATTTCCTTGCTTGTCTGCTGAAGTTGAATTACTGCTCTGCTCTGAACTTGTAACATGTCTGCTTCTGTTTGAGTTTGCTCCATGTTGGAGAAATCTACAACTGGTATTGTAAAATTTACTGACATTGTATTTATAAAGAAGTTAAATGAAGCTTCAGTCATCTGTGCTTGCTTTCTGGTGCTGAATTTATGCTGCAATACTCTGAACATATTTTCAGTTAAAAATCCCTCTAATGTTCTTCTACCATTTATTTTAATATTATTTGAATGGCAAAAGGAAATAAATAAACTTAGTCACAGATGCCTTAATAGATATATGCAAACGTTACCATAACTTAGTGGTGCCAGATACAATACATTATCTTATATTGTTTGTGTTGAAGAACCTAGCAGCTTGCCATGCATCAGATAAGAAGAGAACAGAAATATTTTATTAATGAAAAAATATTATTGGAAAAACAGAAAAACTGAAAGGCTATGTGTAAAAAGCCAGGATATTTCACTTTCCTTCAGACCAAGATTTCAAACCAGACTGAATATCTCAGATTCATTTTGAGGAGTTCTTACAACTGCCCCAGAATGTCCATGTTATATATGGATAGAATTAGGAACCTGCAGCAGTTGAAAGTCAAAATTTCTAATTTGCTGGGACACAAATAAGTAGAACACCATTCTGTTTGAATGTGAATGTGACAGGGATAATGAGGTTTGGCATGACATTAGATATATTTTAGTTATACGGAGTGCATAATTATAATAGTTATTTATAACATCTAACAATTTGTTTGCTTTATATAATCTGTAATATTCATAGGGAAAAAAGCTGTTAATATTTTCATTTTTGGGTTGGAAAATAAAAACAGAAGTTAATAATCATTGTTACTACTTGTGGTAGGAGGAAGCTTCTAAAACACTATCAAAACATGGAACTATATTGGCAAGCTAATTAAATCTATCCAAATGTATTGTGCTACATATCGTTTATAAATCACTGCAGAAGTCCTTTGTTTAACAATTTAAGGAGGAAGCACTAGAGCAAGAATAAAATTCAAATGGTTCTAGTTAATTTGCATTACAATGGGATTTTATATAAATTTATTAAATGATACTATCCATGCATAAACAATTGAAGGATTTTTAAAAGAATGCTGCTTGACAACAATACTTAGTAATACATCATATCGATTACAGGCAGTTTATATTATTTATGATAAAACCCAGAAATGTACTTATTTATATTATTTCTAAATACTTCTTCTTCTTCTTCTTTTTCTTCAGCGTTTGTCTCGCGCTCGGGCGAGGTCCGCTAATGTCCTTGAGTACTGCTTCCACACCTCTCTGTCTGCCACGTGTGTCGGGTCTGCCTTTGCGATCTCTAGATCGGCCTTGATCGTGTCCATCCAGCGTTGTTTAGGTCTACCACGCGGTCTCGCTCCTCCGACAGTCACCTTCATTACAGATTTGATGATGGATTCTTCCTTGGCGCGCTCACGTGGCCGAACCATCGTAGCCGGGACTGCCTCATGACCGTGGGGATGGGCACGACGTTGAACCGTCTCGCACTTCTTCGCTCCTGACGCGATCGAGTAGGGTGAGGCCTACCGACCATCGGAGCATTCGCATCTCCATTATCTGGAGTCTGCTTTCGACTTCTTTGGTCGTCGGCCAGCACTCTGCGCCGTATATGGCCACGGGGCGCACCACAGAGTTATAGATTTTCGCCTTCAGGCGCATCGGCATCTTCTTGTCACAGAGGACGCCCGTGACGGACTTCCATTTGCCCCACGTTGCATTGATCCTGGCTGCCACCTCAGTTTGTAGTAGGCCTTCAAATACTAAGAAAATAAATCTAATATATCTTCTAAAATATGATATTAAACTAAGGTTTATGTTGCTAAATTTTTGCTATGGCAGTTTCTAAAAAGTATTATGAAATGTATGGCTCTTCCGTGCTTATAACTATAGATAACATATTGATTTCATTTTGATGTTTAATAAATCATGGCTTATCATGACAGCAATGAGCTGCAGTTCAACTTTGACTTTGTCTGTAGATATCAAACAATGTATTTGTCCAGGTAAGCAAGCAAGCATATAAATAAATGTACGGCATACTGTGGATTAGGAAGTGTAGGTTTCATTGGGTAATTGCAAAATTTAATTCCCACAGGCAAATTTTATGTAACTTATTTGGATTTCAATTAAATATATTCACTGAAATTGATTTTATATGAAAAAATTGATTTTATACATAGACTTTTTATACATAGACTTTGAAGTTTATTTTCATCAGAGGTTTTGCATTCTCCACCATTAAATATTTTTAGTGGCAATCAAAATGATGCTATTACTACTGCAAGCAGAAACATACAAACACATAATATGAAAATATAAATGAATTAGAAAAAAGGTTAAGAGCATTTTACTTATTAAATAAAACTATTTCATCACTGATATCATTTTGATACTATTTATAATTTACGATTGTGAATTGGTTGAAATTGATGTATCATGACAAATCTACTTTGTAAACTAAACATTTAAAAGACAGGCAACATCAGTATCAGAAACCAATTTGTTTTAAGTTATTAGGATAAACAGCTATTTCCACAAATGGTTTATGCATATGGTCCCAAAGCAAAGATAGAAAAGTAATATGGAGAAGAAATTAAAGCTGAAAATCACAACCTTAAGATTTAAAAAATAATAGTAAGAGAAGTCACATAAATAGTCATTAAAAACACAGAAAAAGAATAAAGAATCAAAACACCATAGCAAATTTATAGTATCTTATCCATTTCTAATTGTTTTAAACATAAAGCAATTTTTAAAAATTCAATAATGTTCTATTCATGGATTGCAAAAGTAGAATTAGTAATTTAGCATTCCTGATGGGCAACAGGTTGAGAAAGACATTCTAAAATATTTAGTTGCCTAAAAGATTGAGCAAGAATCCCAACCTAAGGAAGGGAGGGGGAAAGAATATATTGTGAAATGGATAGAGTAAGAACTTTCCAATTTTTTCCATTTGTTATTTTATAGGACTTTATTTGGTTTTATAAATTATATTGACTATTTCAGAGATTACTATATAAATTTTTGTGTCTTCACTTCCATATGGCAGAAAAACATAACATTAAGGTATTGAAAAGTATACATTTGCAAAAAGTTAGTTCAGTAGTTTGAGCCACAAACTGATGATTATCACCTGTTTCATTTATTTAAATACTAGTCAAATATGTTTCTTACAATTTTTATTTTACCTTTAAATTGAATATGAACATATACAGTATTTATTTTTATTTATTTAAATTATTTATTTACATATAAAACATACTTTAGATTTAAAAAAAACACTAAATATAATGAATTCCTACTGATTATAGTATTATTATTAGTCCTCTGAGGCACTATTTACACCTTTATTTTTGTTTGCACTCTTCACAATCATATTTAACTAAGAAAATTACCCACGCGGATAGAAAGCAATGTCATGATGAGTGAAGGCAACAAAGGCTTCCTTTTTATATGAATGACTGCAACCTATCAAGGAGTATAATGTCTCAAACATCCATGTAAAAGGGCATTGTAGTACTTCAGAATGATTCATCGAAGGAAGCTTTAGATTTTGTGAAAATATAAATGTTGCATTTTTGTACAGGTACATCTTTGGCATGGCTGGTTTAAAGTGTTGCAGACCTATCTACTTTTGTATTTAGTGCCTTCCTAAAAATATTTGGAAACTGAATCACAAGACTTGCAAAACTCCAATACATAAAAAAATATTTGACTCCACAGTAATATTACTGTATTCAAATGATACAGTATCAAATGATATCAAATGAAGCATTTGTATAACAATATAAACCAATACAAATTAAGACAGAAATATTACTTTCAAGTAGGCTGAAGTCTAGGGACAAAACATTATCATTGTTTTTTAGATTGTTGCAGTAAATACCTATAATTTAGTGACACAAACTTGAGAAATATATGTAAATCTTATAAATGCATGATTCATACATTCTGCATAACTATTTTGTAATTTCATATGTAACTAATTAATTAACCGCTAATTATTACTTTCAACCCTTGATGACAAAATGTTTCTTTCTTACAGTATATAGCTTTCAGAAACAGCAGAATGAATAGTAATTAGAACCATATGCTGAGAGTGAACAAGGTGTAAGTTAAATCAATTCTGCCTTTTCTCCTAATCTACACCTGTTTAATTATTATCATAAGCAGTGCTAAATATATAAACATTTAAGCATATCTTTTATTCTAGCCCATGAAAATTAGACATGCATATTTATGTTTTGGTCTGCTATCCAGAGATGAATCCAATTCCTAAGATAACAGTGAGAAGCCAGTAATTGTCATGGCACACAGCCATTGTGGAAATAGTTATTAAGACACAGTGAGAAATGGGGAAGGACAAGAAAAGGACATAAATGATGTAAAGCTAATTGCTCTAAAGTTGTTTTAACATGACCAAAGAACAATTTTAACAATGAGAAAGAAGAACAGCAAAGGACTTGCAATGTGGATTTACATGCCATCTTAATTGCCGTAATTAGGAAATTTTGGTCAGACAGAAGCATCACTGATAGCTTTGATGGAATTCTGGTTTCTGGTCTACAACTGTTTTATAAGAAAATTATCTTACAAAAACTATTGCTGCTAAAGGTACTTGCTTATGGGAACACAAATACACACATGGAGAAGGAGCAAAGAAAAGGAAGATGCCCTTTAACTGATACCGGCTGAACTTGGAAGATTTAATGGCTTCTTCAAATTTTTAAGAAAAACCTTAATATATCAATATTCTTAAGGGAACACTAAAATAAAAATAAATGTTATATATTATATATGGAATAGCACCTTTCCCAATCCCTTAGAATAGGAAGAAGCAAGTATAATGAAATAGTGATAGACATAAGGAGAAAGTAGTTTCATTGTAGGGAAGAAAAACACTTGAAGTTGTATATTGCTAAAAATGCTGTTTTTCCAAAATGTAGCTGGGTAAGGTGTATGTCAACATCCCAAAGGCATGGAAGTTATTTATATAAAGAGAATATCGCTTAATCTCAAAACTGTTATGTCCTGAGAACTCTAGGAGTTCTCACTCAGGTCCACTCACTTTGTGTGGGCGTTCTTCCCCCTTTCCTCATTGGTTGGTTCTCCCCAGCAGCCAGCTATAAAAGCAGGCTGCGGGGTCCAACCAGTTGCTGATTGCTGCGAGCCAGTTCCAGGCGTGGCAAGCACGGTCAGCCCTTTATTGTTATAATAAAGTATTGTTGCACTCATGCTCTGGTTCAGCCTCTCATTGCCCAAACTTAACACTGGCGACGAGGATGGGATAGCTACCAGAAGCACCATGCAACCGCTGAGTCACTAGCCGCCGATCCGCAGCCCAGAGAGAGCGATCGGCCGGCTATAAGGGAAACGCTGATCCGCAGCCAGAGAGAGCGGTCAGCAAACAAAAAGAGCAAACAAAAAGAGCAAACGCTGATCCGCTGACAGAGAAAGCGGCCAGCAAGCGATAAGAAGCAAACGCTGATCTGCAGCCAGAGAGAGCGGTCAGAATCGAAAGTTAAAAGCGTCTGTAGCCGCTTGTTAGCCCAGCTACAGGGAAAGTGAAGCGCTGCGAGCCGCAGCCGCTCAGTATCAGGCGCGAAATTCAAACGGTTGTCATTTGAATTTCAAACCTAAAAGGTACAGCACAGCGCTGTAGCCAGTCACTGACGCCCACACAGGCGCGAATCCAAACGCCATCAACGGCTAACAGCCAAACGTGGTTAACCCAGAGAGAAAGAGAGGATTGCAAACAGCCTCTCCTGAGCTGAAATCACTTGCCCACCACGGGCACTAAAACATTGTCTGCTGCCCCAGAGAGATTTTTTCCACAGGTTGTTCAACCAGTCCCAGCACCATGAGTTCCAATCCAGTCTTCCCGGCGTTCAAACCAGACGAGGAGAAGTGGGAATCGTATAAGAACCGCTTTAATCATTATATCGATGCAGTTGGCCTGGCGGATGCGGGAGAGCATCGGAAAAAATCGTATTTCCTAATCTACTGTGGAGCCACCGTCTACGATACTGCCACGGCACTCGTGGCTCCTCGTGAGTTGAAAAACGTTCCATGGTCTGAGTTACTTGAAATTCTCACTAACCACTATTCCCCCAGGCCCTCACAGATTGCCAGGAGATTCACCTTCCGTATGAGGAAGCAATCGAGCAAGGAGACCATCAATCAATATATGGCCGCTCTCAGAACAGCAGCACTGCATTGTGGGTTTGGAACCTACCTGGAGGACATGCTCCTCGATCAATTAGTCTGCGGGGTCAAGGACCTCCACCTGCAAAGGCACCTTCTTGCAAAAAAAGACCTCAACCTCGCACAAGCAGTCGAGGAGGCCTTGGCAGCTGAGCTGGCAACAAACTCAGCCACCGAAATCCAGGGCCCAAGTGCCAAGCTGACATCAATCCCAGTCCACTCCGAGGAGGTGGTAGCAAAGGAAACCATCAGTGATGAAAACGAAGTCCACCGCCTCTCCAATGACAGACGGCCGCAGGTAGGAGCCAAACAAGAAAACATCGGTCCACCCAAGCACATCACCCTGTGCCTAGCCTGTGGGGGATCTCATCAGAGGGCCACCTGCAAGTTTAAAGGAGCCACCTGCAATAACTGCCATAAAAGGGGACACATTGCGAGAGTCTGCCAAGCCCCCCAAAGCGCAGCACAAAGGCACCCCCCCTCGCACTCGGGACCACAGAGGCAAGTATTGAACTGTCGCACGCACCACCTTGCCAAGCACACTTGCCACACTGTTAGTAAAATTTCTCTCTCCGTCTCCCTAGAAGGTAAACCGTGCCGCATGGAGGTTGACACAGGGTCAGCGCTCTCAATTATCTCGTGGAACACCCTTAAGAGGCTCCAACCAAGCCTATCCACTAGCCGGCTCCAGAGATGCCAGTTTGGCCTGAAGGACTACCAGGGAAGACCATTCCTGTAATCGGCAGAGGCAAGTTTCTTGTCAGTTTTAAAGCTTTTAAAGGTCACCTACCTCTAGTGGTAGTTAACGGCAATCTACCCACCTTATTGGGGCTCGATTGGTTTCCCCATCTCGGCCTAGGGCTAACAGGAGTCCATGCTGTCTCAACCTCAGACACTGACTCCTTATTCGCTGATTACTCAGATGTATTCAGAGAAGAGCTGGGGTGTTATAACGGTACCCCATCTCATTCTCAGTTGACCCCCAAGCAGTCCCAATCAGGCTAAAACGCGTAGGGTCCCATTTGCTATTCGGCCAAAACTAGATGCGGAATTGGATAAACTATTAAAACAAGGGGTCATTGAGCCAACAGATTTCGCCAAGTGGGAGACATCCATTGTCACACCCTCAAAAAGACGGTAGCCTGAGAATTTGCTCGGACTACAAGACGACAATCAATAAATTTCTACAAGTTAGCGCTTATCCTGTGCCCGTCATCCAGCACTTATTACACACATTCGAACCAGGCAGCATTTTTGCTAAATTGGACATGTCTCAAGCATATCAGCAGTTCCCTGTAGATAACCAAACAGCGGAACTCCAGACAATTGTCACTCACAGGGGTGCCTTCCGATGCAAGCGTCTCCAATTTGGCGTAAGTGTTGCCCCGGTATTTTTCAATCCCTCATGGAGCGGATTTTGCAGGGCCTCCCTGGTGTAGTACCCTACTTCGACGACATCTTAGTCTCGGCCAGGGACAGACCCCAACTCTTCCAAAGAGTTCGAGCTGTGTTAGAGAGGTTCAGACAGCATGGCCTCAAGTTGAAAAAGAAAAATGTGCCATTGCCACTAGACAGGTGGACTTTCTGGGTTATAAAATTGACGCCTCTGGCATTCACCCCCTGGAGTCCAAGATTAAGGCAATCCACGAGGCACCCACTCCAACCTCCAAAACTGAACTACAGGCGTTCTTGGGGCTATTGAACTTTTACGCATCCTTTTTGCCCCATAAAGCATCAGTAGCTGAACCCCTACACAGATTACTGGATAAAAAGTCACCGTGGCACTGGGGGCACAAAGAAGACCATGCTTTTCACGCCGTCAAATCACTACTCACGTCAGAGGCGGTACTTATTCAATTCGACCCTAACCTCCCTTTAGTACTGGCAGCAGACGCCTCCCCTTTTGGAATTGGGGCGGTACTAAGTCACAGGCTTCCCAATGGCACCGAGGCTCCCATCGCCTTTTTCTCAAGGACGCTCTCTGCAACGGAGCGCAATTACAGCCAGATCGATAAGGAAGCCCTAGCAGCTGTTGCAGCCGTGAAAAAATTTCACGAATTCCTCTTTGGCCATTTTTTCGAGCTGGTCACGGACCACAAACCCCTCCTGGGCCTACTAGCCGGGACAAGCAGACCCCTCAAGTCCTCTCCCCTAGGATGACAAGGTGGACTCTCTTCCTAGCAGCCTACTCCTACAGACTTATACACCGCCCGGGTAAAACACTGTCCCACGCTGATGCACTCAGTCGCTGCCCCTTGCCGGCCCTGGCTGAAGACCCTGCTCCTGTTCACGCTATTTTCGAGATCACCCAGTTGGACCTACCCATCACTGCTCTGGACATTGCTGCTAAAACCAAGGCAGACCAAACGCCGCCCAGGTGCTCGACTGGGTGAGGAGGGGGTGGCCGGGTGGCAATGTTGATAACAAATTCACACCTTTTAAGACTCGCATGCAGGAGTTGTCCAGTCTGCAGGGCTGTCTACTATGGGGCACTCGAGTGGTCATCCCGGCCTCACTGCGTACCCGAGTTCTGGAAGCGTTGCACGAGGGACATCCTGGCATCGTGAGAATGAAGGCGTTAGCACGCAGCTACGTGTGGTGGCCGGGTCTAGACGAGGACATTGTCAATTGGGTAAGTTCCTGCAGCATTTGCCAGGAATCCCGTCCTGCTCCCCCATTGCCACCCCTACTAGATGGGAAAGCGCCAGCGCTCCTTGGTCCAGAATTCACATCGACCTGGCCGGCCCTCTGCATGGGAAGATGTTCCTAGTGGTCGTGGACGCCTATTCCAAATGGATTGACGTAGCACAGCTATCCACGACCACCACACTAGCAATCACCAACGTGTTAACACGCCTGTTCGTAACGCACGGGCTACCCGACTCCATTGTCTCCGACAATGGCCCACAGTTCGCATCGACTGAGTTCAGCCGTTTCGCTGCCAACCTGGGTATCCGCCACATTTTCACAGCCCCATTTCATCCTGCCAGTAACGGATTGGCTGAAAGGGCCGTCAGGACCACTAAAGAAGCCCTGGCAAGGTTCAACAAGGATGACTGGCACCACAAACTCTCGCGGTTCCTGATGAGCCAGCACTCAACTCCTTGTTCGGTCACCAATAAGTCCCCAGCTGAGCTCCTGATGGGCAGGCGCCTGAGGACTGTATTGGACAGACTACACCCACAATACTGCCCTGACTCTCCCCTCGCTTCCACATCGGGGGTTAGACATTTTATCTTACAGGAGCCAGTTTTCACTAGGAACTTCGCGGGAGACCCCCTGTGGATCCCGGGCGAGATCGTAGCTATCACCGGGCTGCGGTCGTATCGGGTCAGACTGGAGGATGGCCGCGTCTGGAGAAGGCACATAGACCAACTGCGTAGACGCCTCAGCACCATCGCCAGCAGGGACCCAGAGGCACAAGACGAGGGGAGGCTTCATCCTCAGCCTCACATCCACATCCCGCCCGGCGATCAGTTCACACCTACAGCCGGTTCCGAAAGCCCGAACACAGACAGCGGCGCCCAGACAGTTGACCAGCCCGATCCAGTCTACGGGGGCACATCCCCAGTGATCAACCCTACGAGCCCCGGGCAGGCCCGAACCGAGGGGCACACTGGTGACACTTTGCCAACTCTGCCTTCCCAGGCAGACCCCGAACGGACAGACGACGTTCCAGAGCTACGCCGTTCCGGGCGCCAACATAAACCTCCTGCCTACCTCAAAGACTATGCATGTTCGCATCTGGGGGGAAGGGGTGTTATGTCCTGAGAACTCTAGGAGTTCTCACTCAGGTCCACTCACTTTGTGTGGGCGTTCTTCCCCCTTTCCTCATTGGTTGGTTCTCCCCAGCAGCCAGCTATAAAAGCAGGCTGCGGGGTCCAACCAGTTGCTGATTGCTGCGAGCCAGTTCCAGGCGTGGCAAGCACGGTCAGCCCTTTATTGTTATAATAAAGTATTGTTGCACTCATGCTCTGGTTCAGCCTCTCATTGCCCAAACTTAACAAAAACAATCTTCCTTCCTTTGTTTTGCAAAGATCAATGAAAAAAATATTATAGTAATATTAGGAAATCCTACATTTATGGTGGCCAAAAAAATCTAAAAGTAGTCAGACTGTGCAATTGAAGTCTCCTCTTAGTGTGCCCTATATGTGACTCATATCTTGACTGCAAATGCTCCTGGTATATATACCAATTTTTAATCAGACGTGGTCTATTTTTTATTTGGTATTTATTAGTCATTTCTTACATTAATATTTTTTATTTTCTCCAAGTAACAGTTTTTTTGGTCCCTCAATTTACTTCAAACAATTCAGTAAAATGGTTTGGATAACCATGATTGGCTCCTAGCCTGTTCTATCCTAGGCTTTGTCAAATGTACTGAAACACAGACTTGTTTCAAAAGCAAAACCTATTTTAATGCAATGCTGGGAATTACTTTCATTTCCATCCAGAACTCATTATACAACAGTTCCCCAAGATAAGCCCACACTTTCAGTGCTGGGAAATGCTTCCAAAAACAGAAGTCTTCAATTAATTATAACAGAACCCACCCAAAGTATCAGAAAAAAACAACCAGAGTACGCAGAGTTTCAAGAAGGACTCGGAATCTAATCAAACTGCTTTGCTTCCTGCAAAGCTTTCGTCATCGAGGTCTGATTTTTATCCCTTATGGAAGGGGCAATCATTTCCCAGCCTTTCTCTCGAGTCACCCTTTCTGCTTCAGCTGCTCTCGCCTTCTAGCAGCTCTGTGCACATGGGCACTGGGAACAGGTGCCCCTGGGTCCTTTGCTTCACTGCTGCCAGACTCCGAAGGGTCCGAAGGCAGCACCCAACTCCCAGATGGTCCTGGCCCCATCCTTGCATCAGACACAGGACCCTTGTCCAAGTCCTCTCCAGACCCCCTCACTGGTTCCCTTTCTTCCTCACAGTCCGACTCTGCTGCCCTCTGCACTGGCTGCTGGAGAACCACAACATAGCCACCCACTGAGTTTCCAAATAACAAACCTGTGTATAGTAGTGTATGATAGTCATTAAAGAATTAAACTTAAACTGCTATTAATTTATTAATATTTGTTAATATTAAAAACAAACATGAAGATACTTCATGAAAAAGTTGAATTGTAATATATAAAATTACCTTCCTTGACTGTTTTAACTTCCTCTGAATATTTTACCTGTTATAAAAATATTTAAAAGTAACATTTCTGCATTTTGATTATGTGCCATCAATTTGGTATTAACTCTAGTGACCATATACATTGAATTTCTGTGCCCAGTCTGATAGGCCAATATTATCAGCAATTAAAAAAACAATTGCAAATATAAATTTGCATATAATACAAGAAACTTGGAAAAATGTATTTGAGTATATTGCAATTTAATGGTCTCAAGTATTAATAAATGTAAGTTTTTTTTTACAATTTAAAAATAAGATTAATTGAACCAAAAAGCTTTGTCAGATTTATTGGATTGCCCAATGGATGTTCAAATAAAATGCCTTCTTATAATGGATATGCAATAAGTGAGTGCACTTGTCCCTGATTATACATGACTACTGTGCTAGCTTAGGTCTAGATAGATAGATAGAAAGTTAAACTTTAAATATGTCCATGCGCTACTAAGTTTATTTCTCCAAACTGTCCATTTAAAAACAACTGTAGATATATTGTACTTGGTTATTGAAAAAAGACAATTTTGCATTTTTGTAAAGATATGTGCATGGCAGATTCCAAAGACTGGCTTAATAAATTCTCAACCATTGTATTATCAATCAACAGAAGGGAAAGGTAGGTAAATTTATATTTTGGGGGAGTGGCTTGGTGGGCATGGCAGGAGAAGGATACTGTAAAATCTCCAGTCAGAGGTGGTATTTGCTGGTTCTCCGAACTACTCAAAATTTCTGCTACTGGTTCTCCAGAACTGGTCAGAACCTGCCGAAAACCACCTCTGATATTGCTTCTCCCCTTTTAATACAGTATATTAAAATGTTAACTAGAATGACAGATTAATATGAACTAATTAAGGCAAATAGGCTTATAAATTAGTATGTTTCAATCTTATAATTCAAGAATTTTGAAGAACAAAGTCAGCTGATCATTTTGCCATAAATTTAATCTGCTTAAATAAGCAAATAAGCTTGCCTTTTTTTTGATTCAGCTTCAGAATAGCAAACCTAATGGAATCCAAAGCACATAAAACATTTTTCTTCAAATGGAACACTTCTTCCTCTCACTTTCATGTTCAATGACCTTGTGGGTGGTTCAAGAATTCATAACAGTGGAAAGGACTGCCTCACTGTTTGGATCCTCTATATCAGGAGTGTCAAATTCATGTCGTCATGTTCATGTCATGTGATGTATCGGGACATTTTTCCCTTTGTTAAACCGTGCATGGGCATGACCAGTGCGTGATGCATCCGGCCTGTGGACAGGGAGTTTGACAGCCCTGCTCTATTCGTTGTAAGTTTGTAGGGGTACATTCTATAAGAAATATTGTACCTACATTTTTTCAACTGTAAAATTAATATTGTCTTTCTCAATAAATGAGAATATAATAGAATAGATAAAAACTTTTACTACTTAATCTTCTTATGGGGATCTGGAACAAAAATGTTTTCCTCGGAATCTTTTATTTCCCCAGTGCAGCTGTTAATAGAAATTTCCTAAACTACTGCTGCTACTGCTTCATTTTTTAAGTAATAGGACAATTTTAATTATTTTATTTAATTGCTAAGGTTAATTTAAGCAGTCAGTTCAGCTAAAATATAATTTGAAATACAGGAAGTCCTGTTGTTGTTAAAAATGTCATTGAAACTTTTCACATAAATACATTATAATATAGACTTCAATGATTTCAAATAGATTTAGCCATTCCAAGATCATATTTTCAATATGACATGATGCATAGTATTTCTGAAGCTTCTTTTAAAAAGACATTGCCTGAGGAAGTAAAATTGAGTCACTTTACACTTAGGTATAGTATTTTATGATTGTCAGGTGAAAACTTTTCAGGATTAACGCTTTATAATTCTCACTTGGCTGATGCTTAGAGCTTCAAAGTGTAGTAGAACATTTCAAATTTTTCGTGGCCCATGAGAAAAACCCTTTTTCTTTTATTGAAAGTAGCTGTCATTTTGGGACCTTGCATTTATACAATTATTACAGATTTTATGAGAATTAAAAGTATGCAACAAGGCATAAGAGTTCCTATGGCAAATATGGCCTATTCATGCAATACCTAAATCAATGAAATTTTTAGTTACATGACTTTTTTCCTATATATAGTTCATATGATTTGAAAAGACAAACAAGGTGAAGTATGCTAATTATTCTAGAAAACTATTGTTAAGGAATACTGAATACAGAATATATATTTCAATTTTCCTTAACCACAGTTTTCTAGAAAAATAAACATTTCACAGTGTTTGTCTTTTCAAATCATATGAACTAAAATGAGCATTTTACAACACATTTAATTTTGATCTTACAGTGGTAAACCATGAATGTAGAGTTTACTTAAGCAAAAATAAAATGTTTGTTTTTTTCCTCCCAGTTACCAATTACTTCAAGAGAAGTATTAGCACCATTTTGAATTTGTATGAAGCTGGCCCCCTTTGGCAACTAAAACAGCTCTTTGAACCACAGAA
Organism: Pseudonaja textilis; assembly: GCF_049901715.1. Classification (NCBI taxonomy): domain Eukaryota; kingdom Metazoa; phylum Chordata; class Lepidosauria; order Squamata; family Elapidae; genus Pseudonaja; species Pseudonaja textilis. The sequence goes on from NC_141995.1 coordinate 39,932,122, forward strand.
CAGATGTAATGAAAATTGGTTCCATTAAATGCAGCTGGCAAATTACAAACTGAGAAATTAATGCACCATACCGTGACTCTAAAAATCCAGAATGACTCAAGGTGTGGTTGCAAGATGTAAGTGTTTCTTTTCCCTTCAGTACAAACAGTTCAATGTAACTACTATATTCTATTCAGAAACTCCATTTAATAATGAAATAAAATTCTAATATTTGACCAGTATAATCTAAATATACTGTTTCTCCACAAAAAAGTGCTGTTGAGGCTGGTAAAAAAACCTGATCAATGGGAAAAATTACAGCATTATCACCTGATACACTTCTTAAATACTCAATTCCAGCTGCATTCAATTTATATATATATTTCCTGACAGTCAACTTTCACTCCATGTAATAAATTGGACAGCAGCCCACTCATATAATACAGCTACTTCTTTTGACATATATCAGTTTCTCAAAACAGACAATATAATAGTCATTACCTGTAGCATTTTTGACCAAGCAATGTCTTGTGGTTTTACTTTGACTTCAGAACTCACAATTGGTTCATCTCAAATAGAACAAGTCCCTCTGTTCACACACGCACACAAAAAAGGTAATATAGTCTACATCAGTGGCCGCCAACTGGTGGGTGGGCTGCAGCCCACTGGTGGTCCATGAGAAAATTTTTGCAGGCTGCAGAGAAATGTCCCCCCAAAGCACCCCCCAAAGCAATTAATCCAGTCTGTGCCCTGGATTATGGCCCACCCACCCACTGGCCTCCACCCTTTAGCTGAGCGCAAACCTGCAAAAGGCAGGACAAAGTAATGGTGCTATTGCAGCAAGAGGGGCTGGAGGCATAGGTGGGCAGAAAGGTGCAGGAGCACCATGCTACTTGCATTTGCATGGCACTCCCGCACCTTACAGCTTGTGTCTCCTGGCCTGGGCTCTTCCTCGATGGCCACAGGCTGTAGGGACAGTCCAGGGCAGGATAAGTACCATTTGGTGGTGGTGGGAGGGGGTGGAGTGGGCAAGTCTGCAATCACCATCCAGTTCAGTTTTCTCATCCCTGTCAGTGCTCTCTTCGCTGCCCCTCCAAAGCCCCAGACATCGCTGCCTGGGGAGAGCACAGGAAAAGCGAGTAGAAACCACTCTCGCTAGGGCAAAAGAGCTGAGATTGATGAAGACACAGGCAAAAGAAGATGGAAGATGCCACCTTTGAAAAGTGCCGCTTTCTGTTGCCTGTGCCTTCCTTGATCTCAGCTCTTTCACTCCAGTGAGAACTATGTTTCTGCTTGCTTTCTTTTCCTGGGGGGGCAGCAGAGACGTCAGGGCTGCCTTCCCCCCTCAGCAAGCCAGGTCTGGACGAATGTGAAGAATTTTATATTTAATATAAAAATATTTTTTTACATTAAATATATTACCTTTTTTAAAAAAATCGTATTAGTGATCCTTGGGATTTAAAAGTATGAGTTTGGTGGCCCCTGAGGTCTAAAAGGTTGATGACCACTGGTCTACATAGGACTGCTTGAAAGACCACTTGGAAGCTTAAACTTTTAGAAAATGCGGCAATATGGGTAGTGATGGGCATAGCTTTAGATACCCAACTGACATTTCTGTTTCAGAAGCTGTACTGATTGGCAGTTTGTTTCCTGCTGTAATCTGAAGTGTTGGGTATCATCTATAACACCCTTTGATGTAGGTTATTTGAGTACTGCCTATTTGTCCAGCTGATTCAAGTTGACAGACTTGTCTGTCTGGGTTTCTTCTATTCTGCAACCAGCAAGAAAGTATGTCTTGGGAGCCCCACTCCTTTCTCTTCACATGTTTTGGCAACATTCATGACCCCTTCTGATGTATCAAATATATCAACTAGAACTTCCTCCTGTAGAAGGAACAGAATGGCTGGAATGTACTGCTGTTTAACATAACACATTATACATTACTTGATTACAGGATATTTATCTTGGATTGCAAATATTATTAAACATTGACAAATACATTTTATGAACATTATGAAATCCACAACTTCTGCCTAATTCTATTGCATTTTACACTATAGTAATTTATATATAGCATTTGGTGATTTGATACCTGTTTCTGAATAGAAAATAATTAGGAGCAATTGATATAATCCTAGATATCATATCTGATTTAACAGCCTCACTGAAATATATCTTAAGAGGTAAACAGCTTCATCCGATTTTAAATGTTAATATCCCAAATTGGAGTAAACAGAGATGTTTTCTTGCAAACTTATTTATGAATTTGCATAGTAAGTGTTTTGTTTTCTTTTTACATTCCATTAATTAGATGTCTAAGTCTTCATTTTAATTCATGCAGATAATATTATCTTTTGTCATTTAGTTGGATGGAAAAATGTTGGTTACAAAAATGCTGCACGTTTGGACAGCATTGCAAAAATGAAATTTTAACATTAACTGTGCTGAAATGAAAATTGTGATTTTTGAAAAATAACTTCAAAAGTCTGTGATTTTTCCCCCCCAAAGAACAAAGTAACATTTTAAATAATTGGACTTTTGTTTGAATGTGATAAAGTATTGAATGCTCTCAGAAGATTATACTGAATGTCATCAATAAAAATAACAGACTTATATAGCATTTCAAAGTGCTCTATAGCCCTCTCTAAGCGGTTTACAGAATCAGAATATTGTCCCCAACAATCTGGGTCCTCATTTTACCAATCTTGGAAGGATGGAAGACTGAGTCAACCTAATGGAACATATTTCTAGATTTTATTTTAAAATAAAATCTAAATTTTATCAAAGCAAGGTTTTATCCAAAATGTATGTTCTTAAATATTAACTTAATCCAGACTCTGAAATTATGCAGAACCATATTTTTTATTTGTTGCTTTTTAAACAATTGTATTTCTAACAGCAACCCCTTCAGGCAGAACTTGATCTATTTTATGTGATAATGTGAATTTATAAAACTTATTAATATGCACATATATTTAACAAGTTAACCAGGGCTTTGAAGTATTAAAATATCAGGCCATGGACATCATCACTCCCATCAAAGGTATGCCTGCATTATTTATTTAGGGGATCCAAAGTTATTTTTCAAGAGGCAACTGGATTTCCTGGATTTTCTTTGAAGACATCTCACTTCTCATCCAAGCAACTTTTTCACCTCTGACTGGATGGTGGGGAATAGAAGGATGTATACTCTTTACAGTTAGCTGACATTTGCATTATTTTATTTCTTTCATTGTGAGTTATTGAGGTATATTTGTGTTGGGAGGTTGCACTAAGGGAGGCTCAGCCAATCTCATTGTACACATGTGCATTGACAATAAAGGTTTGAAATTGGAATGATAAAGCTGCATATAAAGTAGACATAACACTTGTAACATCTTCCCCTTTTCATGTTAACAACAAACAACATTGTAAAATTTCAGATAAGAACCAGTGCCAACACTTCCTACAGGTGGTCTGTTGGGTGGTTATGAACATCTGCCACTATGGCTCTCTTTGTACTAAGAGCTTCTCCAATCTCACCATTTACTGGGACGTTCAGCATTTGACTTCTGTCAGGTATACTGGCTCACTTAAGACTGTCATTAACATTGGCCTGTGACATCAAAACTCTGCATTCCTTATTGTCAGTTGGTAAGTGTGGCATGGTAATATCAGGTGAATCTGGCCTGTCCACTGGATATAGAGAGTCAGGTTGCTAAGTCACATGCAAACCCATACGATTGCAATAATAGAGAGTTCCCTCAATGTCCACTAGATTGGAGCATGGTGTCACCTGTTGTAAACAGATTTTCCAGCAACCTATTTGATCTCCAGACAATGGTCTCATATGGATTTATTCCCCAATATTCAATTCTGGCAAATCTCTGGCTGATTTGTCGTATCTTGCCTTGAATACTTGTCTCTTAAGCTGTAACTGTTCTGGGACCCCTGGTATTACAAAGGGCTCAAGCAGCTTTTTTGCCACTGGTAAGGAGGTTTTTAGTCTCCTTGACATCAGTCTCTGTACTGGACTACTGTCCATGCCCACATCGGAACACTCCAATGTAGAATGGCTTTCCATGGGTCTTTATCATCACTATGTGCTTTCTTGCATAAATTCTTAACAATTTTCACAGCTGATTCAGCTTTGCCATTAGCCTGTGGATGATGTGGTGAGGAAGTCACATACTCAAACTCCCATTCAGAAGCAAATTTCCTAAGTTGTAGCTTGTGGACTGATGGTCATTATGAGAGATCACTTTATCTGGTTGGCCATGACGTACAAACTGAGCCTGGCATCTCTTAATAGTAGTTTCAGCTGAATAGTCAGGAAGAAGTTCAATTTCCCAAAACATTGGCAGGTGGTGATATGTCCACAATGGCTCTAATCTTATCTGGATCAGCTTTTAATCCTTGCAAGGACAGGATATGTCCATGGAAGTGGCCTTCTTGCACCTTGAACTGTAATTTCTTTGCACTGAGCCTCAGCACCACTTGCCTACACTAATCTAATAGTGCTATTAGTTTCTCATTATGGTTATGCTCAGCTTCTTCATCTGTTTCACCACAGCCAATTATGAAAATGTCATCAGCTATTGGCTCAATTCCACTGAGCCCACATAATAATTCAATAGTTTAATTGATACACCTCTGATGCTATTGAAGCTCTACAGGGTAGTTTGAGCCATCTCTTTCTGTCCCAAGGAGTCCAGAACATGGTCATGTAGCTACTCTTTTCATCTCGTTTGCACTGTAAAAAGGCACCTCTGGTATCAACAAGCATGAAAACCTATGCTTTGGGTAGTTTATGCAAAATGTCATTGAGTGTTGGCATTAAGTAATGTGACCGTTTCAGTACCATATTCAGAAACTTAGGATCAGTGTAGATTCTGATCTTCTCAGGCTTCCTAATAACAACCATGTTGCTTATCCAATCAGTAGGCTCAGATTATATGTCCTTCAGCTTCATACTGAAGTTGTGCTTTGACCTGCGGTTTAATGGCTATAGGCACATTGAAGGGGCACTTTGTACTGGAGAAATGGTAGTGAATCTCTCCTGGAACAGATAGTATGGGGCCTTCGAACAGCTCTTTGTAGATTCGAATGACTTGCCTCGCCAAAGGTTTTGAGAGGTGAATCATAACATTGTGTAACTCAGCCATAATGGTGGACTGCATCAAACCCAGACATCCACATGTTGATCTTAACAATAGCAGTTTCTGATTGGCTTCTACGATCTCAAATTCAAGTTTGTGAATACCCCCACATATGCTGCATTATGTTTGGAAAAGTCCCAATGATTCCATTAGTTCCCCTGAACAGAACTTCAGTTTGGTGCTACTAGGCTGAAGAGGTATCTTGAGTGCCAGTTTCATTTTGTCCTTTAAATTGATGACATCATATGTTGCACCCGAGTCCAGCTGGCAGGGTTGAATTATATTGTTACATCTGAGATTTATGAACCATTTTTTTGCCATTAGAGTGTACTGCACCAATGCATTCTGTTATTTAATCCACATCAGTGGTAAACAAGTAATTATCCTCAGGGTCCAACATTTGCTCAATTGTATACAGCTTCCTCACTTCCATTTTACCTAAGAGACACACTGCAAAATGATTTGGTCTCCCACATATTCTGCAGATTTTCCCATATGCAAGACATTGTTCTTTCTCTTGTACATACATACTGCCACAGTACTTACATGATACTGGGTTACTTCCAGATGAGTTGTGTAGATGAATTTTGTGCTGGTGCTTGTGGTGGTGGTTCTTAATACCTAGCTGTTGTTTGGGGGTGGCATTGACACTGTCAATCTGTTTACCCTGCTCTAGAGCTCTCAACCTTTTGTCTGTAAGTTCTGTGGTATGACATATCTTAATCACTGTTTGTAAGCTTAAATTATGTTCCCTCAAAAGGTGGCAGTGTGTGTTTTCACTAGTAATATCCAGAACTATTTTCCAGTAATATCCAGAACTATCATGAATCAGTTTGTCTCTCAGAAAGCCATACTCACAGCTTGCAGCTTTTTTTCTCGTGTATAGCTGCCAAATATATATTTTTCATATATAACATTTAGAGGATCTTAAAAAGACTTCTAAGGCATCTAGAGTGGCTTTAATACATGGTCCTCTGTAAGAGTTCAATTGTAAATATGAAGGCATTTGCTGCCCATCAACCTCCTCAGTGTGGCAGCTTGTACTGCTGCTGGCTTGTCATTTAAGCCTGTGGCTAGGGAGTAATCCTCAAACTCTGCTCTGAAGTTGTCCCTGTGGTAATATATCCATCATATTCTGCAAGTTCTTGTACAGCTTTGTAAGATCTGGGGGTATCACAAACGCTCCTCATGAGGGCAGTAGTGTCTTTATGATGAGAGTTTGATCCTGTTATGGTCTGCTAAAGCTCAGAGACCAGGAATCTGTGTGGGAGTTCACAGTACCTATCCGAGCCATTCCCATGAGACCTTTGGTGCCCTGCTTTCTCAATGGAACTTTATCACCTTCGCTGAGGCCTAGCTAGATAATGTTGCTGAGCTAATGTTGAAGTCATTGTTTTGATTTTGTATTTGTATTTTCTTAATAAATACTGCTACCCGAGGCTATCGGGCTGGCAGTTGCTCAGACGCCTTCCCTGCGTCTCCCATCATTTTTCAATTGCCAGTCCACCACAAGTGGTGACCCCGACGTGATAGCTTTGAAAAGCTATACGTTCCGACGTGATAGTTTGGAAGGCTATACGTTTTGGCGTGATAGCTTGAAAGCTATACGCTTCCCGTATCCTATACTCATCGTCGCGGACGCCGACTGGGCCTCATCTTCTTCGCTGGACGGAGACAGATTCTTTTCGTGAGTATGGGGAAGGTCTCTCGAAAGCTCAGACAAAGCACCTTAGGGAAATGAGAGAGATCGCTGGGAATAGTTTTAAGTTTGGAGTTCATAGTAGAGGACATGAAGTAGGAAAGAAAGAAATTGAGGACTTATTACAGTATGTTTGGAAACATATTCCGTGTTATCCAGAGGGAGGTAGTATTAAAGTAGAGTGCTGGAGAAAGATAGGGAAATTTTTGCACGAGGAGCCTCGTGCCCCTTCTTCAATTTTGTTTACCTGGAGGGTGGTTATGGATGCATTAGCTACGCATGAACAACCGCTCCTATCACCCCCGAAGAAGGTTTGCCGCCACAATGCGGTACGTATATTGCCACCGACAGCACCTCCAGATAAATCCAGAGGGCTGTCAGGCACTGAAAATACTTTGTCAGAAGAGAAGAGTTTGCCTTAAGAGTTCAAGTAGATGCAGTTACTGCAGCTATTCAAGAAGCAACAGATAGAGGGGAATTATCAGGAGATGATTTGGTAGATTTTGGAGTGGAGATTCAACTTAATCCAGTAGAAATTGGTGTGGACGTTGCTTTAAATCAACAGAGAGATAGAATGCCTGAGGAGGGGTTCGTTCTTCTCCCACAGTTAATTTTACAAGCCGTGGGGCTCTCCCTGACGGCGAAGGTGGTGAGAAGACCTTACTAACATCAAACAAGGAAACAATGAACCCTATGAAAATTTCATTAGCAGATTGAAAGTGGCTATTGAAAGGCAAATTGACAATCAATTTGCCCGGAATGAATTGCTTTTGAAGTTAGCAGTAGAGCAGGCAAATGCAGATTGTAAAAAAATTCTAAATCCGCTTATTGCGAGTGGAGAGAGAGAGATAGCGGATTTGATAAACGCATGTAGAAAGGTGGGGAGTCAGACTTTTAACATGGAGACTTTAGTTCTGGCTCTCCAGGCAGGAAATGCTAAAAAAGAAACTTTTTTAATTGTGGGAAGCCTGGACATTTTAAAGTGCAATGTCGGGCTCCTGGGGGGTCAAAGTCAGCAAAATGAGAGATCAATGGGACAGGGTGTGACCTAAATCAGTAATCAGTATATCAGATGCTCCTACAGTTTTTACTGATGGAGAAATTTTTTTGTGTGTGTGCTTGTGTTTGGAAAGATAAATCTGGAATTTGGCATACAAAAGTGACATCAGAGCAGAAGTCTGCCCAACAGGCAGAACTTGCTGCTGTAGTTTTGGCTTTTCAAAATTTTCAAAATCAGGATTTTAATCTAATAGTGGATTCTTTGTATGTATATAATTTGTTACCCTTTGTAGCAGGTTCTTATTTGTCTCCTGGAATATCACCTAATATTCTACGTTTGCTTTTGTTGTTGCAAGAATGTTTGGAGCAGCGTATGAATGTGTGTTTTATTGCTCATATCCGTAGTCATAGTAATTTACCTGGAATTTTATCACAAGGCCAATGCCAAAGCTGACAGTGCTGTAACTTCAGTTCTCACTGTCCAGCCATGGGACAGCCATAGTTATTTTCATCAAAATGCTAAAGCGTTGGCACATCAATTCAAGCTTACTGCTGCAGAAGCTGCTGCCATAATTCAACAATGTCCAACTTGTTCAAAGCAAGGCACAGCTATTCCTATGGGAGTCAACCCCAGGGGTTGAAACCCTCAATGATTTGGCAAATGGATGTTACTCAGTATCCATCATTTGCACCTTGGAAGTATATACATGTGACTGTGGATACTTATTCAGGATTTCTAATGGCTACTCCTCAAAGAGGTGAAGCGGTTAAACATGTCATCAATCATTGCATTAAGACATTTTCAGTCGCTGGTACGCCTCAAATTTTAAAAACAGACAATGGTGCGCTTATCGGAGCACAGTCTTTGATCAGTTTTGCAAACAGTGGTCCGTGGAACATAAATTTGGAATTCCATACAATTCCACAGGACAAGCTATTGTGGAGCGTTATAATGGCACGCCAAGAACATGTTAGCTAAATTAAATAAAAAAGGAGGGAAGCTCCTGGGGCTTCCGGCAATTCAAGATCATTTAAATCTTGCTTTGTATACTTTAAATTTTTAAATTTGTCTGGTAACCCCCTGCGAGTGCGGCCAGCAGGCATTTTTCTTCTCCTTCTACAGATGCAGTGAGGCCTCGAGTGTTGGTGCGATTCCTTCCGGATCCGGCATGGGTTCCCGCTGAGCTGATTACGTGGGGACGTGGTTATGCAGCAGTCGAACATCTTGGTCAAATTCGTGGGTTCCTGGTCGATGTATCCGGCCTGATCATTCACAAGCGCCGCAGGTGCCAGTGAGGGATGTTCCTGATTCTCAGGATGGCGTTCCTGTGGTTCCTGATTCCGTTCCTGAGGTTCCTGATTCTCAGGATGGCGTTTCCGTGGTTCCTGATTCTCTTGATGCCGGCAGTCCAGGCGTGGCGCTGTGAAAGCTGGGAAAAGATGACTGCTTATCCGAGGTTATCAACTTGTATGCAGCAGGTTCCTTTGGGGAATCGGACTAAATTAATCTGCAAACAGCGGCATCTTTTGATTTTTCCAGCATATTGGTCCTGGCATAAGGGTCAAGACATTCTTTACTCGGGACCTGATAAGGATATTACATCTTCAGCCTGTGCTACAACTCTGATTCTGTTTAATGTTTCTGTTTCAGACTATGGACAATATTGGTGTCAATTGGAGTTGCCTAAGTTACTTTACACAACTTCTTTTTTCCATTCGTCTTATGCCTCCACGGACTCTAATACGGAGGGAGAGCTGCTATTATCTCAGAAACTAGAGACCTTGGTGATAATTTATGGAAGGAAAATTCCTACATCAAGGACGTTCGGATTGCAGCAAAGAGTTTAAATGTAACTAATTGTTAGCTTTGTATGCATGTACCCACCTTTTGGAATAGCTATGAACTATAGAGATATTCATATTTTAAATAATTTTACTGTTGCTATGTTTTATGATACTGTTGAGAATATTAAGATGTTAAATGAAGAAGTGTCTGAAATTGCCAAGTTACTTTATGCTTTAGATATAATGTTAGGAGTTTGTGCTTTAATTCATTTACATTGTTGTGTTTTTTATACATAATTATGAGCCTAACATTACAAGAACTGTTCATGATATGGAAGACCGCATAGCTGAACACGAAGCAGGAAAAGATGACTTCAATAAGTCACTTTGGGCTTTGCTATGGGATTGGCTTCCTGACAGCTCATGGTTACGTTTATTGTTTCAATTAGTTGTAATAATTGTTATTACACTTATTATGTTATGTTGCTGTATTCAATGTATTCCTAATCTATTTCAAATGTGTGCCTCAGCCTTAAGTGTACGAAACCAAGTTTGCGAGGGAACTGTGTATTTTGCCACTGAAACACCCCCTATCTTTGAATAAATAAAAAAAGGAGGGAATGTGGTAATATATCCATCATATTCTGCAAGTTCTTGTACAGCTTTGTAAGATCTGGGGGTATCACAAACGCTCCTCATGAGGGCAGTAGTGTCTTTATGATGAGAGTTTGATCCTGTTATGGTCTGCTAAAGCTCAGAGACCAGGAATCTGTGTGGGAGTTCACAGTACCTATCCGAGCCATTCCCATGAGACCTTTGGTGCCCTGCTTTCTCACGGGAACTTTATCACCTTCGCTGAGGCCTAGCTAGATAATGTTGCTGAGCTAATGTTGAAGTCATTGTTTTGATTTTGTATTTGTATTTTCTTAATAAATACTGCTACCCGAGGGCTATCGGGGCTGGCAGTTGCTCAGACGTCTTCCCTGCGTCTCCCATCATTTTTCAATTGCCAGTCCACCACAGTCCCAGTTACTGCTTCATCTCCACTCATCCTCATAGTGTCAGGCAGTGGTATGCTGTTAGTGGTGGCCATTATGCTGATGTTCTTGCCTCAAATGCTTGGCTTCCAGGACAGGACCACAAATGCTAGACTAGCATACATTAAATGTGTAGGGACAGCACAGATTCAGATGCTTCTGATACCATGTTTCATGTGGAGTAATTAAAATGTTATTGTCATGCCCCTGTCGAATTTGATTCGAAGGTGGAGGCTGAATGGTTGACAGGGAGTGGGAATGTGGCTTCGTTGACTGTGGAAGGAATTGGGAAAGGGCAAAGTTTGGCTGGGCAGAGCAGGGGAGAGGTAGAGCAAGGGAGAGGGAATTCAGAGGAAGACCTAGGCCCAACCCCTCTTCATGCTAGGGCACTCAGGGAGGACCGGAGAAGGGAGCAATGTGAGTTGCATGGCTTATGTGGGGGGGAAGAGCCGTGATTCCCTTCATGAGCTGCAGCTGGGAACACAGTGTTTAAAAAGGGAAGCTGTGCACAACAAACTGTTGGGAACAAATTGTGAATTTATTTAGTCTTGTCGTGGCTTATCTGTGTTTATTTATTTATTTCCTGGTGTCTTCCCAACTGTGTGAGTTTTGCTGTGCTTTCAAGCCTGAAATTCCTTCTCCTGCCCTGTTGAGTTAATTATTGCAGCTTGGTTTGTTTGGATTTTTAGTTACAGTTTGTATGTACCTTGTTTTCTCCAGTTAAAGGCTGTTCCTGGGAGAGTTTTTGTCCAGACGAAGGTAACCTGGACACTGGGGGCAAAGTTGGAGATAATAATGGGCCTCTTCTTGCTTATTTGACTATGTTGCCTTTGTGCCATGCCCCAGGTCATCACAGTTATACAAGCCATCATTGAGCAGAAACCATCTTGTTAGAGTGCATAAAGTACAACAGGAAGAGGAAATGCATCACAGGAACAATAGAGAAGAATCCTAGAGTAGCAATGTGATACAGTAAACAACTACACTAGAGGGAATGATAAAGCTGGATGTAACACCTGTAACAATAATGGCCTCTTTGATCCCTCTTTCAAACCAGTGGGTGCTCTTTGTTCAAAATGTGGAGTTTGTCTTTTAAATACAGATGGACTGCTGAATCTTGTCCTGATGGGTTTGTTCTCCTATGTTTTACCATGTGTTTATGAAGTGGTTGTTTTGTTTCCCCAATGTACAGATCTGAACATCACAGCATTGTACTGCATATACAACTTTGCTCATTTTGTGACTGGGTGTTTTATCCTTGGGGTGGACAAGTTTCTGCCTTAGTGTATTCTTGGGTTTGAAATGTGCACATATGTTGTGTTGGCTGAAGATCATCCTGAGCTTTTCCAATATTCTTGCAATGAGACCATCTATGTCAAAACTTAAGAGCCCTCAATCAACAGAAGAGGGAGATATAACATCATCTATCTCCAGTCTATAACAGAGTCCTTTCAGCAGTTCAGGTCCACACTATTTTGCATTTCTCAGCTGACCCTGACAACACAGATAAACCTCCAGGTGGCCTCAACAACTTGCTAGATGACCAGCTCTCTTCAAGGAGTATAAAGCCTTCCATTCTCCACCATCTAGTCAGAGCTGAAGAAGCTTCTTGGATGAGAAGTGAAATGTCTTCAAAGAAAAACCATAAAATCTAGTTGTCTCTTGAAAAAGCATCCTTGGGACAACCATGACCTGGATGACTGAGAATCTCCAAAGACATTATTTAGGGAAATTGAAAGGCTGGAGATGATAGATAGATAGATAGATAGATAGATAGATAGATAGATAGATAGATAGATAGATAGAGATCGATCATGTCTCTCAATTTGATTAATGGTAGGGTAGGTTGAAAATAAATTACTTAGTTAATAGAGAGACATATAAATTAGTTTACTATACTGAAGATCTGCCTTATTTCTTACTTCATTGTCTCTTACATCTGTGCAAGAAAAATTCTTAAGGCATTAACCTCTAGCATCTACATTTTCCTGGAGACAGCTATGATTTGTTATCATATTATGTAGCTCAGATCACTGTCTATTTATGGATTATGTTGTCAGGGAGGAGTTCATGATTGTCTTAAAATTATAGGCAAACCACCTGAAAGTCATGTCAGTTGATAATAAATTGTATTATCTCACTTGATTCTCTATTAAGCTGAGTCAAGTTTTGCATCCTGCTTTACACAAATCTTATATAATGGGTTTTGCATCTATAGTTTATTCAATTGGGATAATATTAAATAATAACTTAAGAAGCTGTTTTAACAATCCACAAATAAAATTTCAAAGTAGTTTAGGTTTCAATAAAAATACCACACTGTGAAGATGGAAACAGTTCATCTTATCTCTTTTCTAACCCACATCAGATGGGAAGAAAAATAAGTAAGAAAAGCTCAAGTCTCAGTTGCAGTATTTCCCCATGTACAAATAAATTTTGTAGACAAACCAACTTTGAACGATGCATAATCTTTGCAACTCTTCTTCTGCACTTCTTACGAGTTTTATGTGCTAAGTCTAAAAATTTAAGAGATGACTTTTTGAACACAGAGCTTGCCAAACACATCTAGTTGTTATCCTACTTCTAGCAGTTTCCAATAACCATAACAAATAGCAACTTGAAAAAGTCTGTAATGTATTTTTAAGAGGTGCACTATATGTGAAACAGAAGAAATTCCTTCTCAAATTCATATAGCAATTACCTTATGAAGCAATAAGATAGACATCTCCTGTATCAAACTAGTGAAAACTAATAGTGAAAAATAACATTAACATTTAAACTTTTAAAATTATCCCACAGACATTTTCTATTAAAAATGTTCTAGTTATTGGACAGAGTGCAATATGGTGCATTGTACAAAACAAAATCATGCATTTTATCAATTATTTCTCATTTATGTATTTAAAAATAGAAAAAATATTCAGTTCAGTTTTGCCTAATAATTTCATTCTCACTGAGAGTTTATTATATATTTATATATATTATAAGCGAATAATTTTATTGATTAACACAATGATTATTTAGGAGTACTCAGTATTAATTAATAAGACAATTTTTAAAATAAAGGAAACAAGATTTTTACAAAGTTGATTTTGTTAGCCACTGCCGTTGATAATTAAAAATTTTTATTTTCATCAAAACAATACTTTCAATACTTTCAGATAGAAAAGCCAAAACAGAATGACAGGGAGCGTTTAAAGACCATTACTAATGTCATATTAAAATTCTAAAGACAAAAAAAATACTTGTTAAGTGTAATATATTAAATGATTAATTTTTGCATACCTACAAAGGAACAGATAGAAATCAATCCAACAATATGTAACAATCTACACATATTTTTTATGACTAGAATCTATATTTATATAGATATAAAAACAATTTCCAAGCTTACATTTTGGTTAGATTTTTGTGATAAAGATAATGCCTGATGAATGCTAGCTGAAATATTTCATGATAAGCAAAACTTTTAAGAAAAATAGTTTCAATAAAGTTTATTATAGTTGTTTATTTATTTTGTTTCTTATTAGCACATGATAGGAATAATATATTTAAAATGCACAGAACTTCATAATAAGAATTCAAATATGTAATAGAAATTTTATACTTCCTATTTCATATGTTCAAGGAATATAGATATAAATAATTTCATATTCATTTTTTCTTATGTCAATTAATGCATACATTTCAAGTAATGAGACTAAAACTGGACATACTTTTAATGGCAATATTGATATAATTGAAATGTAGTTAAGCTTCTGCTCAAAATTAGGGAGACATGTAGAGACTTTTTTTTTTACCTTTATGCAACTTTACAGAATAATTCAAATTCCTTTTAATTAAACATTTTCTGTAACACAAATATAATCTTCCCACAGATTTGTGTGTGTATGTGTGAATGAGTGAAGGATAATAATGGCTTAGATGAGGGAATAGAAGGGGAACTCGTCAAATTTGCAGATGACACTAAACTGGCAAGAATAGCCAACACAGCAAAAGACAATATCCATCAACATAAATTTCAATTGGAGAAAAACAAAATTTTACATTTAGGCAAGAAAAATCAAAGGTATAACTACAAATTAGGTGAGACCCGGCTAAAAAATAGTAACTGTGAGAGGGACTTTGGAGTACTACTGGATGATCACTTGAATATGAGCAAGCAGTGTGCAGCAGCAGCCAAAAAAGCTAATACAATCTGGGTTGTATAAACAGATGCACAGAATCAAGATCACGTGAAGTATTAGTGCCACTTTATAATACCCTAGGAAGACCACACCTGGAATATTGCAACCAATTTTGGTCACCATACTACAAAAATGATGTTGAGACTTGGGAAAAAGTTGAGAGAAGAGCAGTTAAGATGATCAAAGGCCTAGAAACTAAAACATATAAAGAACAGCTGCAGGATTTGGGCTTGGCTAGTTGACTAGAAAGGAAGAATTAGGAGTCACACGATAGCAATATTCTGGTATTTGAGGGACTTCCACAAAGAAGAGGGGGGTCAAATTTTTCTACCAGAGTGCAGGACAAGAAACAATGTTTGGAAATAACTAAAGAGAGAAGCAGCCTGGAATTAAGGAGAAACTTCCTAACAGTGAGGATAATTAACCAGTGGAATGGCTTGCCTTCAGAAATCATGGGTGCTCCATCACTGGGGTTTTTTAAGAGGAAACTAGACAGCCACTTATCTAGTATAGGTTCTCCTGTTTTCCCAGGGGGCTGGACTAGAAGATCTCCAAGATCCCTTTCTATTCTGTTCTGTTCTGTTCTGCTCTGCTCTGCTCTGCTCTACTCTCTTCTATTAATGTGATGTTCAGTGAAGGACCAATAACTGCATAGGTTAGTTAAGTTAACTAACTTTGGGCAGATTTTTCTATTAGCTTGATAGCTAAACAATTCCACCAGAGTACATATAGAGATAATCAAGGAAATGAGGAAATACTGAATCTATCAAATTGTTAATTGATATTTCTTGGGGAAAAAATCTACCATTGTCTTGGAAAACCTTTTATCACATACTTTTGGAGCATGTGTGTGTGTGTGTGTGTGTGTGTGTGTGTGTGTATTTGTTTTCTTAAAAGCCTCCAATGTTGCCAGCCAATCAAGACAAAAAACCCTACAAAACAGACAGAAGATATTAGAAACACCAATCAAGCAGAACACAGCAAACTCCAAGACCAATAAACACAGACCAAGACTCCCAACCAATCAGGATGAAGAAAAAATCATTCTGGCACAGCAGTAGGCTAGCACCAAATTTAAAACAGAAACGGCTGTAAAAGTCTGACTCACAGATGAACACTATACAGAAGCCTGATGATGGCAAATGAGATTCTGCCGAAACATTGCTACAACTTTAAAAGCACAACTATAATGACGTGGGAAAATACCCGAACAAAGCTGAATACCATACATTTAAGTACCCGCAATAACTTAAGAAAACAAATATAATATAAATTAATATAATATAAATTAATATAAATTAATATAATATAATATAATATAATATAATAATATAAGTTAATATAATATAAATTAATATAATATAAATTAATATAACATAACATAATATAATATAAGTTAATATAAGTTAATATAATATAATATAAGTTAATATAATATAAATTAATATAATATAAATTAATACAATAATATAACAGTAATATAATAAAGATAAAAATGAGGCCTATCATTAATATAAACACAATTCCATGCCTTTCCCCGACAGCTGGCAGCTAACTTCTTTTATATCAAATGCACTAATGAAAGAAAAGCAGATGGGAAGCTGGCTATCACAATTCTAAAGTGGTTTTCTAAAAATAAAATACTCCCTCTTTTCAGCTTCTATATTTACATACCTGGACACCAAAAAACACAATAGAATTGTTCTGGAAAGGGCTTCTAACTAACAGTTCTGACAGTTAACCTCCAACAGTGCTTTCAAGAGGTACTGGATCACGGTACCCATGCATTTTTCATCAATAGGAATTCAAAACAATATTCCTTCCCAATCCCTATAATTTATCTCAGGAAGCATAGGAAGATGATTACTTGGAACTCAGATGAAAATGATTTGTAAGTAAATTTATCAAACATGTATAGATTTGAGATCTCATTAAAATGAAGATTTTATATTAACATCAGATTAAACCGGGTGTCGGCAACCTGCGGCTTCAGAACCACATGTGAGTCTTTGGGCCCTCTGCTGCAGCTTCCTGTCCTATTACTGGCTGGCCCCACCACTTGCCTTCACCCTCCCCTCCCTTGCCTGGCCTGAGAAGGTAAGGATGACAGCAGGGGATGCAGAAGTGGCTGGGACTTATTCTCCAGCACCACACTCTTGCTGGAGCTTTTTCTGTCCCTTGTCGGTGCTGGGCATGCCTCAGTCACTTAAGATAGATGCACAACCACCCTGAGACACTGGCCTGCCACAGCCACAACTGACCCTGGCCTTGTTAACATGAGGACTCATGGGGTGGGACTAGGATCCGGGAGGAGGGGACGATGGAAAGGGGGATCGGCTCACAGTGCCCAGCTGTGGTTTTAAGAAACTGATGGCAGTGGGAAAAGGGGGCTGGCATGCCCAACTTCGCATGCCCACCCTGGGGGTCAAGCTTGAAGAAAGCTGGAGTGCCCTCACCAAAGACACTTTCCTGTCAGCCAGTCTGCCTCCCTCCCTCCCTCCCTTCCTCTGCCTTTCTCTCTCTTTTGGAAAGCCAAGTCTGGCCAATTTTGGCAAGCTCTCCTTGGGGCTCTTCTTTAGCCCCCTGATAAACCCTAACTCCTTTTATTTCTTATTTTTTGGAAATCTGGGCTGGCTGAGGAACAAGTGCAAGCCATGGTGGAGGCATACCTCCTCCTTCTCCTCCCTCCTCCTCCTCCTCTCACAACTCCCTGGTTGGCTATGGTGAGGTTGGGAGGGTGCACATGGGAGATCCTCTTCAAGGAAGTGGCTGCCCACCCCACACACACCTTTGCTGTAAGAGAGAGAGAGAGAGAGAGAGAGAGAAAGAGAGAGAGAGATACAGCAAGAGGAAGAGAGAGGGGAAGAAAGAGGGAGAGAGATAGGGAGAGAGAGATACAGAGAGGGGAGAGAGAAGGGGCAGTTGAAGAGAGAGAGACAGAGACAGAGAGGGGAAGATAGATAAACAGAAAGAAGGGTTTTGTGGATAGGGGGTAGGCGTGGGTAGGGGGTCATGTGACTGGGTGGGAGTGAGTGATGCTGAGTTGGCCACACCCATTCAGGTTTTGTGGCTTCCAGTGTTTTTTTTCCTGTGGGAAATGGGTCCAAATGGCTCTGAGTGTTTAACCCATAGGAGTTAAAGCTTAATGATAAAATTGTATTTTGCATGATAGTAGGACCAACAATCTTTAAAGCTTATAAACCCTTCCAACATCTTTTGATATTCATGAGTCCCTTCTTATGGCTTCTTCAACAGTTCTCTGTATCCAAAAGTAAATTACCATAATGTGTTTATGTAAATTTGTTATGTATACTGGGGGCAGAATAGAGAGAATAGACAAATATAGGCTTTAAAATACATAAAATAATATTCTTTAACTGCTTTTCACCAATGGATATTATTCATAGATTTGTAATTGTTTTTAACAAGAATATCCACTAATTTGTTTGACAAGGGCTCTTCCTGGAATTAACTATAAGGCTCTCTGGGACTTAAAGACTTCTTCTCAAATAATGGGATAGGAAACTATTTCAAGATACTTTGAGAAAGTTAAACTTGCTCAAATAGCTAAAAAGTATTCCAAGTATATCTTGCAGTATACAGAGTAGGAGGCACTGTAGTTTAGGCAAGTATTTGAATTAATCCTTACTTTTCTCCTCCTGGGAGTTGTACTAATTAGAAAGAAAAGGAAATTACCACTGTGTCGGGGAGACAAGTTCACTGCATCTTAGTTTTAAATCTGGGTCAAAACCAGAGCAATTCGGACAAAATAATTTGCAAATCTTTCAAAATAATTGCTGAATCCATATCATTGGGGGAAAAGTGCAGCTTATATAAAAAACTATGACCATATAAATCTATATGTGTATTAAGGTTTTTTTTTAATCTATGAGGTTTTTTTCTAAGATCTAAAAGGTTACTTGAAAATAAGTAATTTTTAAATGTCTTAAGGCCAGTATCAGACAGTATACAATCTTTTATAGTTTTCTAATCTTTGTGACACGATGCCCTCCAGCAAGCACAGAATGGTTCCTCTTTGGGTGCTTTTAAAAAAGCCAGAATGAATCAGAATAAAGTTGGTCTCAGCATGTTAAAACAGCATGAAATGCATTCTCTTGCAAATTGTTTACAGAAAAATGTGTTTATGGAAACCTATCTCTGATTAAAATGACTAAAGGTAAAATATCCTCTTCGAGTCATATTAATTGTATTTCTTCACTTGATTGTATATAGTTTCTACAACATTTGTAACATTATTAAATCCATAAACTGATAACAAAGTTTAGTTCTACATATTCTGGATGGAATTTAATTCACAAGCTCAGTAGTACTTTAACATAATCTACCGCATGTGCACAGATTTTGAAAAGAAGATATTTTTATAGGATAATTTTTCATACGTCTTCGGATATCAATTTCCCATTCATTGCTCATCCCCAAAAGACTTTTGAGCACTGTGTAAGAACTTTTCTTCATATGCATGAAATATACGAAAATAATATGATTAAAATTACTGACCAATCTGCAAACTGAATACAAGTCATTGATTAATTCTGAACATTAATTATGATCAATCATCTCCCCTTAAAGCATTGTGTTCGGAAGTCCTTATTGATCAGTATTATTATTTTTAGAAGCCCACTGTTAGTGGAATGTAGCATCTGTAGCAACACATATTAAACTTTAAGCATTTGTTATCCACAAATATTTTATGGTCACTGGGGCATGCTACTCTGTGAAGATGAAAGACATACATAATCAAGCATTATGCTCCCACAAGTGCTGATAGAAAGCCCCATACAATAAATACATAATGATTTTAAATGATAGTTATTGACATATAATACTTTCTTAAAGCCATCTGTATTGGTGTCCGTCGCATATGTATTTGTCAGGAATCCTTTTAATGGATTTAAGATGGATGGAATTTATTCTGAATGCATTACTAGTTTTCAGCTGGTTGATCTATTTAGATACTCCTGAAACAGTGATTGGGAAATATAGTAATAATTATTATTCTACCAAGAGGAAACAATTTTCCTAAACTTTATTTCATTTATGAAAGTGTACCCTCTATATTGCTGACATTAATTGATGTCATAATTCTTTTAATAGTCTTCTCTTCTTTGGTATGCTAAGATATTTATAATATTTTTTCCTTCTGTTTACTTTGTATAACCTTCTAACCAAGTTCTTTATTTTAATGCATGCTCAAACTACTATTACATAGGAGTCTCTGTAGACTTGCTCTGTTCTGACCTAGGTTTCACAAACAGATTCCTTGTCCCAACAAAATCCCTTTTTATTTGGCTAATGTGAATTGCTATTATTCACATCCAGCAAAGTCCCGGCAAATTGCAACCACAGGCCTTATCAGGCTTGGAGAGTTGCCAGGCTGATAGCTTCCAAGCGCAACACGGTACAAGGAAATACTTGGCAAGGAGTCTCTGTGAATCACAAATTTAGATAAACAAAACTTCACACTCATGCAAACACCACTCTCCTTGCACTCCTATTTATTCCCTGTGGGAGGGGCCATTTATCATCCACCTGTGCTTTTACTCCCGAGTCGACCCTTGTTCCTTAACTATTCCCTTCTCCTGACAGCTTTGTGAATGCGCACATCAGGAACAGGCTCCAGCTGTTCTTCTGCCCCACTGGTATCTGACTCCAAAGGCACCTGATAACTGTTGGATGCCCTGGCCCCATCTCTGCTTCCAACGCAGAGTACTCATAAGAGCCTTCCCCGGAGTCCTGGACTGGCCCATGTTCTCCCTAACCTCTTCACTGTCTGAGTCTGCCGCCAGCTCCACTGGCTGCTGGCGGGCCACAACACACTCTGCTAGGTGTTGCCAACTATAGCGGATGGTGCTCACCTCTGTTTTAAGGCCATTGAGCCAGTAATATCTGAGACATTTCCATGGTCATGTGGCCAGCATAACATCAGAGTGATGTTACTATTATATTATTATATGAACCATTTATATGCTTAAATACAGTTCTTTAAAAATTGTTTACATACCTATATGAATTATTTGTAAACTATAGGAATGTTCTGATCAGATTAGTTTGGGAGAATGATAGTATGATGTCATTCTGTAGTCAGAGTCAAAACTGTCATTAAGTAGAGTTTTTTCAAAGACTTTCTACAAGATCTAATAACTGCATCTACAAATAAGTTCTGAGCCAAAAGATAAATATTGAGAACTTGTGGGAGGTGATAACAAAGGCAGCATTCGGCACCCTGAAGTGAGCAAAACATGAATGATTTTTTTTAATTATTATGACCAACTGCCAAAAAAATTCTGTCAATAATAAAACAATAAACACCAAATTAATAATAAAGAAACAAAAGGACAAACAATATATTGCTTCTGAGTTTATGGAGAATGACACAAAATCTTACAGCACTTAAAGCACTTAAATTCTTTAGATAGTAAGAAATAAATTTAATAATAATAATGTTTAAAATTTGCAGTATAAAAAATAATATGTTAATTTAATAACATAAATGTAAAAAAGACAAATTATTCCTCATTGACAGTACAATTTCAAATTAAATAAGTGAAATATTTTGCCAGGCAAATCTTAAGATTTTAACATAAGAGTAGGAAGAAATTTCTTAATATTTTTCGCTATCTCAATCAATATTAAAAATCAGCCTATGCATACAGATCATCCTTTACTGATGATGGTGGAAAATTGTGGATAATTAAAATAGCTAAACATTTGAAGTTAAGATAGTCCGTTTAAAATGCCACCTACTTCTATGCATAGAGAGAGAGAGAAAATATTTCATTGCAATGAAGCATTTGTAATTTCTCACTCTTTATTTGATGTTTAAGATGCTGCTTCAAATTATTCAGCTTCATGCGTCTAATGTTTATGTGTAGAGTGCATAGAAAAAGTGAATATGCCCAGGGAACATGTGCAACATGATCTTTAAAGGGCACAGCAGATATTTCACTTTCATGTAAGAAAATAGAAATCCTGACACTCAGAATTCCTGAAAGACTTAAAAACATGTAAACAAGTGAAAGACTCAAAGAAAGTAATATATGCCATGAAAGTTCAAAGGAAATGTACTACAGCCTGATGAAACTCATTTCGTTGCCTTTCCTTTTGGGAGCCAAGATGTTTAAAGTAAACTGCTAAAATATAAAAGATTACAAGTTCGCTGAATCAGAAGAATTCCAGCTTTTGGTATGATTAAGTTTTAATTGTATTTCTCCTTTGGGATCACTAGTAGCTAATAAGCTCACAAAAATAGTTATTTAAATAGCATGAGTAGTAAAAGCCTCTCCATGTGCTTTATTTTGATATGCCTGGTTGCCTAAGGCACCGTACTGCCTGCAGTTTCAAATGTTCTGTTTTCCTCAATGAAATATCTAAATGAAACATAAAATATGCTCATTTTGAAAATGACAGCTCACTGTCCCTCTTCAGTTTATCTAGTATTTAGGAAACCTAAAATATAACACTACTATGGGATACATTTAAATCTATCTGCATTTGGTTTAAAAAAAAGATATAGTAATTTGTATTCTGTGTGTTCTATAACACAATTTTCTATTTAATTCATGTCTGTCTTAGCTTTCAAAAATGATAAAGAAGATCTAGTTGGTAGATAGGTAGCTAAATCTTGAACATCAAGAAAGTGGCATTAAGTTTTCTCATTTAAAGAAAAAAAAAATCTCTAAGAATATACTTGAATAAGTGCCATGACATTATACAGAAAGAATTATGGATTGATAAATAGATAATTGATCAGTACCAGATCGCACTTGTTTGACACATCCCAAACCACATTGCTAGAACTAAAATTATCTGATCATATGGTGATTTTTAAAATCTTTCTAAAATGTTAGGGTCTATCATTCAATATAAAAGAGCAAGAATATAAAAGGTTCAATATAAAAGATAAAAGATGACATTGCTATAAGTGTATGCTATGTGCTGCCCAGTCAAACAGAGGAAACACAGTAAATGAACTTTTTTGCTAGTCAGTTAACTAAGGTATGTATGAAGCATGCCACAATAGTAATAGGGTAATTTAACTACCCTGACATTAACTGGGAGACAAACTCTGCACCAAATGGAAGATCAAAGAGGTTCCCAAAGTAGAGAAGGAATTAGAGGGTCAGCCATACATGATGTAATTCTCACTAACAGAGATGAAATAATAGAACACATTGAAATTACAGGAATGTGGGAGCAAGGGTATTTAAATTCAATGCTATGCAGACACAAAAAACAGAACAAAGTCAAACTAAAGCCTTGGAATTTAAGAGAACAGATTTGAATAAAGTTAGAAATTGAGTGCTTCCCCATGCCTCTGCCTCTGACTGTTGCTGGTGCCACCACTGTGACATGAAGCAGGTGGCAGAGTTGGAGTGATGACAAGCTGTGGCCCCTGCATGCTCATCTTCCACCATCCAACATCATCCTCTAGTTTCTCTGCATATGCAGGTCAAGCCTTCCACAGCTGCCCATTCACTCTACCCCACTGTCTGTCTTTGCTTGCCCGTGGCTGCAGCAGGGCAGGCGGCCGGTCCACTGTATCAGGTGAACCAGATTGTGTGCCTCCTTTCATGCCTCTGCCTCTGCCTGCTGCTTGGCAGGCTGTCCTGGTAGTTGCAGCCCTCAGACTCACCTGCACTGAGTGGTCAGCCCCAGAGTGTGCCAGCCAAAGGGCTGGTGGGTTGCAGCTGCTGCTGGACACCATCAGTCCCCATGCTCTCCACCTGCTGTGCTGGGGCTAATTTTTGGGAGAGGGCTTATATTACAAGCGTCCTAAAAATCATCGTAGGGCTTATTTTCTGGTTGGGTCTTATTTTCAGGAAAACATTTTATGGCTAGTGACATAGTTAGCCAGTTAAGGATCTGGGATATGAACATGCAGATGTTTGAAGGTCTTAAAGGTATCATTGCAGGATATAAGCTGTTCTGAATAAAACTGTCATTTGCAATTGACTGATGTTGATTCTGTCAATGCCAATGATGTTCAAATAATGCTCCAGTTATTTTGGGATTTTACCCAAGGTATCTATATAATTAATACTAACTTTGCTTTCTTTTGCCACAGTTGTTCTTCCAAAATGTTTGGAATTGAATTGCTAAAGTTGAAAAAAAAAAAACCCTAGTCTTATATATGTGAAGAAAAGTTGAACAAGCTATTCTGATACAAAAAAAAAACCCCACATGCTTTTGACTGAATTTATAGTATTTGTTCATTCATACATGAAATTGAAATGGAAAATGCATAGATTTTTCCTTTCCATGTTCAGCAAATAATAGAAAATAAAAATATCATTGTTTTCTTTTTAAAAAAAACTACTATGGTGACCAAACTAATTACATGCGAAAACATAGTAATCTTATGAGTTCAAATTCAAGTATTTATGCCAAGAACCTAGTATTAATGGAAGGGTAATAGCAAAAAATGAAAACAGGCTTTTAATGTTCATTTGCACATATAATCTGATATGTCACAATTAAACTAATCAATTAATGTTACTTTTTTTAGGTATAATTTCATATTAATAATGGTTTCATATATTAGGTTTGTTCCTATGAGAGACAATTTTGGGTCTCCCAAGGTAGATATACAAGAAAATATGTCTTCTATTAAATATGTTACATTGAGAAAGTCAACATTTTGTTTTTATATTTTTATAACATTGGAAAGCTTTTGGGAAGTGAAACATAGCTGAACACCAGAGGTGATATTTGTTTTGTTTGGGAAAATGATTTTGTGTCACATGAGAATGTTCATTGTTAACATTATTTTTTGCATTATTTTAACCATTGTTAGAAAATGGAATGTTTCCTTCATCTACAACTTAAGCAGTCAATAAGCCTAACCTATAAATAATAAATAAAAATTTAGATTAAATATTTAACTAAAATATTTAAATATTTTTTTAAAAAAAGTTTGAGTATACCAAGAGCAGAGTAATTTCTCATGGTTCTATTAGTTTTACTAAAACTTTTATCCCACAGAGGAGGGGGGGGGATGGAGAGGGATGGAGGAGAGGAAGCAAAACAATCTATTTCAATGATCTCAATTTATACAATGAACTGAAAACCTTAATATGTTAACATTTTTTGCCTAGATTTTTGAAGGTCAGGTCTGAGAGCCCACAGTAATTAAATAGGAATGTCTGTCTGCTTTCTTCTGTGATGCTCTTCTGAAGTTTCTTTCACTCTTTTGCTTTAGTAGCTTGAGTAGCAAAACAGAATGTGGTTAGACATTGAGAAAATGAATGCCTGATATGATCTGCCTACTCTTTTCAATCACCTGCCATCTGAAGATAGGGTTAAATATCAGATTTCATTTTAAGCTGAAATGGAAGCCAGATTCAGTATCTTTGTTTACCACATCTCTAAATAATTGAAAATTTAATTTCTGATGGACAAGATGGTTGAAGGTTTGTTTCTTTTAGTAACTTTTGGGCATAAAAGTTTTTTCCATTGATGCATTTTAATAAGCATCCAAACTGGAAGATTTATTTGAATACATAAAATAAATATATGCGCAGGAGGACAATAGCTGAAAACTTGTACGATTTTCAAACTTTTCTGAATTTGCAGCCATCGACAGATGTCAACAAGGCTTCACTTTGTTCCCCAGCAAAAGTCCTGAACTTTATTCTGGAGGGAACACCCTAGCTGTCAAGACATGCAGTAGTAATTCCTGATCACTAAAAAAAAGTAAGATGCATAAAAATCTCAAAAGCTTTTAAAGTAAACTAGATGTTTCCTTGTTCTACTGTATATATAACAAGATGAATCCTTCCTTTAGGAGGATGTTTAAAATTTATTTTAATAAACAGACTTTTAGAATTTTTAAACTTTAGTATTTATGGTGATGATTCTTCAGTAAAAAAGTGTACTTCTCAATTTACTAAATTGAGAATTTATCATTATGATTTTTTAAAATTCAAAAATATTTTGGACAATATATAAGACATTTGGAATCATTAATTTGAATATGTTATATTGACCAGTCATATCGATTTTTGCTTTTTATTATTTAGAACATTTATTAAGGAAATAAATTTTTTGCATGTAATACAATATTTTTTAAAGATTGGTTTATATCCTTTGCTGGGACTTTGCTGAACATATTAACCTGGATAGTAATTTCTGTTGCTATTGGCTCACTCTGTCAAGGACCTAGGAGTACTCATTTCAAAAGATCTAAGCTCCAAAGCTCACTGTAACAGCATTGCCAAAAAGGCATTTAGAGTTGTTAACCTAATTTTGTGAAGGTAACACTGTACTGCAAACCAGGGCATAAAAAACCTTCACCAGACCAATTCTCGAATACAGCTCATCTGCCTGGAATCCACATTGTATAGCAGAGTTTAATACAATCGAGCAAGTCCAGAGGTATTTCACAAGAAGAGTACTCTACTCCTCTGCCCGCAATAGAATACCTTATGCTATCAGACTCAAAATTTTGGACCTGGACAACCTAGAACTACACCACCTATGGTCTGATCTAAGCTTAGTGCACAAAATTGTCTGCTACGATGTTCTACCTGTCAACGACTACTTTAGCTTCAACAGCAATAGTACACAGGCAAACAATAGATACAAATTCAAAGTAAACCACTCCAAACTCGATTACAGAAAATACAACTTCAGCAACAGAGTGGTCAATGCCTCGAACTCACTACCTTATTCTGTTGTTATATCCTCAAACCCCCAAAACTTTAACCTTAAAGTGTCTACCGAGGACCTTGCTCCATTCCTAAAAAGTCTGTAGGGGGCATGCATAAGCGCACCACTGTGCCTACTGTCCCTGTCCTACTGTTACCATTTATCCATACTCATTTAATATGTATATACTTATACATGTATATGTTATGTGCATACTTTTGCTTGTTTTCTCATACATGCTTGACAAAAACACACATAAAAATAAAAATAAATATTCTTGAAAGGCAGTAAAAATGAGACACTGGTGTTTTATAAAATTATATTCCCCAGTTTTAAAATTTTTCAATGTGATGATTTTTGGCTGACTTCTGACCTTTGAGAAAACTTTTGAATTAAAAGTGAATAAAGGAAAAGTGAACGGTAGATAGTATGGGCCTCTAGGATCTAGGTTTAATTTATCATAATGATATTAAAAACAGGCATATTTCTAGCCATCCTCAATGGTAGCGCATTGAGTTGATCCA
Source organism: Pseudonaja textilis (assembly GCF_049901715.1). Lineage (NCBI taxonomy): Eukaryota > Metazoa > Chordata > Lepidosauria > Squamata > Elapidae > Pseudonaja > Pseudonaja textilis. The sequence continues at coordinate 39,959,137 of NC_141995.1, forward strand.
ATGAAAATATGACTATGTAAAAAAATGGAAAATATTGATATATTTTTCTTTAAAATATTACTTCAAATGTATATTGAGGCATTAAGACGTCAATACTCTTCTGGCAAATTTTTAAAAAGTAATTAGTTCACTTCTGAATCATATACTATTTTCACAAGAATGTATCTAATTATTTTGTATATACACAAGGAATTAATTTTTCAAGGTATCCGAAAAATCACTGAGAGATAGAAAACAGGAAAACATTAAACTTCCATCAGAGAACCTTAGAAGGACATGGCTCTTGCAAGTAATACAAGAATCCTGGAAAATGCATCAATGGCCAGAAGATTTTGTGAAACTTTGGTATGTAAATTTTCTGTAGATAACATATAAAGAATGTGGCCAAAGGCTTTAAAAATAGGATATATTGCCAAATTCTAAGCAAATATTACATCATTACAATTTCAGAGACTAATAGGCCTGTCATTTATATTAATTACCATTGTTCATTTTTAAATAAAAGCTAAAGCTGCTTTATATGTCAGTTTAGGAGGAAATTGAAGGAAATGTAGGATTTCCTGGTCAACTTTCCATTAATCAGTCTCATATCCTCTTTTTGGGTTGCTGTTCTTGGTGCTTTCTCCAAAATGGAAACAGCCAGCAAAGAAATCAAAATTTTCCTTAGCAAGTTAGAACTATAGCACATCATTTTTATTTTGCCAGGCTTTTGATAAATCTTAATTTTTCCAATTATGAACCTGAATACTTTAAGTTCTTGTTTTATTTCTATATACATCAATATTGCTTTTAATCTTTAGTTTTTGGATTTTGTTAAGTGAATATAAAATCTTTTGAATGTGGATGAAATACAATATTATTAGGACTGAGTTTTGAGATTTTAGAAGGATACAAAGTACTTTATCTCATTGGAATATTATTTTCCTGAAAAAGTGCATAAAATATTTTTCAGATTTTTTCAAAAACTTATAGTCTGACAGCAAACAGTGGGAAAACCTACAAATAATTTAATATTGTTATATTTGTTCCCAAAATAAACAGATAAAATTCTAATGTAGTCAATATTGTTTCTTTCATTAATATTGGATAAACTATTAACTATGCTTTTTTTGACTCAAGTTGCATAGTATGCCTTGTAGAAACAACTAGGAAAATGTACAGTGATATTTTAGATAATTTGTCATCAGTATTGTTGTCTAAAGCAGAGATATCCACTTGTTCAGTGTTCTATTTAATTACATTTTAAAATAGCTTTCCAGCTGTCTGGTTTTGTTTGTGGTTTCCCTGGCATCCCACATGCAGTGAATAATGTCAGCACCTTACCATAATAGCAATTTTCCAACCTACGATTATGGGTTGCCTTCTGATAAGAGCATGGGTCTTGAACAGTAATGTGTGTGCTTGGAGATCATTGGAAATATCACTTAACTTTTTTAAAAAAGCTGCAACTCAGTGCAAATTACTTCAGGTAAAATGTGCTTTTACATTTGGCTGAGAAAAGGAAATATAGTTCAACAGCATATTTTAATTGGATGACAGTTAAAGTAAATATTAACAGGTATTTATAGAATAAAACTCATTAAAAAACTGAAATTGAAATGAAATTGACCTCTGCAGTGTATAACTAGTCCAATCCATACTAATCATAAGAGCATGCAATTTTTGGGAATGCATTTTTCCCGAAAACTGATAATATTAAATGAGACTCTGCACTTAATACACACATTAATTAGAGCACAAACTCAGTAAAAAGTTATCTACAATAAGTGCTTACTTTAATTTCCTAATCTTATTGAAAGTGCTATGTAGTTTGATTCTGTCTAGACATTTTTGGCTCATTCCATCATCAAAGTTAGGTAGGTAGGTAGATAGATAGATAAACATTTTTACTGTTTCCTAGTATCATTTGATTGCTTATTGTAACCTATGACCATTATTAAGTGTTATACCATATGATTCTTGACTCTTAACGAATGTATCTTTTATTTTATGTACACTGGGAGCATATGCACCAAGACAAATTCCTTGTGTGTCCAATTGCACTTGGCCAATAAAGAATTTTATCTATCTATCATCTATCTATCATCTATCTGACACAAATTATAATTAATATGGAAAATTACAGGAGTGAAAGTACAACTGTATACTTCATTTTAGTGAAAATAATACAGATATATTTATTCACTGGATTTTAAAAATACTACCTGCAATATGATTCATAAGCTTGTAATTTTGTATTTAGTTTCTCACTGAAAAAGAAACAACATTATAAAAGGTAGCTAAAAAGTTGAATTCCTAAACATAAAGTTGAATTCCTAAACATAATGTCCTATAAATCAAAATAGTGCTATATTTAGGGATCAGAAATCTTTGTCCATTTCTATTAAAGAATACATTACTGCTCCCATTTAGAAATGCCACTTTCCTGGGAAATCTAGAACCTACCCAAAAGAACTATCACATTTTTATGCACTATGACCATATTCAAACTAAAAAAAAAGTTATAATTTTTTTGTATTGCCTAATTTTATTTTGTGCATGTTATTTTTATGTTTGTTCATTTTAAATAATATAAATTACGTAAAACATCTCAAAATAGTGTTACTGAAATCTTTATAATCTGTATAAATATATATTACCATCCACACATATATTATAATGACTTATATTAAAATTGTTGCTTCCTAAAAATAATACCTCCAGTCAACTAGAAAAGAACAGTCCTTGAGGTGTTTCCAGAGGATCTGACTTATAGCTGCTTTTAAATTTCTCAGACTGGTGGCAATGTGGGAATTTCGAGCTAACAATTTGAACAGGAAATTAAATAAATGATGTATTAATAAAAAATGGCTCCTATAAAAATAAATGTCAAGAACTGTTAAATAGAATACTATCCAACAAAAAGAAACTCACTCATGTTTACATTGGCATGGAAGCCAGCTCACAAGTCTGATTCTAAAGATTGTGTGAAGTGTTAATACCTCTTCATAAGATCTCACTTGGAATACTGCACCCAGTTTTGGTTGCCACTATGTGAAAATTATGTTGAGACTCTGGAAAGAGTGCAGAGAAGAACAAAGATTATTAGGGATCTGGAGGCTGAAAAATATGAAGAATGGTGGCAGTATTCAGTATGGCTAGGCTAGTGAAAGAAGAATTAGAGATGACATAATAGTAGTGTTCCAATATTTGAGCAGTTATCACAAAGAAGAAAAGTGCCAGAAGAAGAAACAATGGATGGAAACTAATCAAGGAGAGAACTAAGGAGAAATATAGTGAGAATAATTAATAATTAACCATTGTAATGGCTTGCCTTTAGAACTTCTTGGTTCTGCTTCACTGGATTTTTTAAAGAAGAGATTGGACAGCCATTTGTCCAGAATGGTATAGGACCATTGTGGCAAATCTATGGCACACATGCTGGAAGTGGCATGCAGAGCCATTACTGCCAGCACGCGAGCACTCGCCCAGAAAAGGTCTACTATGCATGCGCGTGCACTGCCTGCCGCCAGCTGATTGTTGGGTATCTGGTGCACATGTATGGGGGTGTGGTGGCACACAGGAGACACTCGTGAAGGCACAGAAGTGCCCAGCATGGGTCGCGTGGTCATGCACAGAAGCATGCAGTGTGGGTCACGTGGGTTGCACACGCATGCGTACGAGGCATTGCCTTCTGGGTGATGGCATGCGAGCATGAGCAGGCAAGTGCGCATGCAATTATCGGCACGGAAGCCCAAAATGTTATAGGGTCTCCTGCTTGTCAGAGGTTGAACTAAAAGACCTTCAAGTTCCCTTCCAACTCTTGTTTTTCTGCTAGTCATATGTATCTGATTCAATACACTGAAATATGTTTGGCTTAGTCCTAAATCTTCTTCTATAGCTAGAACTTATATTCACAGGATCAAGCATGACAATTGTGTTATACATCCCTCTAATTTTATCTGAGAATGATAGATTATTCTTTTAAAAATATGACTTATTAGAAATTACTTTCCAACACTGCTATAAAAAGTAAAATAATTTATAGACCCTTATTTTTAGAAGGAAAAGATACTACAAGTGAAAATAATAGTTTTGGCCAAAAAAAGACTAAATTAAACAGCAAGTAATAACTAAAAATCTAATTATTCAAAGAATGTGACAGTAACCTGCCTTAGACATGAACTGTTCCACAGCGTGCTATCTTAAAATCTTCTCTGTCAGACATTTATAATTATGATTCTGTTTCACCCTATTCTTAGCTAAGCTGCTAAACACTTAGCTTCTCTGCCAAAGCTGCTAAAGTATTATTTACCTGCACTGTGCAGCCACAACTGCTGTGACAAATTTTAGATTAATGGTCCTGGACAAATTTAAATTTGTTTTGATATTTACTACAACCTCTACCATTTGTGTAAATACAGAATGAGATAACAGAAGATTATACAAATTCCATGATGTTATTGTCAATAAATGGTGAACATTAGGCCCTTCAGAGAGCACTTGAAAAAGGCTTCAGATGCCTACAAATCTCTTAGAAAAATAGCAAAATAAAAATTGCAAAATAAAGACTTTTACTCAATGACAATTTATAACTATTAAAAACACAAGCATAGAGGACAATCTTTTGAAGTGCATTCCAATTCTAAGGGATAAGAGGCATTATCAAAAATTGGGTTTTCCATAAATACTTCAGCACAAAGATATCATTAGCCACAATAATAGTAATAAAAAAGAATTCACATAAAGTTCATTTAGACTAAATTACACACACACACACACACACACACACACACACACACACACACTGTCTACTAATATATATAAAAAATTAAAACAACAAAAAATTCTACACCACCCATATCACGAAATAAAAATGCCTTTCTGAGGACTGAAAAAAATAATTATCAAACAGTCCTGGGCTCTCCATGTGGCAGGAGTTACTTGTGCTCACCAAAAGAACTTCAATAGTACCACATTAACCTGCAAACATTTGGGGATGGGCTTTAAATGTTCAAAAGTCAAATAAATAACTGGAAAGCTAATAACTGGTATGCATCAGATTTGGGGATGCCATTCTGAATTTTAACGGGTGATTTTCAAAGAGTATAACTTATCGTTTGAGGTGTAGTGCCTTACACAGTAAGTAAAAGAAACAGCCATCTTAAGATAGCAAAATGCTTTTGGGGATATAGTGTCATCTGAGGAATGGCTATTTGAGAGTTAGTAGTTTTTCTGGACATTTTAAAAGGACCATATGGGTTGATTTCACCTCAGACTAAAAAGAATTTCTAAGTGACTACCTTGCAATAATTTTTTAATGTATGAGATACATTATATAGTAATATTGTACACGTATTGCAACCTGCAGTGGATTATAATGCTGTAAAAAGAGATTTAAGTCTATAGGACCTAAGTTGGAAAATAATTTTTGTTATAAAAATCTATTTTAATGGAAAACATTAAGTTTGGCATGGAATTAAAAAAAACATGAGATTTTATCATAGAAATGATCAGAATCAAGAATCAACTTTTAACTGTTTTTAAAGACTGTACAAATAAACAAAATAATAATCATGTAAACATTTATAGAACAGCTTTTAATTATACAAGAGGATCCTTCCTTTATACTGCATTTAATTTTTTTTAACATTGCCACATATGTCTATTTAATAGTTAAAACTTTAATAATAATATGGCATATATAATAAATACAATAATATAAGATAGAAATATATATTCATTTCCCTCTTTTTAACAATAGATCAGCAACACTGTTTTATTATATTTATAGTCTTATTTTAATGTTCTTATTTAATTTAAAATGAAGATGTATTTTAATATAATCTATTAATTAACATACTGAGCTTGTATAATTATTGCTCAATATAAAATTAAGATAGGTTGCCATGTAAAATGTATTAAATTATTTCTGATGTAAAAAAATAAATATTTTTAAACATAAGGCCAAAATCTCTATCATATTATTGTTAAAAGGAAAAGGGAAAGGGAAAAAGAAAAAAGAGAAACTGATAATAAATAATATAAATAAATGTTTAATTTGTGACTTCTCTCTTCTTTGTATTCCAGTTGATTTGCAGTACATGTTGGCATAAACTTTAGAAACCATGCTGTGTAATATATCAGTATTCAGTTTGGTGTAGTGGTTAAGGCATAAGGCTAGAAGTTAGGAACCTGGGAGTTCTAGTATTGACTTAAGCCTAAGAAGAGGCAATGGAGAACCACTTCTGAAAAACTTGCCAAAAACACTGCAGAAACTTGTCCAGGCAGTGTCCTGGAATCAGAAACTACTGAACAGGAGAAAAAAGCTTCTGGAAACTATTCTTGCTTAAAGGTAATTAATTTAAGTTCTCAATCTGGTCTGATCTTATCTTTTTTTTAAGTATTGAATTTTAAGTATGAATCTTAATAAATTAAAGATTTATTAATATATTTTAGAAGTATAAGAATGAATGTTCTTTCTGTTTCATGGCATTTCAACATTTATTATTATGTTATGTGTCAATTTTGGCAGTTATTGAAAGAGCTGTATGCTTTCTATAAAACATTTTGTGCTGGTTCTGTATCAAACCTAGCCTTGGAGTGAATTATATAGATTTTTTCCATAGGTCTTCCCATTGTAGCTTTGGGATAGTTTCCTTGAAATTCTATATCCAATTATCACACATATTTTAAGTTGTTCAGAGTCTCTATCATATCTAAGGAGTTTAAATATGCAGCAATTTATCTTTAGTTGTTGAGAGATTGATAAAATGGAATTGTTTTCTTCTGTTGTCATGAGATTCCAGTAGGAATTACACTGTTAGATATTTCACAAAAAAATTAAAAGTTCACATACAGATTCAAAATATTCAGATGCTTCAGTCACTTTAGACTTACAATATTTAAAACTTGACAAAACCTTGGCATCATTAGACATTATGATAGAAAAATACCAAAATTTTCCCATGTAGAAAATACTTATCAGTATCTATGAAGATGTTAGAGCTCAGCCAACTAAATTCCAGTAAAGACAAGAATGAGAAGCCAAGAATAGCAATAACAGAAAAGTACATAATAAAATCCCTAAGCTGAACATTTTCCACCAGGTTTCTTTGTGAATCTAGAGGGACTTATTATCTTTCCCTTCTCCTCCCAACAATCCATCTGCAAGCAAAGGAAGGTAGAGCGCTGATTTCCCTAATGGCATGTCTGGACAATCCCCATTTCTTAATTGCAAATACTTGATCATTTTAGATCTAATAATAATAATAATAATATCAAATGTTTGAAAACAGAAGCATGTGACACTTTTTATATACTTTTAATACCCATGTGGTATTAAGGATTCATACTACAGAAATGTATTATACTGTTAATATTCTGCAGATTCACAGTTAATGCCATTATAGTATCAAAGGAGCAATTAAAGAATGAGAATTTGTATTAAGATTAATACCCAGATAAATCTCAGCTGGTCCATTAACATGATAACGTCCAAAATTTCTGTATAACACTTGGTATACCTCTCCCTTCCATCTGCCACCACTTTAATTCAGCTAATCTCTCTACTTTTTTCTCCTGGTATTCTCAAATTGTTTTAAGAAACTAAGCACACATGGCTATTTCATTTAAAACATTGTGTAAAGATAAAATTAACACAATAAGTAAATAGTAAATTAACATTCCTCATTGTATCTAAAAGCTTTGAAATGAAATATATGAATATTTGAATATGAATAAATGAAATGAAATAGCTTTGAAATATATATATATATATATATATATATATATATATATATATATATATATATATATATATATATATATATATTTGTTTTCTTAAGTTTTCGCAGAGGTACTTACATGTATGGCATTCAGCTTTGTTTGGGTATTTTCCCACGTCATTGTAGTTGTGCTTTAAAAGCACAACTACAATGACGTGGGAAAATACCCAAACAAAGCTGAATGCCATACATACATACATACATACATACATACATACATACATATATAGGTTTAAGTGTGTTCGGGTCTTTTCCCGTGTAAGAGCTTGGCGATGTTTCGGCGAGGTCCCCTCGCCATCTTCAGGCTGGTGCTTTCAGCCGACATACACCAGCTGACATACACCAAGAACACAGACCCAGACCCCAAACTTGAAGCCAGACCAAAACCCAGAATGCTACATCACAACCACCTGCTCAGGATATCACATCAGAAAACTCAGGAAATTATACCACAAGAACTCAAAAAGTTGCAACACAGCAAATGACCCAGGAAATTACAACACAAGACCAAGGATACTACAAGCACAACTATAATGACGTGGGAAAATACCCGAACAAAGCTGAATACCATACATGTAAGTACCCGCGAAAACTTAACACACACACACACACACACACACACACACACATGTATGGCATTCAGCTTTGTTTGGGTATTTTCTCATGTCATTGTAGTTGTGCTTTTAAAGTTGTAGCAACGTTTTGACAGAATCTCATCTGCCAGCATCAGGCTTCTGTATAGTGTTCATCTGTGAGTCAGACTTTTACAGTGGTTTCAGATTTAAATTTGGGGCAGCCTATTGCTGTGCCAGAATGGTTTTTTTCTTCGTCCTGATTGGCTGGGACTCTTGGTCTGTGTTCATTGATCGTGGAGTTTGCTGTGTTCTGCTTGATTGGTGTTTCTAATATCTTCTGTCTGTTTTGTTTAATTTAATTTAATTTAAATTTAAATTTGAAACCACTGTAAAAGTCTGACTCACAGATGAATACTATACAAAAGCCTGATGATGGCAGATGAGATTCTGTTGAAACGTTGCTACAACTTTAAAAGCACAACTACAATGACGTGGGAAAATACCCGAACAAAGCTGAATACCATACATATACATATATATATGTGTGTGTGTGTGTGTGTGTGTGTGTGTGTATGTCTGTCTGTCTGTGTATATAACTTCATTTCAAAACTTTTAGCAAAGATTACATATCCAACACACAAACGCTCCTCCTCCAAATATTTAGACATGACCTGCTATCATGTAGAAAACAGTTTTTCCAAATCTTCAAATAGTACATATTTGCATTTTATTTTATGTGAACTCAATTAAAAACAATATCCCAAAATATTATTGGCTAATTCCAACTTGGAAAGAGAAACTGAGAACTAGGCAGTATAAGAGAGCACATTTTTTAGAGTAAGAATTCTATTTTCATACTCGGTTGCTCACTAAAAATGTAAAAAACAAGTATTTGTGTGTGTGTGTGTGTGTGTGTGTGTGTGTGTGTGTGTGTGTGTATTCAAGTTGAAAATTGCCATATGGATTGATAAGGCAACTTGATAAGACTACTACTTATCTACTTTATGCTTTTCTTTTCATTCCTTGTGGTAATAACCACCAGTCTTGCACTATAATTAGAACTTCCCTCCCTTTTTGCTAGGAAGTTCCCAGAGCAGTAGTTCTTGTAATTTTTTGCACAAAATAAAGAGATCTCTGGTACCATAACAGTAACCAATCTGAAATAATTGAAAACATCCAAAAATAAAGGACTAATAAAAAGAAGGCACATGAGTGTCTTCAGATTTTTTTGGTCAATAGTTGGTAACCACCATATTCGTCTGACTGGGACTCTAACAAGCTTTCATCATCTAGCAAGGATTTAATTGTAAAAGGAAAAAATGGTGAGGTAGCTGGAACAGAATTTAAGAGCTAAGAAGTTGATTTATCCAGTAATTCGTTAGAGCTTAATGCAGATGTGCCTTGGCTTTTTTTTTTTTTTAAAAAAAACCTAATCATATCTATCTTTGATCAGCTTAAGACCCCAATAACAAACCAAAAAACCTAGAAATGTTAATAGTCAAGGATTGTGATACACTTGGTTTGAATTTTAAGATAGGCAGGAAAGAAAAACCTCAAAGAGTGAAGGTGCTATATAATATTCTACTAATCAAACTACAAAATATAAAGCTTAGCACTGAATGATCAGATGAAACACACATACTAAGAAACACACATACTAACTAAGGACATCATGCTATGTATAGAGAACCAAAATAAATTACCAAACAGAGCATGAAAAGGACTATTTTGAAATTTCTGTCACAGATACTTAGGTGCAACATAACCCATACTGAGCTAATAGAAATAATATATTTCTCCACAGTCAAGTTTTTAAAGAGATTTGCCTTGTCTTTCCAACAACTGATACTGCCTCAAATGTTCTTAAGATCCAAGCACTCTTTACAGAGCTTTGGACTAGTGCCAACCAGAGTATTTCAAAATATCTGCACCTGCCCCTTCCTCACTCCTGGGAAATCTGCCAGGAAAGGCTGGAGTGCAGAGTAGGAGGATATACCAAGGTCTGTTTCTTACAATACTATTCCACATAATTAGCTTCAGAAGAAATCCACGAAGCTGGAATAAAAATGGCAAATTTGATTCAGCACAGCTTTTCAGCATGCATTTTCAGGAGGATAGAAGAAAATTTAATCCAGGATCTTAATGATATTGTCAGCCCTATTGGGTTTAACCAGGCAGAAAACAGGACGAGTTAATTCTACTGTATTGTAAGGCTACATTGGCAGAATCTTGCTAGTCTTAAAATATAAACTTCCTATGACTACTTTTAACTATCCAATTAACTAGGGTGGGTTCTTCTTCAATTTCTTCCCCTGCCCATTCAACCTTTAGGAGAGGAGCTTTTCTTGTATGTTTGTTTCCTACGTAGCATCTCTTCCTGACTTTCCTTCTCATCCCTTCCAGACTTTCCTTCTCAGGTTCTTATGGGAAACAGGTTGTTGGCTTTGAGAACAAAATGTAGCTGTGTAATGATGTCCTGGAAATCAACTGCTCCAGTTGAGGTGCAACTGCCTATTCCTTGGGAATCTCTTGGGCTCCTTCCCTGTGTCCTGTATTTTTGATGTGGCAGGAACTGATTCATCAATTATTGCTTGGTATAATTCTACTCTTAGAAATAATCCTCCTGCCTATCTTGGTTAGCTTCTAAAGCAGGGGTAGTCAACCTTTTTATACCTACCGCCCACTTTTGTATCTCTGTTAGTAGTAAAATTTTCTCTAACTGTCCACCGGTTCCACAGTAATGGTGATTTATAAAGTAGGGGACAAAACCCCTACTGCCCACCATGAAAGCTGGAATGCCCACTAGTGGGCGGTAGGGACAGGTTGACTACCACTGATCTAAAATTTTACAAGGCTTTTAGTTATTGAGATAGGGTTTGTTGGGATATTGGTCATGGAAGTGCTATAAAAATTATGTTGCATGAATATCTGTTGCTGTCTCCCATGAACTTTCTGACTCTGATGCCTTTAAAGTGTATCAAGTATTCAACTTGCTTCCTTTTGCATCTAGAGTTTAACACTGGTTAAATATCATATTCTTCCTCCCTGTCTACTAAAATGAAGAAGAATGTTGTCCATGAAACAGAATGCAGGAGAGGGTCTTTCACAAGAAAGAACCAAAGACATACAGGTGTAATTTCATTGTTTTTGCAAATGAAAAGGGCTGGATGGAGAGCAACAAGTTGAAACCGAACCCTGGAAAGATGGAATGGCCATGGGTTAGGGGCTCTTTTGTCCTTGGAAAATTGCCATCTCTGTTTTAGATTGGGTTGCATTGCCCCAGACAGATTGGTGTAATCTGGGGGCTCTCTTGGACTCATTTCCTGCTTAACGAGCAGCTGATAGTCATTGCCAGGAGTGCCTTACAATTGTGGGTTGTATATCAACTGCACTATTTCCTGCACCAACAATCTCTGTTCACAGTCACTCACACCCTAGTCACCTTCCATCTTGATTATTGCAATGTGCTCTACATGGAACTACCTTTGAAAAATATTTGGAAGCGTCAATTGGTGGTGCAAGCCTATATTTTCACATGTGTCACTTCTGTTACAGGTGCTGCACTGGCTGCCAATTTGCTTCTGGGTCCAGTTCAAGGTGCTGGTTGTCACATTTAAATGTCTACATAGCTTGGAGCCAGGTTATTTGAAGGACCATCTTTGTCCAGTTATATATCTTAGACACATCAGAACAAAGATTGTCCCTCTCTTATGGACGTCCATCTGATAGGATCAAGAAAGAACTTTTCCATGGTGCCCTCCCCCTCCGTGGAATATCATACTTGCGAAAAGATTGACATTCATTTGCCATTCTTTTGAAAGGCCCCAAAGACATGATTTTGCCAATGGGCCTTGGTACCCTAGCTAATATGAAGACTATAAAATGGTTGGTTTTAATGGTGTTGCCAGGAAGTGAGATTTTATTGATTTTTATATTGGGGTTTTATTTTCTTAAGCTTTCCAGAATCACCATGAGTGAGTTAGGCAACTGTATAAATTTTCTTAATAAAGAAATAAATAAAATAAATGCTACTGGGTTGTATTGCTATTTCCTGTGAAGAAAAAAAAAGTAAATGTTGAGTCTAGCTTCTTGAGGATCTTAAGTCTACATATTCACCACAAATCTAGATCTACTACTATAATACAATATAACCGGAGAAAGACCATTACAAATGTCCATTTGTAACTATCATTGTGCAACAGTCCCTTCTCACACTGTGAAAGATGAAATAGTACCTTGTGGGAATGCCTGGAATTCATCTATATGAGACATTTAAATGTATCCCCCTGCTCCTGTGCTTTAATCCAATCACAGAGATCAACAACTTGTCGTCTTGCTCCTAGTCTTTTGTGTTGGTCTGATTTATGGTGCAGCTTAAAGTTGTATGGCTATAAAACTAGGGATGGGATTGATGGGAGAACCTCATTCTGTGGCTTGCATGATGCGGTGTGTGGAGAGAGAGAGAGAGAGAGAGAGAGAGAGAGAGAGAGAGAGAGAGAGAGAGAGAGAGAGAGAGAGAGAGAGACCTTCAAATTTCTAGGTTCTTATTGTGGAGCGGTGGAATGACTGAGGTGAACATGGAACAACTTCAGCTGTTAACTTTATTATAACAATAAAGGGTTGCCACGACTGCCGCGCTAACAGGGCAGCCAGCTGGTGGGCAACAGCTGATGCCATTTGACAGCTCCCTTTTATAGTCAGCTGTCAATGGCGTCAGCCAATAGGAACAGTCCATGTTCCCGCTGGAAACACGGACTGGAGTGAAGACTTCTATTCTATTCTATTCTGTGCTGTGCTGTGCTATGCTGTGCTGTGCTGTGCTGTGCTGTGCTGTGCTATGCTATGCTATGCTATGCTATGCTATGCTATGCTATGCTATATGGACCTTGTTTTGGAAGGCTGGTATGTATGAGATATAAAAAGTTGTGCTCACCTAAGGGCTAGGAAATTTGATGCTTTTTACTGTTATACTTTGTGGGGATTTGTATACAGTAGGCTGGTTCATGTCTCCATTGTTAAAAGGCATTTTTACTGCCAGCATTTTTTTTTACTGAACATGTCATATTTCCTTTTTGCTAGTAGGAATGAAACTAAATTTCTTCTCTAATCATTAAGTCCCCTGGGTCATCCATCTCTTGTATGATTATTTCCTTGGCAGCATCCCATTGCAGCAGATTTATATACTACTCATAGTGCTTTAGAGCACTCTCTAGGCTGTTTACGATGTCAGCATATTGCCCTCAACAATCTAAGTCCTCATTTTATTGATCTGAAAAGGATGGAAGGCTTAGTCAACTTTGAGCCTCTAGGGTTGAACTCCAGGCTGTGGGCGAAGTTAGCCTGCAATACTGCATTCTAACTGTGCCACCAAGCACTCTTTCATGATCTCTTCAGGCCAGCTTAAATAAAATGTTATTAGCAATGCCACTAAAATTTTATGAGGCTAAATCATTACCTCACATCCTATATGGTGCACAGGAATGGTAGGAATTTATATAAAACCTTGTCTTCTTGGGTTTAGTCCAAGCTAATTCCTTACTTGAATCCTCTTCTTAACTGGGACAATTGTTCTCCAACATCATGAAAAACTACCATTTAAAAATCCATTTTTTTCCAGTTAGTCTAATCCCATTTATTTTCAAAGAAAACTTCTTTTGTCCTGGCAATAACCTATAACCAAGCTAAACAACTACTCACCCACAGAATAAAAGATAAGGCATTCCAAACTCAAATTAACAAGTTGTGTCTACTTGACAGAAATTGGATAAACAAGGGTTTTTTCAAAACTGGCCAAACAGTTAGAGAATCTAACTTTCCACAAGATCAGGACTGCATTTTAAAGCTATCTGCTGCAAGGCAGATCCTATTAATTGAGCGCATCTGCCTGTGGTGACAGAGATTGAAAATATATTGCATGTATTATAACAGTGTAAATTTTACAGAGATATTAGGTCTATTTATATTCTGCTTATAAAAACACATTCCCAGAAAGTAAGATAATTTGTAGGTAAATTTTCTCTTTGAAGATATGAAACCTACCATTACCTTATACATTAGCCAAATTTTGTTTGGCTATGATGAAAATAAAATGTAACTGCTTCTGGCTTAATTATTTTTGACTTATTTCTTCTTTAACATCTTAATATGCAGATTTGTAATTGCTTTAAGTTGCTTTGTTTTAGGCAATGTGTATTTTTACTTCACAGACTAGTATTTTGCATGATTTTGTTATTATCCATCATTATAATAGTTGTATTTTACTGCAGAGAACTACTGCTAGGTTAATATTTTACTCTATTAATTTTGCTCTGATTCTCTTTGCTGTATATTGCTACAGATTCCTTTTTTAAACCATGCCCAATTGTATTTACTCAGACTCAAGAGAGACACACAAAAGCACTGGACACCAGAAGATTCCTTTATCTGTCCCTTACAAAGGGTGGGGAGTCTTATTCATTTGCAAGAGAAAGGTATTTTTAAAGATAACATGTAAAATATATGTGACAGTTCTTACTATTATTTCTATCCTATTCTTTTACCTGTATTTACATTACAATCTTTCTACTAAACTATTACAATTAGCTGGGAATAGGTAAGAGTGTATCTGTTATCTTCATCAAATAACAGATACACACCTATTCACATGCCATGTTACTTGGCAAATCAAGTGCACAATTGAATCTGGGTTGGTCACTGGGATCATAGATTTACTCTTCTGAGCTCCAACTCATGTTGAGCCCAACTTCAGGGGACTTCTCTCTACTGGAATACATGCTTTGGTTATTCCATGAGTCATATGTATATGATGTCTTCCTATTTGCTGATTGGTGTGTTGATAGTTGGTAATTAGCTGTAGTTTCCTTGTGCTGACAAGCCCTTGGCTACAGTTGCCAGCCATCAACACATCAATCAGCCAATAGAAATGTACCACATAAATATAATCACAAAATATCCTAAAGCACGTATTCCAGTACAGAGACATGTCCTAAAGATGAGCTCCAGCATGAGACCAAAAGTTTGGAAGAGTAAATCTCTGGTGTCCTGGTCTTGCAACATTATTGTGAGATATGTATATTTGCCTTCATTTGTCAAATGCACTGTATCTGGGTGGCATTAGGTAGATGAAGTCTGAGAACTAAATTATACCTTAGACATAATACATTTAATGCAGGCTTGGAAGTCAGCACAGAGTAAACCATGGTTTAAGTCAGATGCTGCTGCACAGCTACTTTTAACGACCCAACATGGCCTGCTCCTCCCCAGTCACTTTAGGATACCAGGGAACTTCAGCCGTGGCTTCTCTGCTTCCCAGCCAGCATGTCCGCTTTTGGCTCTGCCTCTCCAGCTGATAG